>NC_089842.1:2525536-2828036 GCF_035609145.1 Eleutherodactylus coqui | reverse complement strand
AGGGGGGATGTCAAGTACAGGACTCCATAGGGCCCCTCTGGAACTGGTTCTAAGCAGGTGCCAGACAGTATATAAACTGGATTCTGGGGGAATACCACCTCTCTCAATCCAGCCGGGCATACTTCTGGGTCAGTGTTGTTCACTGTTCGCCTTTCACCTGCTGCATCACACCATGCGATGGTACCTGCAGGCTCCGATCGAGCACAACTCACATTGCTATTATATCTTGGACCACTGTCCGTACTTATTACCAGAGATATGGGGAAATCCTCTGTGACATCACACATAGGTGTGACATCACTGAAGTACCACTGTGTCACAGGACACCACAACATTATTGGGCTGCGTCAGTTCAGAGAGATCAGGAGGGGTGCACATTGCGTCATTGCTGTCACTGCTACACCCGTCTGGAGCGTCCCCGACCTCTGCAGGAACACACATGACCCCAACATTTGTATCCATAGAAACATTGACTTCATCAGGGTGATTGCAATATTGTTCGACCAACAAGCAGGCTGCACCAAATGTCCCTGCTTGTGGGGACTCCAGAGCAAGGACTGAACATTGGGTGCAGAAGCAGCGGCCAGTCAGAAGTACCTTCACACCTGGCGAAAAAAAACATTGTTTCCCTTCCACTGGTTGATCCCTCCAAAATATTGTCACCGTTACACGTAAAACTAGGCTTAATGAAGCAATTAGTGACAGCCTTAAGCAGGCACAGTAAACACCTTCAGTACCTTCAGTACCCTTTGCAATCCAATTTTGGATTCACAGTTTCGGAGGGGGTTTTCTCTTTCTACCATTATACAATGGCGCCGTCTGCTGGCTAGAGCCAGTACTGCAGTGTGGGACATGCTGGAAGGGCCCCGACAACAGAGCGGCCAGTAATATACAGTAAGAATACCCTGCCTGACGTCTTCCGACATCGGAGCTGTACAGCCTTCAATCAGAATGTCTGAAGACGTCAGACAGTGGACTGGAAAGGGTTAAGTTTCCATTAATCACTTCAGAAAGATCAAAGCTGGCATTTTATTGGCCCACAAATTTGAAATTTAATTGCGGACAACAAAATAGAGAAAACCATGAGTGAGTGCGAATTACGAGCAGGGACTGCATTCAGAAATGTGGTAGAAAACTTTTTGGGGACCACAAAGGCTACAAATAACCACATTTTATCGATGAGATGTTGGAATCCTATAAACTGCTTGGTTACAACAGGAGCGTCAAAGCTCACTTTCTTCATGCTCATCTAAATGACTTATCATAGAATGGTAGAGTTAGAGGGGTCCTCCGGGGTCATCGGGTCCGACCCCCTGCTCAGTGCAGGATTCACTAAATCATCCCAGACAGATGTCTGTCTGGCCTCTGAAGACTTCCATTGTAAGAGAACTCTCCACCTCCCGTGGCAACCTGTTCCACTCATTGTCTAATATCTTATCTGTGATCACGTTATCTAGACTCTATGCTTCTCTTAATACATCCCAGAATTGTGTTTGCCTTTTTGGCTGCTGCATCACATTGTTGACTCATGTTCAGTCTGTGATCTATTAGTATACCCAAGTCTTTTTCACATATGCTGCTGCTTAGCCCAATTCCTCCCATTCTGAATGCGCTTCTTTCATTTTTCTTGCCCAGATGTAGGACTTTGCATTTCTCCTTGTTAAATACCATTCTGTTAGTTGCCGACCACTGTGCAAGCTTATCTAGATCTTTTTGAATACTCTCTCTCTCCTAGTGTTAGCTATCCCTCCTAGCTTTGTGTCTTCTGCAAACTTGATCCATTTCCCCTCCGTTTGCTCCTCCAGATCATTTATAAAAATGTTGAACACCACAGGGCCTAGGACAGAGCCTTCTGGTACCCCACTTTACAAACCCATGCTGGCTCTGGTTAATTATTCCATTCTCATCCAAGTACTTGCATACATGCTGTTTAATAATCTGTTCAAAGATCTTTCCCGGTATAGAAGTCAGGCTCACAGGCCTGTAGTTTCCTGGATCCACCTTCTTCCCTTTTTTGAAGATAGGGACAACATTTGCCCTTTTTCAATCTTCTGGGACTTCGCCTGTTCTCCAGCCGAGCGATTCAGCAATTACCTCCGCTGCTTCCTTTAGTATTCTAGAATGTAAATCATCTGGACCTTGAGACTTGAATTCATGTAAGTTAGCTATGTGTTACATCACCATCTCTCTGCTTATAGATAGTCTGCATTCTTTTATTCCCCCAATAGCACAGGGAAGATCAGTTGATGTTCTATCTACTTTCTGAGGGAAAACAGATACAAAATAGGAATTTAAAAGTTCGTTCTTCTCAACATCATTCTTAACCAATTCACCATTTTCATCTTGTAAGCATCTGATAGCATCTCTGACTTTTCTTTTGACCCCCCCAAATCCTTTTTATTGCTTTTTTTTTTTTTTAATAATTGAGTTTTTATTAGAATTTTTTATAATAAACATAAACAACATTTTACCGTTTTGGAAAGACACCTTAAATAGGTGAACGGTATTCATAGCAAAATTGGAATTCAAACATCAACATAAACAAAAAGATATACAGATATACGAACATAAACAAAATTAGCGGAGGTACATTTCCTTATTTACGGGAATGGTTGTTGCTCTAGAGGGGGTTCTTGGTTGTGTAGTCCAGCCAAGTTGCCCAAAAAGATGTACGAGGGTGTTGAGAAACAAATCTACGTGAGTAGGCTTCCTCCAGGTGGAAGGTAAGTTCCACCGAGTTTCTAACCTCTGTTATGGATGGAGCTTCTTTTGATTTCCAGTGCTTAGCTATTGCTAGACGTGCCGCTAAGATAATATGGGAGGTGATGGCTGCATCGAAAGGGGATAATTTGTCTGTTTTCAGGAAACAAAGAGCGAGTTTAGGGTCCGGGGGGACGTGTTGGTTTGTGACAGAGTGTATTAGATTAAATACTAGGTTCCAAAACGACCGTATGGAGGGGCATAGCCACCACATGTGGAAGTAGGTACCCTTTGCACCGCACTCTCTCCAGCAATTTTCTGAGATTGAGGGGTTCATTCTCGCTATCCTAGCTGGGGTAAGATACCAGCGGAGGAATATCTTCTGGGAAGATTCCCAGTGGGAGATACCATGTGAAATCTTTTTCGTCCATGAGAGCGCCCGGCCCCACTCCTCCAGACTGAAAGTTTGTTTGAAGTCAAGCTCCCATAGGGTCATGTGGTTAGATTTAGTTTGGGCATTTTGGGAGAATGAAGACTCGTAAAAGGTAGATATGCCTCCGGAGACCTCTGTTGATAGTGAATAAAAGATGGAGGCCACCTTAGGGAATATGGGCTTTTGAACATCTATAGATTGTAAAGCGTACCTTAGTCTTAGATGCGAGAAGCCTAGTTTATTGGGGAGTTTATGTATCTCACTTATTGTGGGGAAGTCCATAATGGACCCCTCTCTATAGAGGTCTCCAATCTTTTTAACTCCAGATTTCTCCCAGATCCCATATTCAAAATCTGGGAGGATGGAATATAGGAATCTCAGTGGGAGGAGTGTGGCCGACACCTTTTCTGAGGACGAAGAGACTAGTTGGTTCCATATTTGTACAGACGCTTGGATGCTTGGTAAAGGATGGGGCGGGAGGGGGGAGGGGAGAAGCTCCTAAGAGGGAGATCAAGGGGGTTCCCAGGGTTGCTGCCTCTATGCTCACCCATTTCTTTTGGGATACCGGGGTCCACCAATGTTTAATTTGGTCCAGTGTAGCTGCGGCGAAGTATCTCTTAATGTCAGGGGCTTGCATACCCCCTAGCTCATATGGTTTTGCCAGAGTTGAGAATTTAATTCTGGCATGTGCTCCTCCCCAGATAAATTTGTTGATAAGAGCTTGGAGTTTTGATATAAAGTAGGTGGGGATTGGGATAGTGACCGTTCTAAAAACGTATAATATACGTGGGAGAATCATCATTTTGGCCGCTGCTATTCTGCCAGCCCAGGAGATAAAGGGTTTGCGGAATTTACTTAGAATGTTCGGGATGCGATGTAGGAGTGGTGTATAGTTTTGGGAAAAGGTTAGGGAGCTAGGATATGTTATATTGATACCTAAGTACGGCAGGGAACCCTTGCACCAGGAAAAGGGGAAGGATTCCGAGATAGACTGAGTGGTCTTAGCGTCTATGCCCAGATTTAACATTTGGGATTTGGTATCATTGATCTTGTAATATGAGACCTCACCAAATTTGGCTAGAGCAGTTTGGGCCTGTCTCAGGGAAGGCAACGGGTTTGTAATGGCAAGAATAACGTCATCTGCATATAATCCAATTTTATGTTCCTGTGAGGCGATTTTTATTCCCTGGATGTTTTGGTTACCTCTGACCGTTTCCGCCAGCGGTTCCATGATAAGGGCAAATATTAGGGGTGACAGGGGGCACCCTTGCCTCGTACCGTTGGATATAGCAAACGGGGAGGAGAGGCATCCTGAGGATAGGACCCTTGCAGTCGGTGCCGAGTACAGGGACAAGATAGCAGATTTGATGGGTCCTAAGAAACCGAATTTTTCCAGGGTGGCTTCCAGGAATCCCCAGTGTATGCGATCAAACGCTTTTTCGGCGTCTAACGCCAAAAGCAGGGCCGGGGTTTTATTCCTTTCTGCCACCCTGACAAGATTCAAGAATCTTCGGGTTCCGTCGGGGGCCTGCCTTTGGGGGACAAATCCAACCTGGTCTGTTGCCACTAATAGGGGGAGGATTGAGAGTAGTCTTGTGCTAAGAAGTTTTGCGTATATCTTAACGTCTGTGTTCAGGAGAGAGATGGGGCGGAAATTAGCCGGGGATGTGTTGTCCTTCCCAGGCTTAGGGATGGTGACAATCAAGGCTTCCAGCATCTCAGGCGGGAAGGAACCACTCCTCATTGCTCCATTGAACACAGACGCCAGATGGGGGGCAAGAGTTGGGGCGAATTTTTTGTAGTAGCCGTTAGAGAAGCCGTCAGGGCCAGGGGTCTTATGTGGCTTTAATAACTTAATTGTATCCAATACTTCCTGTGTGGAGATTGGCGCAGAGAGGGAGTCTAATTGCTCTGGTGAAAGACAGGGGAGATTTATGCTATGTAGGAAATTCTGTATGTCCACCCTATGGGGATGGTGAATATTTGGGTTGTCTTTTAGATTGTATAGGGAGGAGTAATATGCAGCGAACGCGTTGGTAATCTCTTGGGGGTGGAAAATTTTTCTGCCTTGGGAGTCAAATAGGTGTCTAATTCTGTCTTTTGCTCTTACTTCTTTTAGTTGTTTTGCTAGCAAGGCCCCTGTCCTGTTGTCATGAGCATAGAATTGCATTTTTAGTTTTAGAAATGAGATGTCATGCTTGGAGACTAATAGGTTTTGGAGCTTTGCTCTAAGGTTGAACAGGTCTGCTGTCTTTTGTATGGATGGTTCTTTTTTGTTTGAGGAGTCTAGGGACTTGATTTGCCCGATCAGCCGGTTGAATTCTTCGTCTTTTTTCCGTTTTGCTCTGGCTCCAATTTTAATAAACATGCCCCGCATGTAAGCTTTATGAGTGTTCCATACGGTAGCCATGTTCGGGACCGAACCTACATTGTTTGCGAAGAAGCTCTCTAGCTCTTCTTTAAGGGATGATTCGTGTTCAGGGAGGTTTAGGGTGTATTCATTCAATCTCCATGGAGATGATGGGGTGAAGTTGACTGACTCTCTAAGGGACAGGGATATGGGGGCGTGATCGGACCATGAGATTGTTCCGATTTCAGCCTGGAGGGTATTTTCTAGGCCCCTCTGCGGCAGCAGGAATACATCAATCCTGGAATAGGATGCGTGAGGCGCCGAGAGGAAGGTATAATCCTTCTCCGACCCGTGAAGGCATCTCCACACGTCGTAAAGCCCCTCTGCATGGATAATTGGGGCAACAGGGGATATGCCCCTGTTGCTCGCCGTGGAGTCCAGCTCAGGGTCCAGCACTGAGTTCAGGTCTCCTCCGATAACTAGGTTTCCTTCCCGAATTTTGGCCATTTCTGTCATGACGTGTTTGAAGAATTTAACTTGTCTATTGGGAGGGAAGTAGACATTTACCAGGGTGTACGTGGTGTTGTTTATCTCGCATACCAATATTAGGAAACGACCTGCTGGGTCTGCAAATAGGTTTCTTTGGGAGAATGATACATTTTGGCTAATTGCTATCATTACTCCTCTTTTCTTTTTTTCCCCACTAGAGGCCAGGAAGATGTACGGAAATTTAGGGTGTTTACAGGGGGGATGTTTGTCCCTTAGAAAATGGGTCTCTTGGGCAAAGAAAACATCAGATTGGGATTTGATGGCCTGCCTCCAGAGCATACTCCGTTTGAAAGGGCTGTTTAATCCTTTTACGTTTAGGGAAGAAATGTTAACTGGCATGTCTACTGGGGAGTTTGTGGGCTGGACTGTTGTGGCGTCTTAGTCTATCAGGGTTGGCGGAGTGTAAGGGGGGAAAAGACCTCCTAAACACAATTTTATAACTAAATAAAACATGAAAATAAACATCAATTTTAAACATAATCAAAACATTGTTCACCCAGCGCCGATGTGCACTGGATGAATGGACTTTAGGGGGGGATAGAATCTTCAAACCATCCACTTCGGGCTCTACTATAATGAAGAATGAAAGTGGGTCTTGGCCTTTTTCAAGCACCAGTTACGCATGTTTGCCTCGCC
Organism: Eleutherodactylus coqui; assembly: GCF_035609145.1. Taxonomy (NCBI): domain Eukaryota; kingdom Metazoa; phylum Chordata; class Amphibia; order Anura; family Eleutherodactylidae; genus Eleutherodactylus; species Eleutherodactylus coqui. The sequence continues at coordinate 2,821,368 of NC_089842.1, read as the reverse complement.
TGTCGGCGACTTTTTATTGCTTTTGGCCTCTCTTACAAGCCTCAATTTATTATCAGCTTTAGCTTTTCTGACACTTGCCCTACAGTTTCTGCAGACCACATTATATTCTTCTTTAGATATTTCCCCCTCTTTCCCATTTGATAAACATATTTCCCCTCGTCACCCTGACAGCATACACCTGGAGGTTGTCCGCTGGACACCTGTTGGGACAGGAAGCGGAAAAACACAAAAGGTAACTCCTACCACCGGCTCACCAGTGTCTTCCTGTCCCTACAGGACAGTCCAAGCGGAGCCTCCAGGTGTATGCCGGAGGTGAACAAGGAAAGGAACTCTAAAGCAGCCTGTCTGCCCAGGGGGGGGGACGTCCTCTCTATCAGGCTGACAGGGTCTGCACAGGTGAGACCCTACGAGGGGACCCTCACCCGCAGGATACTACCCAGCACCTTTTCCTATGAGGAAGCATCTCCCCAGTGCGCTGCCCAGAGGGTAGCTGGCTGGTGGAAAGACCCCCGATACCTGAGAGGACTCTGCGGCAGAGCACAGTGCTTCCCTCCGGATCCAGCAAGCCATCAGGAGGTATGACAGCAGGAGGGGTTCACGTGCGGGTCCAGACAGCCGTGCGGTCAGGAGACAGCGTGGGTGTTCCTCCCTGGCGTGCGTCCTGGTGCGTGTGCGGCGTATCCCCCGGGTCCGGCGCAGCGGCGTGACGTCAGCGCTGCCGCATCACGTGGGGGGCGGAGCCTCACTCGGGGGGCGTGTCGGCGCCAAAATCAAAATTTCAAAAGGCTGGATTTTCCTCTGCATGTCACCTGTCTACATCTTATGCTGGAAGTTTGTCTTACTATCAAGATGTCAGCCAGGGAGGACACCGAGAGCGGCCTAACTGTAAGTAGACCTCCTTATATGGGTCTATGCCAGGGTGAAGGAAAATCTTAAAGGTGCTGGAAGTTGTCTTTGCTATCTCCGTTTCTTAGGACAGAGATGCGCAAGAGAAGAGAGGCCAAAAAACGCATACGTAAATGCCCGGTCTGCTTACGGCGGCTGGAGGAGAGCCATGCAAAACCGCTGTGTTCAGATTGTACTGCGAAAGTGATCCGTGAAGAGAGCTCATCCGCCATGGCGGACATCCGGTCTGTAATTCGTGAGGAAATTGAAGCCTCTCTCTCCTCTCTACCTCTTCCGGCGCCCAGGAAAAGGGCAAGGCGAATGCATATGGAGGAGTCTGACTCCGAGGAAGAACTCTTGGAAGACTCCCCCTCGGAATCTATGCCGCCAATGGAAGACGTGAAAAAATACTTCTTCTCATCGGCGGATCTGGGTCATCTGTTAAATGCAGTCAGACGCACCATGCAGGTGGAGGAAGAGGTGCCGCAGTAGCCATCATTCCAAGATAGTCTGTTTCGGGGGCTCCAACCTCAACCTAAACCCACATTCCCAGTAAATGACTTTCTGAAGCAATTCATTCTGACAGAATGGAAGCAGGCGGAGCAAAAACTCTTCCTATCAAAGGAATTCAGGGACCGTGTGGTCTTCGCACCAGACGACGTCGATTTCCTGGAAACTACCCCCAAAGTGGACCTGGACGTGGCCAGGGTGTCGAAAAAAGCAGCCCTCCCCTTTGAGGACGTCTCACAATTGCGGGATCCACTTGACACCAGGGTGGATTAAGCTATGAAAAAAGCCTGGGAGATCGCAGCCCTGACCATTAAGGCTAATATTACGGCCACGTCGGTGGCAAGGTCCATGACAGTCTGGCTGGACCAGCTCCAGACGTTGATCACCCAGAGGGGTTCCAGGGAAGACATCTCCGGCTGCCTTCCCCTCCTCCAACAAGCAACCGGGTTTTTGGTGGATGCCTCTATGGAGTCGGTGAGGTTCGGAGCCCGTTCAGCGGCCCTCTCTAATACAGCCAGGGGAGCCGTCTGGGTCAAGGCCTGGGCGGGCGATAACACATCAAAGAACAGGCTCTGCGCCCTGCCTTTCCAAGGACATAGGATCTTTGGGCCTTCTCTGGATACCCTTTTGGAAAAAGGCATCAGACAAAAGCCAGGGGCTACCCACGAAGAAGTCGTTTAGGCGGCCTCCCTCCTCCTACCCTCCATCCTTCATTCCCCCAGGACATACAAGGAGAAAGGAAAGACTGGACGCTGGTCCTACCCCAAGGGAGGAAAGGGTGAGACACCGCCCTCAAAAACGCTACAGGTCGGGGGTAGGCTGTTGGGGTTCGCCCTCAAATGGAAGGAGGTGACCTCCAATCCCTGGGCCCTACGGCTGGTTACGGAGGGCTACAAAATCGAATTCTCCTCCTCGGAGGTTCGTGGTCACCCTCTGCCAGTCGCCCTCGTCTGCTCAGGCCCTCCTGCTGGGGGTGCAGGAGCTGTTATCCTTAGGAGCCATCATTCGGGTTCCCATAGAGGAGCAGTTCAGAGGTTGCTACTCCCCCCTGTTCCTCGTTAAAAAGCCCAATGGGTCTTATAGAACCATTATGAATTTGAAGTTTCTAAACAGGTCCATTTTATACAAAAGATTTAAAATGGAATCGGTACGGTCAGCAATCGCCTTAATCGCCCCGGATAGTGTCATGGCCACCATAGACTTAAAGGACGCCTACTACCACGTCCCCATTCACGCAGATTTCCAGCAGTTCCTGCGGTTCACTCTGGTGGTTGATGGATCAGTCTCACACTTCCAGTTTACGTGCCTGCCATTCGGGATTTCTTCCGCACCCCGGGTATTTTCCAAGCTAGTATTGGAGATCGTGGTGGCACTAAGGACAAACAAAGTGTTGATTGTCCCGTACCTAGATGATTTCCTGATCATAGCAGGATCAGCTTTAGAACTTCAGTCCCATATTGATCTTGCTCTCCGCCTGTTTGAATCATTGAACTGGATCGTCAGCACTGTCAAGTCTAGTCTCCTTCCCGAACAAAAGAAAAAATTCCTGGGGGTTATTCTGGACTCCCACCGTCAGTGCTCGTTCCTCCCCCTAGAGAGGCAGAAGACGATACTAGATGAGTGTCGGGCACTTTCTCTCTCCACTAAAGTCTCCCTTAGAAGAGGCATGAGGGTCCTTGGCCTCATGACATCCTGCATCGGGGTAGTCCCTTGGGCCCAATTGCACTGCAGATCCCTCCAGAACTTCATCCTGAGTAGCTGGGACAAGTCACCCGCTTCCCTGGATCAGATAGTTCTCCTTACCCCCAAAATAAAGAAATCCTTGGAGTGGTGGATGTCCACGACCAACCTCGCCAGGGCCACAGTTTGGTACCCCACATCCCCGGTATCCATTTTTACCGATGCGAGTGCAACTGGCTGGGGGGCCCACTTAGGTCGTTATTAACTCCAAGTGGGCTGGAACCGGGAGGAAGCTATCCAGTCCTCCAACTATAAAGAACTTTGTGCTGTCTGGAAGGCTGTTCGTGGCTTCGAGACAGAGGTCAGAGGTAGACACATAAAAATCTTTTCAGATAATGTGACAACTGTGTCCCTCATTCGTCACCAGGGATGCATGCGGAACCCCCGGCTCCAAGGCCTAGCGGCGAAAATGCTCGGATGGATAGAACAGCGGACACCTTCCATCACAGCGTTTCACGTAAGGGGCCCAGAAAAGTCCATGGCGGATCTCCTCAGCCGCAGGAAGATAGATCCGGGGGAGTGGACTCTACACCCGCACGCATTTTGGCTGATTATAGAAAAATGGGGCACGCCACAGGTGGACTTGTTTGCCTCACAGGAGAACACCAAATGTCCCCGGTTTTTCTCCAGGGGAGCAGACGGGGGGTCTCTGGGAACGGACGCTCTGTCCCAGGCCTGGGATTGGGACCTTGCCTATGCCTTCCCAACTATACCCCTAAGCCCACTAGTCCTGAGGAAGATTCAGGGGTCCCCAGGCTGTCATCCTGGTGGCTCCATTCTGGTCCAAAAGACCCTGGTTTCCACTCCTGGCCGCTCTCTCGACCCAGGACCCTCTACATCTTCCACAGAGAGCCGACCTCCTACAGCAAGGTCCTCTGATATGCCCAGGGGTCTGGAAGTTCAGGCTGGCGGCCCGGAAGCTGAGCGGGTAAAATACCTGAGCCAGGGTCTATCAGGAAGGGTAATAACTACCTTAAGTGAGAGCCTCAAAAAATCTACTAGAGTCATATACGCTAGGGTTTGGGAGACCTTTTCTAGGTGGTTGGGCCATAGTATCCATAATCTCCAACAACCTAACATTAGCCAGATATTGGAGTTCCTGCAAGATGGGTTAGATATGGGGCTAAGACCTAGTACCCTTAAGGTCCAGGTGGCCACTCTTGGAGCCTTCTTTGACTCCCCCTTGGGTGACCATAGATTAATTAGAAAATATCTCAAAGGGGCAGTCAGACTTCACCCCTTTGTAAGGGAAACCATGCCTCCCTGGGACCTTAACCTAGTTTTACAGGCACTCTGTGCACACCCCTTTGAGTTCCTGGAGGAACTATCAGTCAGAATTCTTTCCTATAAGGTAGCCTTCTTAGTCGCCATCACATCCGCTAGACAGATTGGGGAAATCCAGTCCCTCTCCATCAGGACTCCGTATATGACCGTCTTCCCAGATAAAATAGAGTTCAAACCTGACCCCTTCTTTCAGCCTAAAGTCCTCACGGACTTTCATAGGGAACAGCGCATAATCCTTCCCTCGTTCTGCCAGGAACCCCGTAACACCACAGAACAGAGGTTCCATAATCTAGACGTTAGACGAGCAGTCTTGCAGTACGTGGAGGTCACGCGTTCCTTCAGAAAGTCTAACAACCTTTTTATTCAATTTCAGGGTCCGGGCAGAGAAGAGGCCGCTACTAAAGACTCCTTAGCGCGATGGGTCAGGAGGGCGATTGAAGACACGTACCGGTCCCAGGGGATTTCCCTCCCAGGCAACGTCAAAGCCCATTCCACCAGGGCGGTCGCCTGTTCCTGGGCGGAGAGAGCCCAGGCGACAACCAACCAAATCTGCAGGGCCGCCACATGGTCGAATACCCACACATTCACCAAACACTACCGCCTGGACTTAGGGGCCAGCCGTGATATGGCCTTTGGGCGTAAGGTTCTACAAGCAGTGGTCCCCCCCTAAAAAAGCCCTAAGATTGTTAGCACTTCTCCGGGTGTATGCTGTCAGGATGACGAGGGGAAGACAGGAATTAGGTCCTACCTGTTAATTCCCTTTCTTGAAGTCATCCTGACAGCATAGGGGCTTTTCCCTCCCCTTGAGTTTTGTTTACGTGAAGTAACGTACTGTATTACGATTTCTGCATTAAAAAATATTGGTTGAGCAAAGCCGGGTCACTGTAGTCATTTGGTACACACTGGTGAGGTGGTGGTGGGAGTTACCTCTTGTGTTTTTCCGCTTCCTGTCCCAACAGGTGTCCAGCGGACAACCTCCAGGTGTATGCTGTCAGGATGACTTCAAGAAAGGGACTTAACAGGTAGGACCTAATTCCTGTCTTTTCTTCCTTTTAAAAAATTAGAACTTTATGCCTATTGCTGTACTGGCAGTCCGGAGGCAAAAAAAAAACAAGGATTGGCAAACCAGAAGTAGTTCCATTAAAGACGAAATTCTACCCTTTAGGACCAAGCACCATAAAATACATGGCACTCGGTCCTGGTCTTTAATCCCGCTCCACAGTAAAAAAGAAAATGGAGGTGTGGGATTAAAGCTCCTGTTTCTGCAGTCCAGCAGGAGCAGGTTGGATGCCAAGGACCCAAAGAGAAGACAGAACTGGTTCTAAGCACTTCTCTTTTACAGGCCACATAGCATTCAATGAGCGCTATGGAGAGAATGCAGGAAGTGGGGCTGCTGTTTCCTGTATGAGAGCCGGCAATCATGATCACCAGAAACCCCCATCATGTCAGAACTTCAGGGTCTTCACAGACCGACTCTGACAGTGACTAATGTCACGATAGGAGAGGGGGTTCCCCTGTAACTGGGGCTCCTGCGGATGCTGCTCCAGTTACAACAGAAAACTCTGAAATAAAAAAAATATATATATAAAATAAAACCATTGTGAGTAACCCACAGATACAAAAATAATAATAATATAGCGTCAGAAGATCAACACATGAAAAAAAGTTGCTAAAAAGTGTCTGGCCTTTTAGGACTGAAACCCTCTGGCCATCAAGGGGTTAATCCTGCTCAGAATAAACTTCCTCTGTTTGGTCTTCAAAGAATCATTGTTGTCTAACATACATTGTATCGCATGAATCCCCAATGAGCGAGGCGATCATCAGGTGTCCTTTGGTAGTCATCCAGGCTGGCCCTAAAATTCTGGGGAGAATAGTGTTAAAACTGCTAATTACGCTGACAATTCTGTTTAACGGAGTGATCCGCATCTGTCCAGCCGCTCAGCTTCCTGCTGAGGACCAAACGGTTTATAAATCCAGCTGTAAAGTTCTAGAAGGTGCTAAGAGTGTTCGGTGCTCGTGTGAAGAGTCAGCGAGAGAGAAGACGGGAGCGGTGAAGACGGGAGGCTAAGAGAGAAAGAAGGCTGGATAGAGAACAGACAGCTCCATCCCCGAGTCCGAGGAAAGTGAAGCCCCAGATATGCTTACTGTCTCCAGGGGCCGGCGAGGGACAAGCAGTACGGGAAAGATTTGTAGAAAAAGGCGGCGGTACCTCCAGTCACCAAGCTCTGGATTCAGATGGACAGAAAATGGCCTGTGATGGATGCTCCTTGCTATCATAACTCTCCGTCTGTCCATATTGGCTCTAGCCCCTCATCTTCCACCTCCTCTTCCTGAATGGTCTATGTCACAGCGCGCAGCAGGAGCCGGCACTTCCGTTGACGCATCCCCGAGTATATGTTGCCTGTAGACGGCTGACCGCACACACCGACCCACCCCTCATCATCCTCTCAGGAGGAAAAAAAATGGTCTTCTCCCTCTAGTTCTTTGGAATGCCTCATTGACATACAATGAATGATCAAACAGCCCCTCAGACTGATCCATCTGAACAGCTTCGGAGGGTGCAGGGGGAGGGGGGTGCAGGCTGGCTGCTGTGTGCCTGCGAGTGGGAAGAGGAAGAGGTGGTGGTAGTTGAAGCGGTGTCATCCACGTTACGCACTGTTCTGTGTGCTGCGGATGTAAAATGTGATTGTTCTCAGCAAGAGAAACCAAGTAATCCTGTAGATATGAGACCTTGTAATGGCCAACAAAAATACATGACGTAATGGCGAGCTTGTGAACCTCTTAGACTCATCATCAGGCTAAAAATGGATTAGATCTGAAGAGGCATGAATACTTATACACATTTATAACATACATTTCATTTTCAGCCTGAAGAACAACCCAAGAGGCTCACAAGCTCGCCATCACATGTATGTTTGTAGCCGTTACAAGGTTTCAGATCTACAGGATGCCTTGGCTTCTCTTGCAATCACATTTTGCTTTACTGGCGACACCGGATCAAACCTTTGATTTCATTATACTGCGGCTGTAACACACGGGTAGAACCACTCCTAAGGAATGGCAGGGGGCTTGCCTTACCTCCTGCAGAACATGGAGCTTTTGCTTCAGTGGGAGCCACTTGACGTTCCAACTTGGCCCATACTCTACCGCCTCCTCCACCACCACTGAGACGTCCCCTATCCCTTGCTACATGTTTCCATTTAGGTTTTTTTTGTTCACTTTTTAATGCCGTTTTATATAACTTACCAGCTAACTTTGTAGTTGGCAGAAAACCTCTGCTAGCTGAGTACGGTCTGCAAATAATTCATAGCAGTCAGACTGATGACTTTGAACACCATCTGAGGCCGCTGACGCGCACTGTGTGCATTTGCTGTTTCCCTGTTTGGTTTTATTTTTTCACATTAACAAAAAAAGCTCTACCAACTAATAAGCTGCAATCCCAGGGAGGCGCCATGTGTGAGAACAGAAGGCCACACAGTACAGCTTGTACCTTCGTGAGCTGATCCTGTTTGGTGCAGTGTAACTGGATTCCCCAAACCCCACCGCTAGCTGCATGGGGTCTGTAAATAATTCGTAGTGGCCGGACTGGTGACTTTGAACGACGTCTGAGGCCACAAACAGCAGAAATATCCCATCTCCTAATGTGCAGACCACATTTCATATAGGCATATAAACATCATGCAGCTTCTCTGTCCTGAGCTCAACCATAAAATGGCTGCTGTTTATACTGCGCCTATGTGATATATGGCTAGGTCATGTGATGCAGGCGTCCAATGAAGTTGATGCCTATATGCAATAGGAAGGACATTTGGTGACATCAGCAATGCTTCCTGACTGATGATTGGCTGCATGCTGCCTTCTGTAGCAGGCATTGTGGGAAATCTGATTTTCCCCCAAAATCAGTTCAGACTTACCTGATTCACTTTTACCAAAATCGAGTCAATGTCATCACCCGGCTCATCAAGATGAGCAACACTATCCAGAGTCGTTGCAGTTGAGGGAAGACGACAACATCGATGCGGCTTTACAAGAAAGCACTTTATTGGCAACAAAAAATTCAAAATAAGCAACTTTGTTAAATATGTAAAACTTTGTCCCCATCGGAGCCTCCACCCAACACCCCCGGCTGAGGCCATCAGCAGCACGTGATCTAGTCGTACGAATGAACACGTGGAGCGACCGTGCGCCTGTACCGATATGCGGTGACGTAGTGGACTAACGCCTCATCCTTTCTTCTCATCAGTCACCTTCTTAAAAACATTCTGCCTGTAGAACTGAAGCTCCTTGATGCTCTCTGTGATATCGCCCAACGCTCTGCGAAGACAAGAACAAACGTGACGGTCCGGGTGGAAGAGCAGAAAGCGGCAGCGCAGAGTTACTAGATGCAGGATCGGCGGCACGGTCGCGCAGGTTCGGCGGTACGGTCGCGCAGGACATAATGGCTGCAGGGTTTCTGGGGCAGAATTTGCTGAGGAGAACCGTGGAACAAGTGAATAAGATTAAACAGCAAAGAAAAAAAAAATCAGATCTGCGCGGTACGAAAAGTTCTGCATGGGATCCACATTGTGCGCAGCGCGTCCTTCAAGCTCAGATTTTAAATAGGATTTCACCAATTTCCATGATTTTTGCGTTAGAATTCCTTTCAACTCAGCGACTTCTTTTTGTCTAATGACCCCCCCAAAAATTTACCGTGACCAGGAAACTCTTGGAGCACTGGTGGCACCATCCCATCTCAGGGCAAGGCCGCCTCGCTGCCGTCAGGATGGCTATGTTGCCCATATAAAGCGGTTTTAGTTCCGGCATTGCCAGTCTGTCCCACAGAACATTTGAGTGGATCCAAAGACTCCAAGGGGTTTTCCAGGCAGCAGCTGCTGTCAGAGCCGCGATACACCGGGGGGGAGGGGGAGATGCTGTTTTAACCGCCTGTTTAGTGGCCGGCGGAAGCCTCTGCTCTGACCCGTGTGTAGTGGCACTTGTAATTGCAGGCTGGGGGCCCACTGATTTCAATGAGAGCTGCACCTGCAATTACAAGCTCCGGCCACTACACAGGGTAGAGCTTCTAAAAAGAGGTTGTCTCCATCCTCCAAAAATAGTGCCCTACGCAGGGGCGTAACTAAAGGCTATAGGGCCCGGGTGCAAAAGTTTAGCTGGGCTCCCCCTCTCCATCTGTACCCATACCTAGAGGCATAACTTGAAGATTCAGGGCCCCAATGCAAAACCTGTAACGGGGCCCCCAACTATAATGCTTTATTCATAGTACTGGGCTCCTTGTATGGAGAAGAGAGGCCTTATGGGCCCCCTAAGGCTCCTGGGCCCGGGTGCAACCGCATCCCCTGCATCCTCTATAGTTACACCCCTGGCCTTTCAAATCTGTTATATCACCAGGCTGCACAGATAGTGCTAATTGTAGCTTGGAATTGTGACCCCCTAACAGTCAAGCGGGTCCTTTCTGAGTGCCTCACAACTTCTCCCAGCTCCCTGAGAGGGATAATGTGGCCGCCGTTACACGATTCCCATATTCCAACCCCTTCCTTAGGACATTCTTACCAGGTCAGAACTCATTTCATTTCCTCTCCACTTACAACCACTTGTGCTGAATCTCAACTTCCCTCCAGGGCAACCTCCATCTGCTTCTCTAGGGGGGTCCCCGGCAGGTCTAACCACCATTGGAAGGCTCCACATAGGGAATATCCGATCCTGTCTCCACAGGAACTATGCTATATCCCCAAGAGAGCACTTGAGTTAGCTGCAGGTCTGTCACTCCCTACCCACTGCTACAATTCCCCACGAGGTGAGGGGGCGATATCTGATTTATAAAGCCAATTTAGAACTTTTCGCTGGCCTCACTTCATACATGTGGATCTGGGAAAGAACTGGGCCGACTCCCGAAGAGATCTCCAGGCAACAGACTAGATAACACTAGCGCCACTAATCCACCCAACAACATGGTATAAAGTGCTCACAGATTGGGATCTGAACTCAGAGAGGCTTTCCAGAATGTTCCCATCCCCCATTTGTACTTATGCTTCCGTGACTGCGGGGGCGCTGTGACCCATCCCACCATCTGGTCCTGTCACACAGTTGCATATGAAAAGAGAGTCATCAGACTTAAATTCCAAACTTGGAGTGGGGATTCTGCACTCTTACCCGGCAACATACTGGGCCTCCCCAAAAAATACTGAGCGGCCTGGGTGCACATTTCACCAGCAGCGAAGTGGATCGTTGCAGTTGGAGGAGGTCTGTAACCATTCCCTTTCTTAAGTCCCCAAGATTAAGGAGACTCAATGTTCTGAAAACCTAGTATGATTGAAAGTAAGCTGCCCAGAAGAGAGACTGTGCGGTCAGTCACGTGCAATACATGGTAAAAAACCCCCGTGGACACCAGGGCTTTGGTACAGATTTGGCTACTGCTTAAAACCTGCCGGGAATCCGCCCCGTTATGGATCATCAGGACCTCCAGAAGCCCCGACAATCCCAGCTGTGCAGGGGGCTGCAGCAAAGCCCCAACTTCACACGAACCCCACAAGCCTGAAGGGCCAGTCAGGGAATTATTTTTCCCCCAGTCGTCTCCACGACAGCACCAATGAGATTGCCTCCTCCTGGTAGGACAGGAACATACTGAGAGGTTAAAAGCTCCCCCCCTTCCCCACTTTCCTCAGTGTCTTCCTGTCCTGCCAGGAGGCAGGATCTATGAGAGGAGCTGGTGGAGAAACCAGCGAAAGCATACAGGCGGATCGGAAGGCAGTGGCTCACCCTGTCATCCCTTCGCAGCCAGACGACTCCCGGGACGCCACATCAGGGTGGTAACCCCCGGGCCAGGTTCCTCCCGCGGCGGCCCATGGGGGGTTCAAAGCGGGAGCCTCAGTCCCCCTCGTCCTCCGGCAGAAATTACAGCGCGGCGCTCCAGGAAGCCCTTTGACGGCAGGGGGCGGGGCGCCGCATCTCACGTCCAGCGCGATGACGTCATCGCGTCTGCATTAGGAGCGGAGGGGGCGGGGCTTAGCGCAGGAGCGCGAAAATTCAAATAGGAACCTGAGAGAAGCCAGAACACCAGCATCACAGGTCGCAGGGTGTCTGCAGCACTGGTATAAAGATGAGTGCTCCAGCCCCAGAGACAGCTGAAACCTCAGCCTCAGCGGCCGTAAGTAGCCAGTGCGGCAAAAATACAATGCAAATATCCAGTATGTTGTGTATGGAAAAATTGCATGTTTACCCGCAAAAATGCTTTGTTTGTCAGGGGGATAAAAAAGACATCCCCCCCAGAACAAAACTGCGAAAATGCGTGGAATGCGGGACGAGACTGCCAGCCACGTACCAGAGGCCTCTATGCAAGGCATGCGTGGCTAGGCTAGTCAGAGAGGAATCGGGGGGATTCCTGGATGACGTTAGAAAGCTGGTGAAGGAAGAGGTTCAATCAGCTCTAACGTCACTGCCGGCACCGCCAGCGAAACGCCAAAGAAAGGCATATGTTCCCGAGGAGTCTTCTGATTCCGAGAACTCCATCGGATCAGAGCAAGAGGAGCAGGCGGCCGAAGAGTCCTCAGAGGAGGAGGACTACAGGAAATATTTGTTCCATCAAGATGAGTTGACGGAACTAATTAAATCAGTTAGGGCTACGCTAAAAATAGAACAGCCCAGAGAGCCGCGGACCCGACAGGATGAGATATTCAGTGGACTTGGGGAGAGGCGCAAACATACCTTCCCGGTCCACAAAAACATCTCTAAAATAATTCAGAGAGAGTGGAGTAAACCAGACGCAGGTTCCTACTCCGCTCGAGGCGTAAAAAGGAGATACCCCCTGGAGGAGGAAGCTTGCGCAAGCTGGGACGAAATACCTAAGGTAGACGTCCCGGTGGCCAAGGTAGCCAAGAGGACGACTCTGCCCTTTGAGGATGCCGCACAGCTAAAAGACCCCATGGATCGCAAGGCAGAGGGACTCCTAAAGAAATCATGGGAGGCAGCGGCAAACATCCTTAGGCCAGGGATCGCAGCCACTTGCGTGGCGCGGACCCTGGGGGTATGGTTAGAGCAGCTGGAACTACATCTGACCAACAAAACACCGAGGGATCAGATCCTTAACTCCCTTCCCATCCTGCGCATGGCCACTGACTTCCTAGCGGACGCCGCAGCCGAGACCGTCAAACTCTCAGCAAAAGCCACAGCCCGCGCTAACTCAGCCAGAAGGGTGTTATGGCTGAGGTCATGGTCAGGCGACCTGGCCTCGAAAAACAAATTGTGTGCCCTCCCATTCTACGGCCAATTTCTATTCGGACCGGACCTAGATAAAATTCTAGAGAAGGCGGCCGACAGGAAAAAAGGGTTCCCTGAGGAAAAACCACAGAGAGTGAAGACCTTTCCCCGGGCCCCAATGCAGCAGCCCGAGGCCTACCGAGGCAAGGGCAAGACAGGCCGCTGGAGTTACCCCAAGGGGGGCAGAGGAAGGAATATCCTCTTCAACCCCCATCAGGGGGAGCCGAAGCAAAGACCCTGACGCCATCCCCGTAGGGGCAAGGCTGGGGAGCTTTGTGGATCAATGGGCCGCAATCTGCGGGGGCCCATGGATCCCAAAGATCCTACAGCACGGATACCAGATAGAGCTGGTATCCATCCCCAGAAGGAAATTTATTACCACGCGAGCCCCAAAAAAACAGCTACATTTACTAAGGCAAAGCGTGCGCGACTTGCAGCGGTTAAACGCAATATCTCCCGTACCGCGAAACGAGGAAACCCAGGGCTATTACTCCAGGCTCTTTTTAGTAAAAAAACCCGGCGGGAAACACCGGACGATAATAAACCTGAAAGACCTGAACACCTGCGTCCGATACAGGAGATTCAAAATGGAAACCATCTCCTCGACAATAAAGTTGATCCCCAGAGGAGCCTACATGGCGTCCATCGATCTGAAGGACGCGTATTTTCACATCCCGATCCACAAAGATTCACAGAAATACCTGCGGTTCGCAGTGGACATGGGCGGAAGAACAGAGCACCACCAGTTCAGATGCCTGCCCTTCGGGATATCCTCAGCTCCCAGAATCTTTACCAAGATTATGGCGGAGGTAGCCGCCCACCTGAGAGAAAAATCGATCCTAGTAGTACCGTACCTGGACGATATTCTATTAATAGCAGAGTCCAAAAAACTCCTAACCAAACATCTGGAGACAGTGCTACAACTTCTCCAATCATTGGGATGGATTATAAACTGGGAAAAATCCAGCCTAGATCCCGGCAAGCAGAAGACGTTTCTGGGAATAACTCTCGACTCAGAATCGCAATGCTCCTACCTACCCGAGGAGAGAATACAAAAAATCCGCAGAATAGTCAAAACCTTCCTACGAAGACGATTCTGCACAATTCGGGAGGCAATGTCTCTTCTGGGGAGCTTGACATCATGCATCCCAGGAGTAGCATGGGCCCAGGCCCACACCAGAGCCCTACAGGCCGTAGTCCTATCCTCGTGGGACAAAAGGCAGTCCTCGCTAGGGGCAAGGATGTACATCCCAAACAGGGCAAAAACATCCCTGCGTTGGTGGACATCCCCAGAGAACCTGCGGAGAGGGGTTCACTGGCTACAAAACCCAGCCATCCACATCACAACAGACGCAAGCGCCTGTGGATGGGGAGCGCATGTGGGGAACCAATTCTTTCAGGGTCCCTGGCCTCAGAGGATAAAAGAACAATCCTCAAATTTCAGAGAACTACAGGCAGTTTGGCAGGTTCTACAGCAGTTGGGCAACTCGCTACAGAACCATCACATAAAAATACTGTCAGACAATGTCACCGCGGTCGCTCACATACGACACCAAGGGGGCACAAGATCTCCCCCACTGCAAAGCATCGCACACAAAATCTTTCACTGGGCGGAGGGCCGGATCCTCTCGATCACGGCAACCCACTTAAAGGGGACACTAAATGGAAAAGCAGACTTCCTCAGCAGGAAGCAGATAGACCCAGGAGAGTGGTCCCTCTCCCCAGAGGCATTCAAAATCTTAACCAACCGGTGGGGGACCCCACAGTTGGACCTCTTCGCAACCAGGGAGAACACAAAAGTAGGCAACTTTTTCTCCCTCCGGCCAGGAGATCGTCCGATAGCGGTAGACGCCCCGGGCCAGGACTGGGGACAAGGACTGGCCTACGCCTTTCCTCCCATACCACTAATCCCCAGGGTTTTACAGCACTTCAGAACCCAGGGATGCACGCTAATCCTAGTGACCCCCTTCTGGCCAAAAAGAAGCTGGTTCGGTCTTCTGACAACACTGAGCGTCCAGGACCCAGTCACCTTGCCTACCTGGACGGATCTTCTATCGCAGGGGCCACTGAACCACCCCGGCCTAGACAAACTCCATTTAACGGCATGGCTCTTGAGGAATCCTCGCTAAGAAAGAAAGGATTCTCAGAGAAAGTAGTAGAAACCCTAATGTCCAGTAGGAAAAAGACGACCCACCTGATCTACCAGAAGGTCTGGAGAAAGTTTTCCTCATGGAGACAGGGAAGGGATCGCGGGGATTCTATCCCCGACACTCCGCTAATCTTAGAATTCCTGCAGGAGGGCTTAGAGATGGGCCTCTCCCCGAGCACCCTAAAAGTCCAAGTTTCAGCCCTTAGCGCTATCTGCGACACAAAATTCGCAGACGATAGATGGGTCCACAGGTTCCTAACAGCAGCAGCTAGACTACGCCCTAGGCCCATAAACCTGTTCCCAGACTGGAACCTTAATTGGGTTCTAGGGGCCATGACAGCGGTACCATTCGAACCGATCAAAGCGCTACCTATAAGAATGCTGACAATCAAGACCATCTTCCTAGTAGCCATTACATCCGCAAGACGGGTTAGCGAACTACAGGCCTTGTCCATCCGCCACCCGTTTATGAAAATCGCAGACACCAAACTAATATTTAAAACAGACCCGGCCTTTATGCCGAAAGTAGTGTCAGATTTTCATAGGTCCCAGGATATAATAATCCCCTCATTCTTCAGCCACCCAAAAAACGAGGAGGAAAGAACCCTAAGCTGCCTGGACGTTAGGAGAGCAGTCCTAACCTACATAGATACAACAAGCCACTGGAGGCGGGACGACAACCTGTTCGTCCAGTTCAGTGGCCCAAATAAGGGTAGCAAAGCAGCGAAAAATTCCATAGCCAGGTGGATCCGCCTGGCCATCATAGAATCCTATAAGGCCCTCGGGAAGGAGATCCCGCTAGCGCTTAAAGCCCATTCCACAAGGGCAGTAGCGTCCTCGTGGGCCGAACACAGTTCAGCCTCGGTCGAGCAAATTTGCAAGGCCGCAGTCTGGAAAAAACCCCACACGTTTACTAAACACTATAGGGTAAAAGTGCAGCAGGACGAGGACATGGCCTTCGGCCGCAAAGTCCTCTCGGCAGCGATCCCACCCTAATAAACTTTAGTTGGTACGTCTCATTGGTGCTGTCGTGGAGACGACTGGGGGAAAAAGTGGATTATACCCACCTGATAATCAGGTTTCCAGTAGTCTCCACGACAGCACCCGTACCTTTCCCGCCCTAGAAAAATAAAATAATAAATTTAAAAATTAAAAAACCCCGGTTAGGGGAAAAAATTTAAGTTTAGCTCCTGCCCCGGCAATTCGTTAGAATCCACTGAGGAAAGTGGGGAAGGGGGGGAGCTTTTAACCTCTCAGTATGTTCCTGTCCTACCAGGAGGAGGCAATCTCATTGGTGCTGTCATGGAGACTACTGGAAACCTGATTATCAGGTGGGTATAATCCACTTTTTTCTATGCGTTATGTAACTGGTCCAGTTACTAGTCGGCATGCGTATGTATGTATGTATGTATGTATGTATGTATGTATGTATGTATGTATGGAGAGAAACTCCCTAAAATCTTTTGTACTTTTCTTTATAAATATATTTTTGACATAAGATCTGCAGGTGAAGACCGTCCAATCGGTCAGCTCCTAGTAACTCACCTGGTGCACTGCTGACCTCTAGTGGGAGTTGTAGGAACTTCATTTCATGGAGAACACTAACCTTAAAGTGATATTCTGCTAATAAGTTATTGCCCATCTGTGGGGGGGGGGATTACTAGCTGATCAGTGGGGGTCCGACCGCTGGGTTTGGTTGGTCCCCGAAGGAATAAAGCAAAGGCTGCTCCATTCACTTCAATAAGAGCCCCAAAGATTACGAAATGCTTCAGCTTGCCAATTACCAACGCCGTCAGTGAAATGCATAGTGATGGCACGCACATGAGCGGCCGGACCCCACTGATCAACAAGTCATCCACTATGCCATGGATTGAGGAAAATAGTCTTGTCCCACCCCTTTATCTCCAGCAGCGCTGGTTCAGCTGCACAACCGCCCCTTCCATTTACTTGGTTACCTTCAGGACCCCCATTCTCATGATCAGCGGGTGCGCCCCAAATGATCAGATAGAAACTATCCCCGAATCACAGGGGGTAAATATTTGTGGGACAAACCATTTAACTCTTTCTTGCAAAGGGATTTACGATTACTTCCTTATTTGGTCACCTGACCACTAATGGCTTTAGTAGTACGTCCCGGTAATCATCCCGGCACAGAAGCGGTGATCCGGGCCATTCAACCCCTTAGATGCCACAGCATAGAAGGATTATTACAGAGGGTAAGGGCAACCTCTGCAACCCATTAATTCTCCCGTAACACGATGGCAGGGGGTCAATGATTCTGAGGATCAGTGGGGGTCCCAGAGGTCCGACCCCTATGTGACTACATGCCATCACTCTATAAGATGGCAAATCTCCTTTAAGGCCATGGTCATATCTGCGTTTGGCACATCCGTCACAGATCCACTATGAAATACAAGATATAAAATGTCCTTCATCCAGTAAAATGCCAGTTGGCTGAATAGAAAGCGAATGAACGCCATCCAGCGCCGCTGCGTTCCGTCCCGTAACGGAGCAGGAAGGCGGAATCCCAGAACAGATGTGAGCAGAGCCTAAACCTAGGCCTACAAATATCCAACCTCCATCTACAGTTTATGGCCATCGTACTATTATCACCCATCCATGGACTAGTGATAAAGGTCAGATAATCCCAAGAATCGGGGTTCCAGGCCTCCTCCTCCTCCTCCTCCTCACGGCACTGCAAGCAGGACTGAAGCAACACAAACAGTCTCCTGGAAAATTAACGAAGCAGCACGGAAAATAACGGGGAGAGCGGAGCATTTGTACTCGGCCATTTCCATCAGGACCAGGGAGAGTGAGGGGGTGCATCGAGGAAGGGGAGGAGACACAGAAACCTCATTCTGGGGATCGTGGGGGGCTCAGCGGTGATATCCCCAGCAATCACTCCTTGTATCACCTATCTTGTGCATAATGACAAAAAATGATCTTGGGATACCCCTTTAGGCATGGAAACGTGTGGCAGGCAAATGCTATGATTTTAGACTACCAGTAGAGAGGAGCGTCTGATCGTCCGACAAGCACCAGCAGCTCCAAGTGTTTCACTGTCCACCATCCAGCGTCAGGGGGCGCCATCGTTACACGACTGTCGGAACCATTTCCAGGCAAGTGGCGGAAGGACATTTGGACTCATCGCCCCCATTACATGTCCGGCCTCTGACCCCCACCGTCGCCACCATTACATGTCCCGCCTCTGACCCCCACCGCCGCCCCCATTACATGTCCCGCCTCTGACCCCCACCGCCACCCCCATTACATGTCCCGCCTCTGACCCCCACCGCCGCCCCCATTACATGTATGGCCTCTGACCCCCACCGTCGCCCCCATTACATGTCCGGCCTCTGACCCCCACCGTCGCCCCCATTACATGTCCGGCCTCTGACCCCCACCGCCGCCCCCATTACATGTCCGGCCTCTGACCCCCACCGCCGCCCCCATTACATGTCCGGCCTCTGACCCCCACCGCCGCCCCCATTACATGTCCGGCCTCTGACCCCCACCGCCGCCCCCATTACATGTCCTGCCTCTGACCCCCACCGCCGCCCCCACTACATGTCCTGCCTCTGACCCCCACCGCCGCCCCCACTACATGTCCTGCCTCTGACCCCCACCGCCGCCCCCATTACATGTCCTGCCTCTGACCCCCACCGCCGCCCCCATTACATGTCCTGCCTCTGACCCCCACCGCCGCCCCCATTACATGTCCTGCCTCTGACCCCCACCGCCGCCCCCATTACATGTCCGGCCTCTGACCCCCACCGCCGCCGTTTGCAGTGATGTTGTGAACACCACCACTGGACTCTGGGAGGGGAACCGGGTTGTCTTCAGCGACGAATCCAGGTTCAGTTTGAACGCTGACGACGGCCGTGTTCATGTTTGGAGACCGCAGAGTGAGCGCCTCAATCCTGCCCCCTGCTGGTGTGATGGTCGGGGGCGGGGGGGGGGGGGGGAATCATCGCTCAGGAAAGTCGGTCCCCCTAGTGGTGGTACAAGGGACAATAACAGCTCAGCAATATGTTCAGGACATCCTGCAGCCACATGTGTTCCTCCCATGGCGGCTTCCAGCAGAATAATGCTCGGCCGCACACACAAGGGGGTCCCAGGAAGCCCCCACAACATCCAAGCTAGAGGCGGTACAACAGGGTACTAGAGCCTCCATGCCAACCTGTATCACATCTGGTATCCAAGCTACAGGCAATACATCAGGGTACTAGAGCCTCCATGCCCACCCATATCACATCTTGTATCCAAGCTAGAGGCGGTACAACAGGGTACTAGAGCCTTCAAGCCCGTCTGTATCACATCTTGTATCCAAGCTAGGGGTGATACAACATGGTACAAGAGCTTCCATGCCCGCCAGTATCACATCTTGTATCCAAGCTAGAGGCGGTACTAAAGCCCACGATAAGGTAAAGTAGGACCATGCTAACAGTGAGCGAAATGCAGGAACCATTCCCAAGTGAAATGCAAACTACCAGACCTTCTCACACAAGTAAGAACCAAGGAGCCTTGTTGCCCAGGTTAGAGAATCCCCGCCAGCGGCCATATTTCTTTCTACTAACAAAGCCACATGGGCAAGTAGACCGCTACATGGAGGAGCAGCAGAAGTGAAGATCCTGATGACCAACCACATATTGGGGGATTCTTCGTATTACAGCAGCACATAAACAGGACAAAGGGTGGCAGGCAAACGATTCGTGTGCCACGCAGGCATCCAACCGACTAATGATGCCACATATGATTCAGCCCTCCATCACCAAGTGAACCCCACGGACCGACAACCCCGGCTCACCAGCGTCTAAAGCCAGACTGCCTTATCTAGAGGAGCCCGGCCATATAGCAAGGGATCGGCAGACATTACGGACCGGATGGTCAGTGCTGCACCTACCTGTGAGACGCGGCTTTCTTTGGTGCGCATTCATATTCCACAGGATACCAACGCCTGAAACAAGAGGAGACGCTCCATAAGTATCCACAAGCAGCGGCGCACGTTTACTGACCCACCCCGATAGACAAAGCAAGCGCAGACCAGACAGACGTACATTGTGCCGGATTTATCACAGCGCCGCTGCGGGGGGAGAACGCATCTTTAGGCGGGCGGGTCTAACATTTACACCAAGAACATCATCCGCAGGGAGTTTGTACGTTCTCCTTCTGTGTGTTTCTTCCAAGTATTCCGATTTCCTCCCACACTCCAAGACACAGCTAGGCGACCTTAGCCGGAGCCCCAGTGATGTGATGTACCGCGCTGCGGAATACGTAGGCGCTATATAAATGTGTACAATACAAGGTATTACCTGCAGAGCTCTTTGACGGTGCTGACATCGATTATCCTGTAGTGCAGATGTCTCATGAACTGCGGCATATACTTGCTCAGAAACACTTTGTCCACGTGCACAGAGTTTCCTGTGAAGAATGAACATGGATTACACTTCCATCCAACGTCGCCCCTTCCCAACCAGTACTGTACTTGTACGGCTCGTCGCTGCGTGGAGCGGGCTCAGGAGCCGAGCCTGCTCCGTAGATGGCGGGTAACTGATCCCTTTAAGATGCCGCTGTCCGTTCTCTCACCATGGTGAAGACCCCCAGGCCTGCCATGGATGTCAGGAACGTAGCTCCCAGAGGTACCCCATATGAATGGAGTGGTGTCACTCCTGCATGCTGCCTCTTCATTCATGTCAATGGAGGCATCGGAGGTTACAGAACACTTGAGCGCAAATTCTGGTGCTTCCATTGAGATGAATGGAGAGGCAGCGCGCATGTGCGGATCTTCTGCAGCCCATTCTCAGGATCCATGGGGTCCCAAACAAGTTCTGCCCTGGCCCCAAAACACCCTACAGGACTAGACAGAAAGGACTGGACCTGCAGCCCTCAGGTAACATCGGCAACAAGAGGACGGTCTTCACCTCAGACAATAATATCCTTACTAGAACACATGAAGTCTGCTGATCAAACAGCTACTTAGATTGTAGGAGCGGTCACATGAAAGAGTGGAAACCGAACGTCCGCTATAGTTAGAGAGCAATGGAACTTCCCAAGAGCCCGCGGTCCACACAAAGGGGATCCGGACAGCTTGCTAAAATCTGCTGTATCCAAAGCCCAAGATCTGAGGACCAATCTCAAATCACAAGACAGCGGAAGAAACGAGACGGACGCACGAGGAGGAAGGGAAGATGATGTAGCAGAGCCGACCCAGAAAGACCTCTTATCTCACGGTGCAATAATAACCAAGAACCTCCTCACTAGACGGGGAAATACTGAAAGGAGATGCTTGTCTTAAAGGATCGTCACACAAGACCCAAAGCCTTAGTCTAGTGCAGAAGCCCAGCAGATCAGATATGGATAGTTGGTAACGCTCCAGCATTTAGTGGTGCTGCTTAAAGGAGTCGACGCGTTTCTCTGGCAATATGGACAGTTGAACGCATGAGGTTAGATGTTAACAAAACGTCATATAATTATTATAGAACCTTCAGACATCGACAGACTGAGCTGTTACAATGAGTGACAGATCGGTGATCACATGACCGGGAACCCCACACAGCGCTCCCCGCTGACACCTCCCCTCACTCAGCTGTCTGACAGGGAGATTCTAAATATACCAGGCACTCCAGCCTTCTGTGCATGCGCACAAAACATTGGCGCGTGTGTAGAAGCCGGTGACAAGTCCAGATCCCCGCGGAGGATGGCGGTGAGTATTTTCAGCTGCCCTCATGGATCAGATTCACTAGGGGAGCTGAATCTTTAATTTTTTAAAATTTATTTACCTTCATGCGATTGCCGCTATGACCGAGGGGGAGGGGGCTTCCCATGGCCCCCCATGACAGCTTCAGGTTGTTGGCTACCTCCGGCAGCTGACAGCATGGAGCTGTCACGTCCACAGCCTGCAGGGCTTTAATCCTAAGAGAAAGCATGTTTTTACCGCCCTGGGGATTAAAACCCAGCAAAGCAGGACTAAAGTCTATGGGTTGGTCACTAAGGGGTTAAATATCATTTGCAGGCTCCACCTCCTTCTCTTCCCCTTGCTGTTGGGGTCCCCCAGGGCTCGCTTCTCGGCCCCCTCCTCTTCTCCATCTACACAGCCCCTATTAGGCAAACCATCAGTAGTTTTGGCTTTCAGTACCATCTCTACCCCTCCTCCCGTGACATCCCAGCGCCGCTCCTCCAGAACATCACCGGCTGTCTGTCCGCTGTCTCTAACACCATGTCCGGTCTCTACCTAAAACTAAACCTCTCTAAAACTGACCTGCTGGTGTTTCCACCCTCATCCTGACATCTCCATCTCAGTGTGTGGCACCATAACTCCCAGCATGCCCGCTGCCTTGGAGTCATATCCGACTCCGATCTCTCCTTTACCCCCTACATCCAATCTCTGGCCCGAACATGTCAGCTGCACCTCAAGAACATCGCAAGAATCCGCTCTTTTCTCACTGTGGACACGCTAAAAACGCTTACTGTTGCCCTCATCCACTCCCGGCTCGATTATTACAACTCGCTGCTGATCGGCCTCCCTGCACCAGACTCTACCCCCTCCAATCCATCCTGAATGCGGCAGCCAGGCTCATCTTCCTGTCCAGCCGCTACTCGGACGCCTCTGCCCTGTGCCGGTCACTGCACTGGCTGCCCGGCAAATACAGAATTCAATTCACACTCACCACCCTCATCCACAAGGCAGTCCATGACACCACTCCGCCCTACATTGTATGCCTCGTCCACCGCTCCGCCCTACATTGTATGCCTCGTCCACCGCTCCGCCCTACATTGTATGCCTCGTCCACCGCTCCGCCCTACATTGTATGCCTCGTCCACCGCTCCGCCCTACATTGTATGCCTCATCCACAGCACCGCGCCGCCCCCTGCACTCTATCCCTCGTCCACCGCGCCGCCCCCTGCACTCTATCCCTCGTCCACCGCGCCGCCCCCTGCACTCTATCCCTCGTCCACCGCGCCGCCCCCTGCACTCTATCCCTCGTCCACCGCGCCGCCCCCTGCACTCTATCCCTCGTCCACCGCGCCGCCCCCTGCACTCTATCCCTCGTCCACCGCGCCGCCCCCTGCACTCTATCCCTCGTCCACCGCGCCGCCCCCTGCACTCTATCCCTCGTCCACCGCGCCGCCCCCTGCACTCTATCCCTCGTCCACCGCGCCGCCCCCTGCACTCTATCCCTCGTCCACCGCGCCGCCCCCTGCACTCTATCCCTCGTCCACCGCGCCGCCCCCTGCACTCTATCCCTCGTCCACCGCGCCGCCCCCTGCACTCTATCCCTCGTCCACCGCGCCGCCCCCTGCACTCTATCCCTCGTCCACCGCGCCGCCCCCTGCACTCTATCCCTCGTCCACCGCGCCGCCCCCTGCACTCTATCCCTCGTCCACCGCGCCGCCCCCTGCACTCTATCCCTCGTCCACCGCGCCGCCCCCTGCACTCTATCCCTCGTCCACCGCGCCGCCCCCTGCACTCTATCCCTCGTCCACCGCGCCGCCCCCTGCACTCTATCCCTCGTCCACCGCGCCGCCCCCTGCACTCTATCCCTCGTCCACCGCGCCGCCCCCTGCACTCTATCCCTCGTCCACCGCGCCGCCCCCTGCACTCTATCCCTCGTCCACCGCGCCGCCCCCTGCACTCTATCCCTCCGTCCACCGCGCCGCCCTGCACTGTATCCCTCCGTCCACCGCGCCGCCCTGCACTGTATCCCTCCGTCCACCGCGCCGCCCTGCACTGTATCCCTCCGTCCACCGCGCCGCCCTGCACTGTATCCCTCGTCCACAGCGCCGCCCCGCACTGTATCCCTCGTCCACAGCGCCGCCCCGCACTGTATCCCTCGTCCACAGCGCCGCCCCGCACTGTATCCCTCGTCCACAGCGCCGCCCCGCACTGTATCCCTCGTCCACAGCGCCGCCCTGCACTGTATCCCTCGTCCACAGCGCCGCCCCGCACTGTATCCCTCGTCCACAGCGCCGCCCCGCACTGTATCCCTCGTCCACAGCGCCGCCCCGCACTGTATCCCTCGTCCACAGCGCCGCCCCGCACTGTATCCCTCGTCCACAGCGCCGCCCCGCACTGTATCCCTCGTCCACAGCGCCGCCCCGCACTGTATCCCTCGTCCACAGCGCCGCCCCGCACTGTATCCCTCGTCCACCGCGCCGCCCCGCACTGTATCCCTCGTCCACCGCGCCGCCCCGCACTGTATCCCTCGTCCACCGCGCCGCCCCGCACTGTATCCCTCGTCCACCGCGCCGCCCCGCACTGTATCCCTCGTCCACCGCGCCGCCCTACACTGTATCCCTCCGTCCACCGCGCCGCCCTACACTGTATCCCTCCGTCCACCGCGCCGCCCTACACTGTATCCCTCCGTCCACCGCGCCGCCCTACACTGTATCCCTCCGTCCACCGCGCCGCCCTACACTGTATCCCTCCGTCCACCGCGCCGCCCTACACTGTATCCCTCCGTCCACCGCGCCGCCCTACACTGTATCCCTCCGTCCACCGCGCCGCCCTACACTGTATCCCTCCGTCCACCGCGCCGCCCTACACTGTATCCCTCCGTCCACCGCGCCGCCCTACACTGTATCCCTCCGTCCACCGCGCCGCCCTACACTGTATCCCTCCGTCCACCGCGCCGCCCTACACTGTATCCCTCGTCCACCGCGCCGCCCTACACTGTATCCCTCCGTCCACCGCGCCGCCCTACACTGTATCCCTCCGTCCACCGCGCCGCCCTACACTGTATCCCTCCGTCCACCGCGCCGCCCTACACTGTATCCCTCCGTCCACCGCGCCGCCCTACACTGTATCCCTCCGTCCACCGCGCCGCCCTACACTGTATCCCTCCGTCCACCGCGCCGCCCTACACTGTATCCCTCCGTCCACCGCGCCGCCCTACACTGTATCCCTCCGTCCACCGCGCCGCCCTACACTGTATCCCTCCGTCCACCGCGCCGCCCTACACTGTATCCCTCCGTCCACCGCGCCGCCCTACACTGTATCCCTCCGTCCACCGCGCCGCCCTACACTGTATCCCTCCGTCCACCGCGCCGCCCTACACTGTATCCCTCCGTCCACCGCGCCGCCCTACACTGTATCCCTCCGTCCACCGCGCCGCCCTACACTGTATCCCTCCGTCCACCGCGCCGCCCTACACTGTATCCCTCCGTCCACCGCGCCGCCCTACACTGTATCCCTCCGTCCACCGCGCCGCCCTACACTGTATCCCTCCGTCCACCGCGCCGCCCTACACTGTATCCCTCCGTCCACCGCGCCGCCCTACACTGTATCCCTCCGTCCACCGCGCCGCCCTACACTGTATCCCTCCGTCCACCGCGCCGCCCTACACTGTATCCCTCGTCCACAGCGCCGCCCTACATTGTATCCCTCGTCCACAGCGCCGCCCTACATTGTATCCCTCGTCCACAGCGCCGCCCTACATTGTATTTCTCGTCCACAGCGCCGCCCTACATTGTATCCCTCATCCCTAGTACCCCCCTACAATGTATCCCTCGTCCACAGCACCGCCCTACATTGTATCCCTCGTCCACAGCACCGCCCTACATTGTATCCCTCGTCCACAGCACCGCCCTACATTGTATCCCTCCTCCACAGCACCGCCCTACATTGTATCCCTCCGTCCACCGCGCCGCCCTACACTGTATCCCTCCGTCCACCGCGCCGCCCTACACTGTATCCCTCGTCCACCGCGCCGCCCTACACTGTATCCCTCCGTCCACCGCGCCGCCCTACACTGTATCCCTCCGTCCACCGCGCCGCCCTACACTGTATCCCTCCGTCCACCGCGCCGCCCTACATTGTATCCCTCCGTCCACCGCGCCGCCCTACACTGTATCCCTCCGTCCACCGCGCCGCCCTACACTGTATCCCTCCGTCCACCGCGCCGCCCTACACTGTATCCCTCCGTCCACCGCGCCGCCCTACACTGTATCCCTCCGTCCACCGCGCCGCCCTACACTGTATCCCTCCGTCCACCGCGCCGCCCTACACTGTATCCCTCCGTCCACCGCGCCGCCCTACACTGTATCCCTCCGTCCACCGCGCCGCCCTACACTGTATCCCTCCGTCCACCGCGCCGCCCTACACTGTATCCCTCCGTCCACCGCGCCGCCCTACACTGTATCCCTCCGTCCACCGCGCCGCCCTACACTGTATCCCTCCGTCCACCGCGCCGCCCTACACTGTATCCCTCCGTCCACCGCGCCGCCCTACACTGTATCCCTCCGTCCACCGCGCCGCCCTACACTGTATCCCTCCGTCCACCGCGCCGCCCTACACTGTATCCCTCCGTCCACCGCGCCGCCCTACACTGTATCCCTCCGTCCACCGCGCCGCCCTACACTGTATCCCTCCGTCCACCGCGCCGCCCTACACTGTATCCCTCCGTCCACCGCGCCGCCCTACACTGTATCCCTCCGTCCACCGCGCCGCCCTACACTGTATCCCTCCGTCCACCGCGCCGCCCTACACTGTATCCCTCCGTCCACCGCGCCGCCCTACACTGTATCCCTCCGTCCACCGCGCCGCCCTACACTGTATCCCTCCGTCCACCGCGCCGCCCTACACTGTATCCCTCCGTCCACCGCGCCGCCCTACACTGTATCCCTCCGTCCACCGCGCCGCCCTACACTGTATCCCTCCGTCCACCGCGCCGCCCTACACTGTATCCCTCCGTCCACCGCGCCGCCCTACACTGTATCCCTCCGTCCACCGCGCCGCCCTACACTGTATCCCTCGTCCACCGCGCCGCCCTACACTGTATCCCTCCGTCCACCGCGCCGCCCTACACTGTATCCCTCCGTCCACCGCGCCGCCCTACACTGTATCCCTCCGTCCACCGCGCCGCCCTACACTGTATCCCTCCGTCCACCGCGCCGCCCTACACTGTATCCCTCCGTCCACCGCGCCGCCCTACACTGTATCCCTCCGTCCACCGCGCCGCCCTACACTGTATCCCTCCGTCCACCGCGCCGCCCTACACTGTATCCCTCCGTCCACCGCGCCGCCCTACACTGTATCCCTCCGTCCACCGCGCCGCCCTACACTGTATCCCTCCGTCCACCGCGCCGCCCTACACTGTATCCCTCCGTCCACCGCGCCGCCCTACACTGTATCCCTCCGTCCACCGCGCCGCCCTACACTGTATCCCTCCGTCCACCGCGCCGCCCTACACTGTATCCCTCCGTCCACCGCGCCGCCCTACACTGTATCCCTCCGTCCACCGCGCCGCCCTACACTGTATCCCTCCGTCCACCGCGCCGCCCTACACTGTATCCCTCCGTCCACCGCGCCGCCCTACACTGTATCCCTCCGTCCACCGCGCCGCCCTACACTGTATCCCTCCGTCCACCGCGCCGCCCTACACTGTATCCCTCCGTCCACCGCGCCGCCCTACACTGTATCCCTCCGTCCACCGCGCCGCCCTACACTGTATCCCTCGTCCACAGCGCCGCCCTACATTGTATCCCTCGTCCACAGCGCCGCCCTACATTGTATCCCTCGTCCACAGCGCCGCCCTACATTGTATTTCTCGTCCACAGCGCCGCCCTACATTGTATCCCTCATCCCTAGTACCCCCCTACAATGTATCCCTCGTCCACAGCACCGCCCTACATTGTATCCCTCGTCCACAGCACCGCCCTACATTGTATCCCTCGTCCACAGCACCGCCCTACATTGTATCCCTCCTCCACAGCACCGCCCTACATTGTATCCCTCCTCCACAGCACCGCCCTACATTGTATCCCTCCTCCACAGCACCGCCCTACATTGTATCCCTCCTCCACAGCGCCGCCCTACATTGTATCCCTCCTCCACAGCGCCGCCCTACATTGTATTTCTCATCCACAGCGCCGCCCTACATTGTATTTCTCATCCACAGCGCCGCCCTACATTGTATTTCTCGTCCACAGCACCGCCCTACATTGTATCCCTCGTCCACAGCACCGCCCTACATTGTATCCCTCGTCCACAGCACCGCCCTACATTGTATCCCTCGTCCACAGCACCGCCCTACATTGTATCCCTCGTCCACAGCACCGCCCTACATTGTATCCCTCGTCCACAGCACCGCCCTACATTGTATCCCTCGTCCACAGCACCGCCCTACATTGTATCCCTCGTCCACAGCACCGCCCTACATTGTATCCCTCGTCCACAGCACCGCCCTACATTGTATCCCTCGTCCACAGCACCGCCCTACATTGTATCCCTCGTCCACAGCACCGCCCTACATTGTATCCCTCGTCCACAGCACCGCCCTACATTGTATCCCTCATCCACAGCACCGCCCTACATTGTATCCCTCGTCCAAAGCACCGCCCTACATTGTATCCCTCGTCCACAGCACCGCCCTACATTGTATCCCTCGTCCACAGCACCGCCCTACATTGTATCCCTCGTCCACAGCACCGCCCTACATTGTATCCCTCGTCCACAGCACCGCCCTACATTGTATCCCTCGTCCACAGCACCGCCCTACATTGTATCCCTCTTCCCTAGTACCCCCCTACATTGTATCCCTCGTCCACAGCACCGCCCTACATTGTATCCCTCTTCCCTAGTACCCCCCTACATTGTATCCCTCGTCCACAGCACCGCCCTACATTGTATCCCTCTTCCCTAGTACCCCCCTACATTGTATCCCTCGTCCACAGCACCGCCCTACATTGTATCCCTCTTCCCTAGTACCCCCCTACATTGTATCCCTCGTCCACAGCACCACCCTAAATTGTATCCCTCATCCACAGCACCGCCCTACATTGTATCCCTCATCCACAGCACCGCCCTACATTGTATCCCTCATCCACAGCACCGCCCTACATTGTATCCCTCATCCACAGCACCGCCCTACATTGTATCCCTCATCCACAGCACCGCCCTACATTGTATCCCTCGTCCACAGCACCGCCCTACATTGTATCCCTCGTCCACAGCACCGCCCTACATTGTATCCCTCGTCCACAGCACCGCCCTACATTGTATCCCTCGTCCACAGCACCGCCCTACATTGTATCCCTCGTCCACAGCACCGCCCTACATTGTATCCCTCGTCCACAGCACCGCCCTACATTGTATCCCTCGTCCACAGCACCGCCCTACATTGTATCCCTCGTCCAAAGCACCGCCCTACATTGTATCCCTCGTCCACAGCACCGCCCTACATTGTATCCCTCGTCCACAGCACCGCCCTACATTGTATCCCTCGTCCACAGCACCGCCCTACATTGTATCCCTCGTCCACAGCACCGCCCTACATTGTATCCCTCTTCCCTAGTACCCCCCTACATTGTATCCCTCGTCCACAGCACCGCCCTACATTGTATCCCTCTTCCCTAGTACCCCCCTACATTGTATCCCTCGTCCACAGCACCGCCCTACATTGTATCCCTCTTCCCTAGTACCCCCCTACATTGTATCCCTCGTCCACAGCACCGCCCTACATTGTATCCCTCTTCCCTAGTACCCCCCTACATTGTATCCCTCGTCCACAGCACCACCCTAAATTGTATCCCTCGTCCACAGCACCGCCCTACATTGTATCCCTCGTCCACAGCACCGCCCTACATTGTATCCCTCATCCACAGCACCGCCCTACATTGTATCCCTCATCCACAGCACCGCCCTACATTGTATCCCTCATCCACAGCACCGCCCTACATTGTATCCCTCATCCACAGCACCGCCCTACATTGTATCCCTCATCCACAGCACCGCCCTACATTGTATCCCTGGTCCACAGCACCGCCCTACATTGTATCCCTCGTCCACAGTACCGCGCTGCCCTACATTGCATCCCTCATCTCAATCCACCACCTAGCCTGCGCCCTTTCGCTCGGCTAAATAAGATTAAGTGCTCCTTTAAAGCGAACATCTCATTTCCGTTTCCAAGACTTCTCCAGAACAGCACCAGTCCTCTGGAATGTGCTACCCAAGACTATCTGGGCAATCCCTGACACACAAAACTTGGTGTGGCCTAAAAATGCCACTCTTCAGGGAGGCATACCATATCCCCCAAACCAAACTCCTCTGTACTCCGCCTGACCTACCGACTGCAATCTCTGCTAGTCGCCTTCAACCGCCCCCTGCAGGCCTGACCATTGTCTATGTGTATAGCATCCCTCACTCTCCACCTCACCACATCGGGCACATCTCCAGCCCGCCATACCGTGAACACCTCCACCCCTCTACCTTTTGTATCCCCCCCATTATCTGTAGTATGTAAGCTCGTTGGAGCCCCTCACCCCTACTGATCAGCTGATTACTACATGGAACTGAGGTTTTGTTTCTGCTCCCCGTCTTGTTAGCGCTGCGGAATATGCTGGCGCTATATAAATAATGATTTATTAAGTGACTGACAGTTGTCCGGGGTCAAAGTATTCTAAACTATCACATTGCCTTCCAATTCAATGTCATTTATGATGATAGAAGTAATACCTACCGGCCAGAGGGCAGAGGCCGGGCGCCGTGTGCTTCCTAATGAAAGACAGGAACTCGTACTCGGCTTGTGCCAATGAGATTTTACTGTCCCTCACCGCTTGTGTAAGACCGGACTGTAACCAGAAAATAGAACAGTAAGTCGTGGTGGAATCAAATATGGGGAACACATGAATGAGTGAAAGGCATAAACTGTAAGAACAGACCGGGGCCCTGGGGGCCACAAATCAGATGAGCAACCAAACAACTGGATTAACAATACAAAAAGGAAAAAAACCCTTCATCCATTAAATACTAAAGCAATGATAGATTAAAGCAGGGGAACATAGACAGATAAACCGCGAGGAATCGCCATCACAACGCAAGATTACAGAGGAGAGATGTAAGAACAAGCGAAAAGAAGAGCAAGAGAAGCGATAAGGAGAGGAGATACAGGAAACAACCGCGAGCCACAGAGCCAAACTAACGGGAAGTGCTCCTGAAATGTGGCGTGGAAGCGGCGTCACTAATGTGCGCAACACGGAGCGGACATATACTGGTAATTAGTACCACATTATAGCACCAGTCTTCCTGATGGCGCAATGCTGCCTGCACATCGCACACGAAAACAATTTATATGTGTGAGTGTGTATATATATATATATATATATATATATATATATATATAAGGTGTGTGTACTCCTTTAATATATTAGTATCTGAGGAAGACGAAGTGGTCTGTGTAAGATATTATCTGAGGAGCAGGGGGTCTCTCTAATACTCGTGTAATTAAAAATCCAAAACTCACCGACTTCCCCTGTAATTTTTGTTGCTAATCGCAACCAATCACAGCTCAGCTTTCACTTGTTATACTACTGAGGTAAAATGAAAGCTGCGCTGTGATTGGTTGCTAGGGGCAACACAGATTTCCGTTTCCTAAGAGTGGGTGCTGGGCTCATTTCTGTGTGGTACATAGTAGCTCAGTGCTGGTGGGAAGCTGTGTGGTAGTTGGAGCAGAGGAGGAGGTTGTCTGTGTAATGTATTAGTATTTGAGGACAAGGAGGTCATCTGCGTAATCTAAGGGTGTGCAATAAAAACCATCTGCTCAAGTGCAATTCCGCCATTTACCCCCCCAGAAGTAGTGGGGCTGTCTTATCTCCCCATGGGATGACATATATGTACCAAGTTTGGTTGAGATTGCTCCAGGCGTTCATGAGTGATGGCGGCACATCCATCCTTATATATATATATAATGCGGTTATATCCTTGGTCATTCAGTAATTCTGGCTCCACGTTAATAAAAAGGTTTTAGGTTTTTCAGTGCAGTATAAAACATTAAATGGCAAAGTTTAAAAAATACCGCATGTCCTGCAAGAAACCAAAGGAATAAACCTTCCAGCTCTTGTAAAGTGGAGACGAAAAAGACAATGAAAAAAACTACAAAGGTCTTGGCAGTGAAGAGGTTAAAGAGGATCCATCACAGAAGGGCTCCATTTTATGCACTTTTTAATAAAATCTCCCAAAAGTCACTTTGAAAATATGAGTCACTAAAATTTTTAAAAACGAATGCCACTTCCCTCCCCGTAACGCGCCGCACCCTCCGACGGAGTCAGGTGCGCACTAATACAGACCTCGCTGCCTGACAACAGGTTACAGCGAGGTAGTAAGCTACATTCTAGAGCCACGGTCAAACACGTCACGTCCAGCTGGTGGTCCCGACGTCACGCGGTGTGGGGCAAGGGATGAGATCCACACAAGAATGAGCAGGTGACAATCCACAGGATGCTCAGACTTCCCGCTACGTGTGGATAGACCTGTCGCCATCCACATGCGGTGTACCGCAAACTGCTGCAGATCTGAACGTGAAAGACGCAATGAAGATCTGGAGCGATTGTAGCCCGTCTGAACAAGGCCTGCGGCTTCGGCCTGTAACAGCCCGGGTGCTGGGACATCCAGTATCCAACAGATCCCATGATCACGGACGGATCCCATTAATGGGGTCAGCCAGGGTGCGGCAGACTGCGCTGTACTCGCCATCAAAAACACCAGACAGCTAGACAGAAACCCCCAAGAAGGTTCACACTGGAGGTGTGCAGGGCGCCTACGGTGTAGTCTATGACCTTACCTTCCCATGATGCTCCTTGCACCAGTTAGACATGGAATCCAGTAGCTCATCCGGCTGCTTAATAATCAAGTTGGGGCCCTGCAAAGACAAACCGCGAGCTCAGATCAATACACCTTCTTTTCCTCTATGAGGGCCGGCGGCGTTGCGCAGCGGTTGCCGGGTGACTGTGCGCTGCGCTCTTGGCGCTGGCAGTGAGCGCTCAGTCCTCGCAGGTGAGAGACGTTATCTGCTGGCAGTGAGCGGCACTTACGCGCTCCTGGTAGATCCTGCCAATAGCGGAATCAAAATCTAAATCTGCCCCCATGCAGTGGATTTTATTTTTTTTTAACTCGTTTTATTGAACATTTTGTATTACATACAGTAACTGCTTAAATAACTTTGCATACATCAAAAAAGCTCTTTAGTACATATATTCAGTACACGCTCTTTAGTACATATATTCAGTACACGCTCTTTAGTACATATATTCAGTACACGCTCTTTAGTACATATATTCAGTACACGCTCTTTAGTACATATATTCAGTACACGCTCTTTAGTACATATATTCAGTACACGCTCTTTAGTACATATATTCAGTACACGCTCTTTGGTTATTAAACATGTGGAAATATACTTCTGTCTATAATATTGGTCGCATAGTCACTTGTTTTACATATCAATTCTGTGTGTGGATCTTAATAAATGTTGATACAATTCCTGTGTGAGGTTCGTATTTGTTGTCCCGCACCAAATCCCCCAAACCTTATCAAATTTTTCTGGGCATTTCCTGTTTTTATACACTATTTTCTCGCAAGATGGAGTTGACAATATTCTGCCATTTTGCGAGTGTTGGAGGCCGTCTATCCATCCAACGTAAGGCTATAACTTTACGGGCATAGAATAGTACCGTGGTAAGAAATATTCTATCATGGTATTGCCATTGTTCTTCGTCTATGATACCTAATAGACACATTGCTGGGTCCGGTGGTATTGGTATTCCCATTAGTTGAGTTATAAACTCCATAACCTCCTTCCAGTATGTGTACACCATCGGGCAGCACCTAATCAGGTGGTTAAAGTTTGCATTAGGCACGTGGCAGCGATGGCATTGGCTGGTAATCTATTTATTTTGTAAAGTCTGGTCGGTGTCAAATAACATTGATGTAGAATGTAGAATTGGGTTAGCTTATTATTTGCGGCTGGTGAGACCCCGGTGTAGGTGGACATCGCGGTCTCCCAGTCCTCATTAGTCAATGATGGAGTAAGTTCTTTCCACCTCTCCATCACTGTCATTGGCGTGTTGGGGATCTTGGATTGTAGTAGGTGGGTATATAGCGCCAAGATTAGGCCCTTAGGTCCTTGGGTGCGCAGTATGCCTATTAGTGGGTATACAGAGAAGGGTCGTCTGGGCATGCCTGTGTTGCAGGTATCTAAAGAAGCCCGCTCTAGGTACTTGGTCTAGTTGTTGTAGCTGCTCGAAGGATGCCAATATTCCATCAATATATAGGTGTTCTAGTGTGGTGATTCCCAAGTTCGACCAGAACTGTCTGTCCGGTAGGTTCAACAGGTGTGATAATGCTCTGTTGTCTCATAAAGGGGTATCTTCTTGTTTAGTCAATTGTTTGCATGCCCTCCATACATTTGTTGCGAGTCTATGGATGGGCAGCATCTGTCTGGTTAATAGACCTGGTTTTTCCAGGAGGATCCAGAGTGATGCCTCCAAAAGGAAGAACATTAGGTGGTGCTCGGAGTTCGGAGAGGGGAGCCCGACAACCAGTGACGGATATATCTGATTTGTCCCGCTAGATAATATATTTTAAAGTCTGGTAGGGCCACTCCTGCTAACTCTTTGGGTCTTTGCAGGGTCTCCATGCGAAGTTTGGCTCTAGATTTCCCCCAAATAAATGATATTAATGAATTAGTTTTTTTAAAGACCTTCTGTGGTATAGTTGTCTCTGCATGCTCCAAGCAGTACAGGTATTTGGGGAGTATTATCATTTTAATAAGGTTTACTCTGCCCGCTACAGACAATGGTAGAGGGCTCCAGGTTTTTAGTTTGGTTTGCAGGGTTGTCACTAGAGGGGCAATGTTTAAGTCAAAACTTTGGGTATGGTCTCTGGTGATGTGGATCCCTAAGTATTTGAAATGGGGGACAATTTGTAGTTTATGGAACACTTCTCCCGTCTGCCATTTCCCCGTTTTCAGCGGCATGAAAGTGGATTTTTGCCAGTTAATACGTAGGCCCGAGTAATTCCCGAATTCATCTATTTGGGAGATGGCAAATGGTAGGGTATCCCAGGGCTCCGACATGTAAAGTATTATATCGTCTGCATATAGCCCTATCCTGTCCTCTCTGGGTCCTATCTGGATTCCCTTGTATAGTATGTGTTGCCGGATCTTTAAGGCCAGTGGTTCTATGGCAATTGCGAACAGGAGGGGAGAGAGCGGGCATCCCTGTCAGGTCCCCCTGTAAAGTGGGAAGGAGGTGGAGGTCATGCCATTTACCAATATTTTAGCTGTCGGGGAGTTATACAAGATAGAGACCCATTTGATGAATGACTCTCCAAATCCAAATTGTCGTAAAACGTCTATCAAATATGGCCATTCAACTGAGTCAAATGCCTTAGCCGCATCCAGCGAGGCCAAGGCCCAATTCCACCTCCAGCCCACCTGTGTCCTTCTAATGTTATCCGACGTAGACATTCCAGGGATAAAGCCTGTTTGGTCAGGGTGTAGGATATCCTTGATTGCTTGATTTAGTCTAGAGGCAAGTAAGGATTTTGTAGTCTGTATTTAAGAGAGAGATGGGTCTATATGACCCACATTCCTCTGGGTTCTTATCAGGTTTTAAGATAAGGACTATGTTGGCCTCTAGTATTGACTTTGGGAGGTGGTTTTTTTCAAATATGTGTTGATATAACGATAGTAAGTATAGGTAATTTCTTCCTTGTAGTGTATATAGACCTCTACTGGTAGGCCAGCTGTACCCGAGGTCTTATTTTTTGCCATATCCTTCATTGCCTCCCCAATCTCTTCCATTGTAATTGGAGAGTCTAGTTGGGACTTATGTGTTTCTAGCAATAATGGGAATGTTATACTGGTTAAGTAGGTCTCTAGTTCTGTAGGGAGATAATTAGTTTGGGTTTGGTATAGTTCGTAGTAGAATTGTTGAAATCTGTCTAGTATATCTTTAGGGTTTGTAAGTCTTGTGCCCTCGGTTGATTTAATCCTAAGTATGGACGGAGGAGTCATAAACGCTAATAATTTACTGGACTGATTGCCTAGCTCGAAGAAGGACTGACGAGTAAAGAACAGACTCCTCTGTGCCTTCTCCTTTAGGTATAGTAGGTAATCTCTGCCCGCCCGTAACCATTGGTTTTTCTTGGTATCGGACTCGTTTTCTAGTGTTTGACATGGCTCCGCCAGTTGTTCCCCTTCTTTTGCTGTGTTTTTTTTAAAAGGAGATTGAGGATCTGAAGCAACCTCTAAGATATGGTTTAAACGCCTCCCACACCAACATCATCTCGGAGTTTGCTTCGTGTGCTTCATAATATATTTGGATTGGATCTGCTATACGATCATTCGGGCCAAGCAATGACAGCCAGAATGGGATGCAGTGGATTTTAATGTGGATTTGACACAAGATGTTCCGCTGTGAAAAAAAACAAAACAAGCAAATTCGGCTACATGTGACCCTAAAGAGGTTTTTCAGGATAGGTCGCCAATAACACATCAGCCGGGGACCCCCGCCAATCTGATATTACCGAGCTGTCATGAGGACAGGTGGGCCACGGACCCCCGCCAATCTGATATTACTGAGCTGTCACTAGGACAGGTGGGCCACGGACCCCCACCAATCTGATATTACTGAGCTGTCATGAGGACAGGTGGGCCACGGACCCCCGCCAATCTGATATTACCGAGCTGTCACGAGGACAGGTGGGCCACGGACCCCAGCCAATCTGATACTACCGAGCTGTCATGAGGACAGGTGGGCCACGGACCCCCACCAATCTGATATTACCGAGCTGTCACGAGGACCGGTGGGCCACGGACCCCCTCCAATCTGATATTACCGAGCTGTCACGAGGACCGGTGGGCCACGGACCCCCACCAATCTGTTATTACCGAGCTGTCACGAGGACCGGTGGGCCACGGACCCCCACCAATCTGTTATTACCGAGCTGTCACGAGGACCGGTTGGCCCGGACCCCAGCCAATCTGATATTACCGAGCTGTCATGAGGACAGGTGGGCCACGGACCCCCGCCAATCTGATATTACCGAGCTGTCATGAGGACAGGTGGGCCACGGACCCCCGCCAATCTGATATTACCGAGCTGTCATGAGGACCGGTGGGCCACGGACCCCCACCAATCTGTTATTACCGAGCTGTCACGAGGACCGGTGGGCCACGGACCCCCACCAATCAGTTATTACCGAGCTGTCACGAGGACCGGTTGGCCCGGACCCCAGCCAATCTGATATTACCGAGCTGTCATGAGGACAGGTGGGCCACGGACCCCCGCCAATCTGATATTACCGAGCTGTCATGAGGACAGGTGGGCCACGGACCCCCGCCAATCTGATATTACCGAGCTGTCATGAGGACAGGTGGGCCACGGACCCCCGCCAATCTGATATTACCGAGCTGTCATGAGGACAGGTGGGCAGTAGTTTTGATCCTGGAAAATCCCTTTAATAATCATTATAAACAATTGATCCATCCACGAATCACCCGAAAGCACAATCACTCTGTAGGAAGTGGAGGATAATCTGCTGCTAGATTCCTCTGGCTTATCTCCCTCACATCAAAAGGATCAGGCAGTTGAAATCTGCCAGCCCGCACCTTATCTCCCCTCATGACTGCCATTGAGTGAGAATCGGGAGGTCCCCCCCCTACAGCCGATCCCACCAAATTCAGTGGGTTTGGTTGATATGCAGCTAACATGTATGGCCCGCTTTACTCATTATAAGCCATCTTTGGCGCGCACTTACCTCAGCCAGTATGTTGAGATCAGAATCGGTTATTAAACAAGCCATCTCAATGATCTGATCCTTCTGAATGTCCAGTCCGGTCATCTGCAAGACAGACATCAACAGTCCCAGACATGAGATACATTGGAAGGCCCAGACCTACCATGACCAACGCCTGACCAGTACGGCAGTGGGCGGGGGAGGGGGTTCAAGCGCAGCATTACTGACACCAGAACTCGGAATTGGAAGCACCCAGAGCGAGGCGAGGGCGGCGCGGCAACTCCGGGAGCGAGAGCATCGCTGCAGCGCGTCTACTGAGTGATGCCGCACACAACAGTCACAGAGCACGCAGCGGCTGACCGCTGGCACAGACCGCATTATAAGGCACGGGCGCGGGGTTATTTTTTTTTTTAGGAAACCAAATTCCCTGTGAAGCCAAAACTTTATGCCATTCTTGGATTATTTGTGAGCGCACAGAAGAACACGCGGCCCGCTGCTCCTCCTACGGCGCGGCCCCGACGGGAAGCATGGCGGTTGTGGCATCGTGATAAAGGCTTCAGGGGGATTATTAACCCCTTAGTGACGCCGCCTAGCTCAGACCTAAGAATACAATTGGGGAGTTTCATCTCCACTAATCAGAAGCTGTAGGTTCTATATCCCCGCCCCCGCGGCCGGATGAGGCTTGTGTTTTGCGCGGCGAGCTGTAGTTTTTATTGGTACCATATTTTGGTTACATATAGTGTATTGAACTTAACTTTTTTCACGGGCACCGAGGAAAAACATCCATTCTGCCTTTTCCCCCCTCTTTTCTTTGTTTTCCTTCTTCGTGTTAATCGTGCGCCATAAATGACGGGATACATGGTTTCTCAGGGCTCGCACAGTTACAACAAGTCCAAATTGTTTTTTGGGGCGCGGGGGGCGGAACAGGCGGCGGGGCGAGGGAGGCGCGGGGGGCGGAACAGGCGGCGGGGCGAGGGAGGCGCGGGGGGGGCGGAACAGGCGGCGGGGCGAGGGAGGCGCGGGGGGGGCGGAACAGGCGGCGGGGCGAGGGAGGCGCGGGGGGGGCGGAACAGGCGGCGGGGCGAGGGAGGCGCGGGGGGGGCGGAACAGGCGGCGGGGCGAGGGAGGCGCGGGGGGGGCGGAACAGGCGGCGGGGCGAGGGAGGCGCGGGGGGGGCGGAACAGGCGGCGGGGCGAGGGAGGCGCGGGGGGGCGGAACAGGCGGCGGGGCGAGGGAGGCGGAACAGGCGGCGGGGCGAGGGAGGCGGAACAGGCGGCGGGGCGAGGGAGGCGGAACAGGCGGCGGGGCGAGGGAGGCGGAACAGGCGGCGGGGCGAGGGAGGCGCGGGGGGCGGAACAGGCGGCGGGGCGAGGGAGGCGCGGGGGGCGGAACAGGCGGCGGGACGAGGGAGGCGCGGGGGGGGGCGGAACAGGCGGCGGGACGAGGGAGGCGCGGGGGGGCGGAACAGGCGGAGGGGCGAGGGAGGCGCGGGGGGGGCGGAACAGGCGGAGGGGCGAGGGAGGCGCGGGGGGGGCGGAACAGGCGGAGGGGCGAGGGAGGCGCGGGGGGGGCGGAACAGGCGGAGGGGCGAGGGAGGCGCGGGGGGGGGGGGGGGGGGGGGAACAGGCCGCGGGGCCTGGGAGGCGCGGGGGGGGCGGAACAGGCCGCGGGGCGAGGGAGGCGCGGGGGGGGCGGAACAGGCCGCGGGGCGAGGGAGGCGCGGGGGGGGGGGGGGGCGGAACAGGCCGCGGGGCGAGGGAGGCGCGGGGGGGGGGCGGAACAGGCCGCGGGGCGAGGGAGGCGCGGGGGGGGGGCGGAACAGGCCGCGG
The DNA here is from genome assembly GCF_035609145.1 of Eleutherodactylus coqui. Classification (NCBI taxonomy): domain Eukaryota; kingdom Metazoa; phylum Chordata; class Amphibia; order Anura; family Eleutherodactylidae; genus Eleutherodactylus; species Eleutherodactylus coqui. The sequence goes on along the minus strand of NC_089842.1, from coordinate 2,782,208 downwards.
GGCGAGGGAGGCGCGGGGGGGGGGGGGCGGAACAGGCCGCGGGGCGAGGGAGGCGCGGGGGGGGGGGCGGAACAGGCCGCGGGGCGAGGGAGGCGCGGGGGGGGGGGCGGAACAGGCCGCGGGGCGAGGGAGGCGCGGGGGGGGGGCGGAACAGGCCGCGGGGCGAGGGAGGCGCGGGGGGGGGGCGGAACAGGCCGCGGGGCGAGGGAGGCGGAACAGGCCGCGGGAGGCGCGGGGGGGGGCGGAACAGGCCGCGGGAGGCGCGGGGGGGGGGGCGGAACAGGCCGCGGGAGGCGCGGGGGGGGGGGGCGGAACAGGCCGCGGGAGGCGCGGGGGGGGGGGGCGGAACAGGCCGCGGGAGGCGCGGGGGGGGGGGGGCGGAACAGGCCGCGGGAGGCGCGGGGGGGGGGGGCGGAACAGGCCGCGGGCGAGGGAGGCGCGGAACAGGCCGCGGGCGAGGGAGGCGCGGAACAGGCCGCGGGGCGAGGGAGGCGCGGAACAGGCCGCGGGGCGAGGGAGGCGCGGAACAGGCCGCGGGGCGAGGGAGGCGCGGAACAGGCCGCGGGGCGAGGGAGGCGCGGAACAGGCCGCGGGGCGAGGGAGGCGCGGAACAGGCCGCGGGGCGAGGGAGGCGCGGAACAGGCCGCGGGGCGAGGGAGGCGCGGAACAGGCCGCGGGGCGAGGGAGGCGCGGAACAGGCCGCGGGGCGAGGGAGGCGCGGAACAGGCCGCGGGGCGAGGGAGGCGCGGAACAGGCCGCGGGGCGAGGGAGGCGCGGAACAGGCCGCGGGGCGAGGGAGGCGCGGAACAGGCCGCGGGGCGAGGGAGGCGCGGAACAGGCCGCGGGGCGAGGGAGGCGCGGAACAGGCCGCGGGGCGAGGGAGGCGCGGAACAGGCCGCGGGGCGAGGGAGGCGCGGAACAGGCCGCGGGGCGAGGGAGGCGCGGAACAGGCCGCGGGGCGAGGGAGGCGCGGAACAGGCCGCGGGGCGAGGGAGGCGCGGAACAGGCCGCGGGGCGAGGGAGGCGCGGAACAGGCCGCGGGGCGAGGGAGGCGCGGAACAGGCCGCGGGGCGAGGGAGGCGCGGAACAGGCCGCGGGGCGAGGGAGGCGCGGAACAGGCCGCGGGGCGAGGGAGGCGCGGAACAGGCCGCGGGGCGAGGGAGGCGCGGAACAGGCCGCGGGGCGAGGGAGGCGCGGAACAGGCCGCGGGGCGAGGGAGGCGCGGAACAGGCCGCGGGGCGAGGGAGGCGCGGAACAGGCCGCGGGGCGAGGGAGGCGCGGAACAGGCCGCGGGGCGAGGGAGGCGCGGAACAGGCCGCGGGGCGAGGGAGGCGCGGAACAGGCCGCGGGGCGAGGGAGGCGCGGAACAGGCCGCGGGGCGAGGGAGGGGGGGCGGAACAGGCCGCGGGGCGAGGGAGGGGGGGGCGGAACAGGCCGCGGGGCGAGGGAGGGGGGGGCGGAACAGGCCGCGGGGCGAGGGAGGGGGGGGCGGAACAGGCCGCGGGGCGAGGGAGGGGGGGGCGGAACAGGCCGCGGGGCGAGGGAGGCGCGGGGGGGGCGGAACAGGCCGCGGTGCGGGGGGGGCGCGGAACAGGCCGCGGGGCGAGGGAGGCGCGGGGGGGGGGGGGCGGAACAGGCCGCGGGGCGAGGGAGGCGCGGGGGGGGGGGGGGGGCGGAACAGGCCGCGGGGCGAGGGAGGCGCGGAACAGGCCGCGGGGCGAGGGAGGCGCGGAACAGGCCGCGGGGCGAGGGAGGCGCGGAACAGGCCGCGGGGCGAGGGAGGCGCGGAACAGGCCGCGGGGCGAGGGAGGCGCGGAACAGGCCGCGGGGCGAGGGAGGCGCGGAACAGGCCGCGGGGCGAGGGAGGCGGGGAACAGGCCGCGGGAGGCGCGGAACAGGCCGCGGGGCGAGGGAGGCGCGGAACAGGCCGCGGGGCGAGGGAGGCGCGGAACAGGCCGCGGGGCGAGGGAGGCGCGGAACAGGCCGCGGGGCGAGGGAGGCGCGGAACAGGCCGCGGGGCGAGGGAGGCGCGGAACAGGCCGTGGGCGAGGGAGGCGCGGAACAGGCCGCGGGCGGCGCAGGGGCGGCTCGCATTTCCCCTCAGCCATCTATCAAGCATAGAAGTTGTAAGATCAGAAAGCACATCTGCACGTACCGCACGGCGCCTCCGCTGACTGGTCCAATGTGGATCCAAGGTGCGCCCTGTTGGCGACTCGCCATCCCTCACGTTTGTGTTAGTTTTATGTGGGATAGTAGAATACAGCGAATCCGCGTAGACCCCGCGTGGCGCAGTAGTCGTGTTACAGTCCGTAAGAGGGGGGGCTGCGGTTTGGACTTCGGTTCGTTCTTACATTTCCCCCCTTTTGATAGTTCCATAATACACTGCACTACCTCGGTACAGCGGTGTATTACAGAGCTGGAGGCGGAGCCCCCCACACCACCGGACCCCGTAGAGCTCCAGGTGCCATAGTAACCCATCGGGACTTCCTGGGGCTCTGCTGGGCGACAGAGGGAGCCCCTCCCTGCTCGTGGCACGTGTGCCAACTCTACCATGTAACGGGTTAAACGACTGGGCTTGCCAGTCCCGCCATCACAGCCGCCACCAGACATCCGCTCCCCATGAGACCCTCCGGCGGTGCAGTAAGACGAGGCGGGTTCTGATGCGTACAGCGCCAGGCGCTAGCGGGCACACAGGGTTCACACACGGTCGTACACGCCCACGCTCATTCTGCGCTACAAGTGACGCCGCGGCACGTACAGCGGTCAGGTGAGGCGCTCGCACCGTCCTGGCGGCCATATTGGCTGGCTCTCACACAACATCTGTGGCCAGGAGCCGCCAGCGGACCTGCTGCCTCCTCACCTCCAGGTCCACCCACACCATCCGCTGCTCCACGGGGTCCGCCATGCTGACGGCCGGCTGCGGCGCTGACACCAATCTCCTCAGAGCCCAGCGAGCCACAAGCATGCCCGCCGCTCCGCTGCTATGGTAACCCCGCGCCGCGCGGCATGCCGGAACCACAGCGACCACCCCCAAAGCGGAAGCGGCCAAGTCAGCACGCTGCGCCGGGCCACGCCCCCTCACGTTGGTTGGCCCCTCTGCCCTGTCGTCAAAGCACGTGATCGGGTTACGTCACCGGCCTCTTCCCGCCCAGAGGCGATCAGCTGACTGAAGGCGGGAGGTTACAGTCTGAGGTAACAGCCGCTGCCCGCGGAGGAGGAGGGAGAAGGAGAGGGGGAGGGGCGCGGAGGCATGAAGATGAAGGAGGAGTCCGCTGCGCCGGCTCTCGCCATGAGCTGATCCTGCGGGCCTGAGAGGCAGATGGCCGGGGGCCCCACAAGCACAGGGGCCCCTACTGATCAGTGCGCCTCTTGGCTGCGGGCCGGCCTCTGCGAGTGAAGACCTTGTCGCCGGCGGCGGATAGTCCCGTTCCTCTCGTGTGAAGTGCCCTGGCGCTCAGAACAAAGACGTAGCCGCAGGGGATCCCCCCAAGGACCCCACACACACCCCCACACACACACCCCCACACACACACCCACACAGGAGCCGCAGGGGATCCCCCTGAAGACCCTGCACATCTGTCCGGATTCTCTGTTTTCTGCTCTGGGGGAGCGCAGTCTTTTCCGCTCACCTCCTGCTTTCCCGCGCTCTTCCATGGCTGCCGTCTGTGCGTCGCCGCGCCGCCCTCTGATCCCCACATCCAAAGATCTGCAAATCGAATCCGCGTTCTGGAATTCATTTGCGGACGCCCACGTTTACCTGCTGACTTGTGGATCTATTGCAGATCGAACTGGCCCTCGGGCACTGGGCCGCAGGCTTCCGGCTCTCCGGTCTAGGTCACCGTTACTAACTCGCTCATCAGCCCGTGGGCACTGGGCGGCAGACCTCTGGTCTAGGTCACCGTTACTAACTTGCCTGTCAGGCCGTGGGCACTGGGCCGCAGGCTTCCGGCTCTCCGGTCTAGGTCACCGTTACTAACTCACTCATCAGCCTGTGGGTACTGGGCCGCAGACCTCTGGTCTAGGTCACCATTACTAACTCACTCATCAGCCTGTGGGTACTGGGCCGCAGACCTCTGGTCTAGGTCGCCAGTTACTAACTTGCCTGTCAGGCCGTGGGCACTGGGCCGCAGGCTTCCGGTTCTCCGGTTTAGGTCGCTGGTTACTAACTCGCCCGTGGGCATAGGGCCTCAGGCTTTTGGTCTAGGTTGCCGGTTACTAACTCACTCATCAGCCTGTGGGTATTGGGCCGCAGGCTTCCGTCTCTCCGGTCTAGGTCACCGTTACTAACTCGCTCATCAGCCTGTGGGCACTGGGCCGCAGGCTTCCGGCTCTCCGGTCTAGGTCACCGTTACTAACTCACTCATCAGCCTGTGGGCACTGGGCGGCAGACCTCTGGTCTAGGTCACCGTTACTAACTTGCCTGTCAGGCCTCAGGCTTCCGGCTCTCCGGTCTAGGTCGCTAGCATCACGTTTTGAGCGGAGCGCAGTAGGCGCCCCAGTACCCTGCTGGCTTGGGCCCATAATGCTGTTAGGCCGGCACTGGCATCAGTGGTTGTCTGGAGTGTAGTAGTCTTCTGCCTCTGACTGCAGTGTCATAGGGGAGGCATTACCTCCAGTGATGCCAATGAGGGAAGCCGGCTGTTAGCTTCCATCCCTGACACCGATGACCATATCCCGCTGCACTGACAACAGGCGGGTGATCAGCCGACCCACTATTGATGACCTCTGCTAAGGATGTATCATCAACAGTAAAAGTCCCAGCATGCCCCTCTAATGGTATGACACGACTAATGTTAGCCTAAAGACACAGCTTGGTTCCTATCCCGCCGGTGTCGCTGTGTGACCGCGGGTATTCTGCGCAACAAGTTCTGGTTTTAACCCCAATTTCAGCTACATTTAATGTATTGAATAACTTCTAGTAATTTCTGCTGGGGGCGATGGAATGAAATCCGTTCCACCACTCTGCCCTGGGGTTTATGTTTACTACCTTCACCATGTGGTGTAAATATGATGTTACGGTTATTCTATGGGACGTTCCGACAGACATTTGTAGGTTTTATGTTTTACACTTTTGGGGGGGAAAAAAGACTTTTTTGGGGTGTCGACCCACATTCCAAAACCAGAATATCGTTATTTTTCTGGCAACAGGGCTGTTAGAGGGCTTGTTCTTTGCAGGATGACTTGTAGTTTTTATTGGTAACGGTTTGAGGTCCCTGACTTTTTGATTGTTCCTGTTTTGGACAAGTGAGTGAACAGAAAACATCAGTTTTGAATTTTTTTAGAGGAATTTACTGCACTCATGTAGTAATTTATAGTGCAGGATGCTACGGGTGGCGATTAACAAATATTAGAGTACTCCTTTAAATACGTTCTGCTATATGTCCACACCAGCTGATATACCCGGCTTCCCCCGAGTTACCTTGGCACAGGTGTTTACACGTTCTCACAGAAAGCTTTATGAAGTAGTGGTTACTTTAAAGGAACCGAGGAATAAAATCTGTATGCACATAAAGGAGCGGTAGATTTTTCTCAGACTGCATGTACTGATGTCTCTCTGCAGAATGTGCCACCCCTCCCACTCGCCTCACTTTTTACCCTTAAAGGTAATGTCCTTTTTTATTCATATTTAACCCCAGACTGAACGTTGATGCCCCTTCTTAGCCTTAAAGTCTCCATCCCCGCAGTCCATGGCTGCTTCCTTATGTACTTTAGTCTTTCGGTATATACACATAGAGGTCCATTAGATTCTCCTCTGTATATACACACACAGTGTGGCTGTCTGCATGTGGAGAGCGCGATACCCAATCAGAGGCTGTATGCAAATCCTGACATATAGCCGGAGTCCCAGCCAATCAGAGAGAAGTGAGGAGCCCGTGTGACTCGTGCCTCAGTCTGTTGGGGAGTTTCAGCATCCGGTTTCTTGTGAACATGTCAAGAACGTAGATTGTAGGGGGCTGACATTCGGTGTGAAGCCTTTGGAGGCGCCTGATTTACCTGTATGGTGATTTTGGTGCAGATTGGTCCGTGTGTCATGCATACAGAACAGACAACAGAAGGTCGTATACATATGATTGCCGTAGGTGATCATATAGGGGCAGATTTACTATTCAAATGTCACCAGTTTTCAGGTGCAGATTGTGGCAGGTGATGGTCTTAGTTGTGGTTCGCAGAGGCGCTAAAAGGTTCTGCCTTGTTGCTCTGTGATTGGAGCAGAAAAACTGTCAGAACCAAATGGGACCCCATGGCCTATAAAGAGGTCCTTGCAGCTTCAGCCGGCCTCATGTTACAGAAGTAGCACCGCATGCAGCACTATGTCCAGGGTTTTTAATGGAATTCAACATGAATTTTGACGCTGATGTCAACACGGCTTTACGTTGTTTAAATGTGCTTTAATACAGTTACGACCGTCCCCCAAAGGGCGGCATGGCTTTGTAAGAAGGAATTTGGCCTAAATAGCAAAAATTGGGCCAAAATTTAGGAGCAATTTTTAGTGTAAACTAAGAACTAACATGATATAAAGTGAAACAAGACAATCTAAAGATCCCTGGTCCTCGGTCCCCTTCTTTTCTCTATCTGTACTGCCCCAATTGGACAAACCATCCACAGATTTGGCCTCCAATACCATCTCTACGCTGACGACACCCAACTATACACCTCCTCTCGTGAGATCTCTGGACCATTCCTCCAAAATATCACCGACTGTCTGTCCGCTGTCTCTAACACTATGTCCTCCCTTTTTCTCAAACTAAACCTCTCTAAAACTGACCTCGTCTTTTCACCTTCCAGCAGACCTCCTCCAACATCTCCATTCCAGTGTCTGGCACCCTCATAACCCCCAGACAGCATGCCCGATGCCTTGGGGTCACACTGGACTGATCTCTCCTTTACCCCCCATATCCAATCTCTGGCCCAAATATGCCACTTGCACCTCAGAAATATTGCTAAAATACGTCCGTTCCTAACCACGGACACGCTAAAGACGCTCGTGGTTGCCCTCATCCACTCCCGGCTTGACTACTGCAACTCGCTACTCATCGGCCTCCCCCGCACTAGACTTGCTCCACTCCAATCCATACTAAATGCAGCAGCTAGACTCATTTTTCTATCCAGTCGTTACTCAGATGCCTCTGCACTATGCCAGTCGCTGCATTGGCTGCCCATCCACTGCAGAACTAAATGTAAACTCCTCTACCTCACTCACAAAGCTCTGCATGGCGCTGCGCCACCATACATCGCCTCCCTACTGTCAGTACACCACCATACATCGCCTCCCTACTGTCAGTATACCACCCAGCGCGCTCACTCCGATCGGCTAACACCCTCAGACTAAACACCCCTGTAATACGAACCTCTCATGCTCGCCTACAGGACTTCACCAGAGCAGCACCCATCCTCTAGAACGCTCTACCCCAAGGCATCCGGACAATTCCCGATGCACAAAATTTCAGACGTGCCTTAAAAAGGCACCTCTTCAGGGAAGCATACCAAATCCCCTGACCTAGTCCCTCGCCCCTCCCTATGGTGTCCCACCCTGTTTGCCTTCTGATAATTGATCTGTACATGAAATTTCCTATTGCCTGTGTTCCCCACCCCCTGCACCTCCTGTACCACCCCCAACCCATTTGTGTCTAACCCAATGTACCTCACATTGCAATTGTTGTATTGTTTGCAATTATCCAGGCCTGAGAGCGCTGCGGAATAAGTTGGCGCTATACAAATAAAGATTATTATTTATTAGACCCCCCAGAGTAAGCCGCGGCGTGCTGGGAGGCTGACGCATTTAAGATGGCCTAGTTTAGCTTTGCCCTCTCTCTACTTGACAGTATTTGTAAATTCCAGATGGAGTGTTCCAGAAGTTGTACTTTTCAATGCTACCATTTAGGCTGGGCCCACACAGGGCGGATTTGTCGCAGTGAAAAAACGCAAGATTTCCGTAGGATAAGCTCAGCTTCAAAACCCGCGGGTTTTGGAGCGGCTTCACTGCATGCTTTTCTGTTGCGGCCGGCTCTGCCATAGGGAGCAAGGAGGCCGTAATGGAAAAAAAAAAGAATGGACAAGCTACGACCTGGGAATCCACGCCACAGCGCTGGCTTTGCCGCGATGGATTGTCGCCCCGCGTGGACAAGACTTTTGACAAATCTCGTCCACATGGCTGGCTAATTCCGGGATTAGCGGCCGCAGCACAATACCGCGGCAAATCTGCCCGGTGTGAACCTAGCCTTAATGTAGCAGATAATACCTCGGAGGGGGCTGAAGTTGCTTTTTTCACACTTTTAATAAAGGAACAGACAACAAAAATTCATTTATATACATAAGGATTGCTCTTTATCAGAGAGATTAAAATTTAATGAAAAGCCCAAATAATTGACATCAAAATGTAAATATGGTGGAAACATAAAGCACAGTCGTGATATCCGGCGTGTATAAACTCTGACTAGTTCACGAAGGCCACCCCACGTGTATACACTTGTAAACATTTGCAGCGGCCTGAACTTGGTCTGTCATAGTAACCGCGGGACGCGAGCGGCTGGAGGAATAAACCGTAGCTACTAAAACACTAAAGTCTTCAGAAATGGAGACGATTCAGAACACGATGCATCAACAAAGGCTTCACGAGGTTTATAAAATCAGATGACCATAAATAGGAGGAATATGTCATTGTTACACACACAGTCACTGACCGAGAACATAGAATGTGCAGGATTTAAAGGGCCACTCCAGTGAAATATTCATTCATGCTGCAGCTAGCTCCCTAGTATATAAGTCGGCTAGTGTTTCCTTGTTTAGTTACTCTTATCTATCTGAAACTCCCCTCCGCCTTCTTCTTCTGATCTCGCTGTGACCACCTGGAAATTACTTGGCTTCATGTTCCTCTAAAGAAGTCAGCATTATTCCCATGTGATATTACATGGACTGTGACACACAAGCTCTACATAGGGTGACACAGGAACTTCTATCACATTACTGCTGATGATTAGAGGCTCCTGTCAGACACGTATAATAGAGGAGATCACAGTCTACCATAAGTATACTGACAGTAAGCTTATGATCTATAGCTTATTTATGAGAATATAGAAGTTAATGATCATCACACTGTCCTCCCTGCAGGCAGAGTTGGTTCTGGCTGTAGCAGGTAATGTGATGCTGTGCTGATGCATGATGGGATTGATAGCACAGAAGTGAAGGAGAAAGCAGCATCAAGATAGTCTGATACTGATCAGATTAGGGGACTGTACTGCATGGAAGTGACTGCAATATACAGAGGAGAACTCCAGAGTTTGACAGGCCATCAGGTGAGGGGAGCAGGGATAGAGAAATGTGTTTATAGTGAAGTGGCCCTTTAAAAGGGTTTTCTGGGACTTTAATATTGATGGTTTATCCTTAAGTTAGGTCATCGATATTAATTAGGTTGGAGTCAGACTCCCAGAACTCTCCGACCTGATCAGCTGATTGAACGGGCCGTGGCGTTCAGTTAGGTGCTGCAGCCTCTTTACTGTTTAGTAGGTACAGCTCTGGACATTTTGTAGTGGCTGTGCCTGGTACTGCAGCTCAGTAACGCTCACTTCAGCATGAAGTGAGCTGCAGTACAAAATGTATGAAACTGCCTGGTAACAATGAAGAGGCTGCAGCACTCGCCCAAGCACCATAGCCCCTTCAATCAGCAAATCAATGGGCGTGTCGGGAGTTGGACCCCCACCAGTCTGATATTGATAACCTATCCTCAATATTAACACCTTAGTGGCGGCCTATCTTGGGCCTAAGGATGCAGCGATTGTGGGGGATTTTCATCTCCAGTATTCACAATCCATAATTTTATTTTTCCGCTGACACGGTCGTATGAGGGGTGTTTCTTGCATGACGAACTGTAGTTTTGTATTGGTACCAGTTTTGGGGAACATATAATATATTGTACAAATTTTATACATTTCTTTGAAGGGCAATAAAAGAAAAATCAATCCTGCCATTGTTTTTTAGGGTTCTTTTTACAGCGTTAATCGTTCACCATAAATGACATCATACATTTTCCTGTGGGTTGGTATGATGACGTCACTACCAAAATTATATTTTTCACGTTTTTTCCCCCTTTGCATAATAAAGCATTTATTTGCATCACTGCGTTCAAAGTCCCTTAACATTAGTTTTCCATCCACAGGGCTCCGTGGGGGCTTGTTTTTTGCTTGACGAGCTGTAGTTTTTATTGATACCATTTTGGAGTACATACAGCATTTTTAGTAACTTTTACTGCTTTTTGGGGGAATTGAAATGAGCAAAAAAAAGCATCTCGGCTCCTTGTTCTGTTTTTTTTTTTTTTATGACATTTGCTGTCCAGGATAAATCAGTTTATTGTACAAGTCGTTACGGATGCGACAGCTTCTGAGTCTGTGCCATCCAAAGCACGTAAAATGTACACCCATTTGCGCCTGCTTCCCTGCCAGGATGTAGATTTGCACCCTGGGGCAAGTAGGAGTTAAAGTCCCATAAATCCTGCCATTAATATTGAAGTCCTGGAAAACCCCTTTAACAACAGGCAGATAAAGAAGAGCTCGTCAGACAAACAAGTGAGGCTTTATACCCATAGAGCAATGAGTAATACAGGCAGAGCAAACATGATTCCCGAGAAGGAGATGCTGACGGCGGCGCTGGTGAGGCGAGCCCGGTAGAGGTGCAGCAGCTGCATGACCACTCCGTTGGTCCATCCAAAGCCCAGCTGTGGAGAAGGAGAGAACAGGATGGTGAGAGGGACCACTAAAGTCACCGAGGGAGTTAGCCAGATGGGTAGAGTCTTTACACAAAAAAGTATATCCCGAGGTGTAGAAGTATATACCTCTGATCATGGAAGTCACTGGCCAATGTAAACGTGACTATACATTGGTCTACTTCACCTCCACTTAAAGAAAAGTCTTCAAGGGATTCTTTGCTAATTGCCCTCTTACCTGTACTTCATATTCCCCTCCTCCGCCTGGTTTGCCATCACCTTCAACGTCATACTGTAAGTGGGCAAAGAATGCCAAAGTTAGCGTCAGCGCAGTCACCCTGACGACCCGTTATTATTTATGGACAATATTTACATTTACAGTTAGGGCCAGAAATATTTGGACAGTAACACAATTTTCGCGAGTTGGGCTCTGCATGCCACCGCATTGGATTTGAAATGAAGCCTCTACAACAGAATTCAAGTGCAGATTGTAACGTTTAATTTAAAGGGTTGAACAAAAATATCTGATAGAAGATGTAGGAATTGTACACATTTCTTTACAAACACTCCACATTTTAGGAGCTCAAAAGTAATTGGACAAATAAACATAACCCAAACAAAATATTTTTTTTCAATATTTTGTTGCGAATCCTTTGGAGGCAATCACTGCCTTAAGTCTGGAACCCATGGACATCACCAAACGCTGGGTTTCCTCCTTCTTAATGCTTTGCCAGGCCTTTACAGCCGCAGCCTTCAGGTCTTGCTTGTTTGTGGGTCTTTCCGTCTGAAGTCTGGATTTGAGGGTGCGGGCAGACGAGCGCATAAACGGCGCGTTTTTGCGACCAAACGTATATACGTGACCATCTGAGGCAATGGTTTCGAATGTATTCGTTCACATGGGCGATTTTACGGCGCGTAAAAACGGCAATTCGAAAAAAAACGGAACATATGCGACCGAAATACGCGCCAACGCATATTCGATCGCCGAAAAGACCGTTTGCAAAGTAGGAACAAACGAAAATACGCTTTCTAGCTCTGGTCGTGATCGGTGAAAAACGATCGCTCGGGCGATTATACGTTGCGCTCGTGCGAACGTAAATACGCCTACGCTCGTCTGCCCGCACCCTGAGCAAGTGAAATGCATGCTCAATTGGTTTAAGATCTGGTGGTTGACTTGGCCATTGCAGAATGTTCCACTTTTTTGCACTCATGAACTCCTGGGTAGCTTTGGCTGTATGCTTGGGGTCATTGTCCATCTGTACTGTGAAGCGCCGTCCGATCAACTTTGCAGCATTTGGCTGAATCTGGGCTGAAAGTATATCCCGGTACACTTCAGAATTCATCCGGCTACTCTTGTCTGCTGTTATGTCATCAATAAACACAAGTGACCCAGTGCCATTGAAAGCCATGCATGCCCATGCCATCACGTTGCCTCCACCATGTTTTACAGAGGATGTGGTGTGCCTTGGATCATGTGCCGTTCCCTTTATTCTCCAAACTTTTTTCTTCCCATCATTCTGGTACAGGTTGATCTTTCTCTCATCTGTCCATAGAATACTTTTCCAGAACTGGGCTGGCTTCTTGAGGTGTTTTTCGGCAAATGTAACTCTGGCCTGTCTATTTTTGGAATTGATGAATGGTTTGCATCTAGATGTGAACCCTTTGTATTTACTTTCATGGAGTCTTCTCTTTACTGTTGACTTAGAGACAGATACACCTACTTCCCTGAGAGTGTTCTGGACTTCAGTTGATGTTGTGAACGGGTTCTTCTTCACCAAAGAAAGTATGCGGCGATCATCCACCACCGTTGTCTTCCGTGGACGCCCAGGCCTTTTTGAGTTCCCAAGCTCACCAGTGAATTCCTTTTTTCTCAGAATGTACCCGACTGTTGATTTTGCTACTCCAAGCATGTCTGCTATCTCTCTGATGGATCTTTTCTTTTTTTTCAGCCTCAGGATGTTCTGCTTCACCTCAATTGAGAGTTCATTTGACCGCATGTTGTCTGGTCACAGCAACAGCTTCCAAATCCAAAACCACACACCTGGAATCAACCCCAGACCTTTTAACTACTTAATTGATTACAGGTTAACGAGGGAGACGCCTTCTGAGTTAATTGCAGCCCTTAGAGTCCATTGTCCAATTACTTTTGGTCCCTTGAAAAAGAGGAGGCTATGCATTACAGAGCTATGATTCCTAAACCCTTTCTCCGATTTGGATGTGGAAACTCTCATATTGCAGCTGGGAGTGTGCACTTTCAGCCCATATTATATATATAATTGTATTTCTGAACATGTTTTTGTAAACAGCTAAAATAACAAAACTTGTGTCACTGTCCAAATATTTCTGGCCCTAACTGTATTTGGGGTATTTACACAATTTGAAGGGGAAGTATCACCAAGATTTTGTGTTAATTAAAAGGAGAGAAACATTCAGGTTTTTTAAAATCTGTTTTAATTCTATTGTCTGTACATGATTACGGGGGGCGGCCATCTTTCCTGAGCACCATTTACCAGCATTCACACAATGCACAGGCGCTGACACATTGACTTCTATGGTAGACTGCTCTAGGCATGCACGGTGGCCTGTGCAGACCACAGCCCCCTGTCATCCCCCAGTCATATGTATTGGTATTGTGCCCATTGACGCTGAAGGGATCTGCAGTAATCGGTCTGCAGTGAGTATTTCCTAGTTGTTCTTGCAGGTAACCAGAATGTAATACAATCCTATGCCTGTGTAGAGGGTAGAACATTTGCCACTTAGTAAGGGCATGGGCACATTTTGTGGTCTAATCATAGTTTATTGTTGCAATTACCATAAAACTGCATTAAAACACCATGGTTTCCACAAAACCACAGCATTTTGATGCAATTTCATGGAAATAAACTGTGATTTCATTGCTGTGTGTGAATAAATGCTAGCACAGGAAAGGGACCCCAATTCTCCCTTCAACCTGTGATCACGCATTTTACACACACACAAAAAATACAACTCCAATTCCCAAAAAGTTGGGATGCTGTATGACATACAGATACGTGTAAGGAAAAAAGGAATGCAATGCTTCAGAAATCTCATCTAACCATGTTTTATTCACAATAGAACGTAGCGGGGCGGGGTGGGGGGGGGGGGGGCCATTGTTCCATTTCATTTATATCTAATTTAGAAATTGATGGCAGTAATAATCTCACAAATGTGGAGATGGGTAACAAAAGGCTGGAAAAGTAAGTGGTACTAATGAAAGCAGCTCTGTAGGGTCAATTTCCTACGAAGTCAAATGACTGTGTATAAAGAGAGCATGTTAGAGAGGCAGAGTCTCTGATACACCAAAATGGACAAAAGTCACCAATCTATGAAAAACTGCATCTAATAATTGTGGAACAATTTCAGAAAAATGTTCCTCAACGTAAAATTGTGAAGACTTTGACTATCCACCATCTACATTACATAACATCATCAAAAGAGTCAGAGAATCTGGACAAATTCATGTGCACAAGGGACAAGGCCAATGGTCGGTATTGGATGCTGGAGATCTACGGGCCCTCAGGCGGCGCTGCATTACAAACAGGCATAATTCTGTAATGTAATCACAGCATGGGCTCAGGAATACTTCCAGACATCACTGTGAACACAGATCGCTGTATAATCCACAAATACAAGTTAAAGCTGTATCCTGCAGAGAAGAAGACATATCTACACAATCCAGAAACGCCGGCGTCTTCTCGGGGCCAAAGCTCATGTACAATGACTGAGGCAAAATAGAAATTATTTTTAGAAACCACAGACCCCGTGTCCTGCAGACTCAAGAGGAGAGGAACCATCCAGCTTGTTATCAGCACACAGTTCTGCATTTCGGATGGGGTTGCATTACTGCCTATGGCATGGGCAGCGCACACATCCTGACCGGCACTACCAATGCTGACAGTATATAGAGGTTGTAGAACAACATATGCCCTTATCCACACAACATCTCTTTGAGGTAAGACCTTGTATATTTCAGCAAGACAATGCTATACCACGTACTGCATCCATGACAACAGCATGGCGGTATAGAAGAAGAGTCCGGGGTGAACCGACCGCCTGCAGTCAAGACCTTCCACCATATACTACATCCATCACAACAGTTTCACAGGACAAGAGTCCGGGGTGAACCAGCCGCCTGCAGTCCAGACCTTCCACCACATACTGCATCATCACAACAGTATGGCTTCACGGGAGAAGAGTCCGGGGTGAATTGGCCACCTGCAGTCCAGACCTTCCACCATATACTGCATCCATCACAACAGCATGGCTTAACAGAAGAAGAGTCTGGGGCGAACCGGCTGCCTGCAGTCCGGACCTTCCATCACATACTACATCCATCACAACAGCTTCACAGGAGAAGAGTCCAGGGTGAACTGACCGCCTGTAGTCCGGACCTTCCACCACATAATACATCCATCACAACAGCTTCACAGAAGAGTCCAGGGTGAACCGGCCGCCTAAAATCCAGACCTTCCATCACATACTACATCCATCACAACAGCTTCACAGGAGAAGAGTCCAGGGTGAACCGACCGCCTGTAGTCCGGACCTTCCACCACATAATACATCCATCACAACAGCTTCACAGAAGAGTCTGGGGTGAACTGGGCGTCTGCAGTACAGACCTTCCACCACATGCTACAACCATCACAACAGCCTCACAGGAGAAGAGTCCGGGGTGAACCAGCCGCCTGCAGTCCAGACCTTCCACAACATACTACATCCATCACAAGAGCATGGCTTCACAGGAGAAGAGTCCGGGGTGAACCAGTCGCCTGCAGTCCAGACCTTTCACCATATACTACATCCATCACAAGAGCATGGCTTCACAGGAGAAGAGTCTGGGGGGAACCGGCCATCTGCAGTCCGGACCTTCCACCATATACTACATCCATCACAACAGCTTCATGGGAGAAGAGTCCGGGGTGAACCGTCTGCCTGCAGTCCAGACCTTTCACCACATACTACATCCATCACAACAGCATGGAGGCACAGGAGAAGAGTCCGGGGTGAACCGGCCGCCTGCAGTCCAGACCTTCCACCATATACTGCATCCATCACAACAGCATGGCTTCACAGGAGAAGAGTCCGGGGTGAACCGGCCGCCTGCAGTCCAGACCTTTCACCATATACTGCATCCATCACAACAGCATGGCTTCACAGGAGAAGAGTCCGGGGTGAACCGACCGCCTGCAGTCCAGACCTTCCACCATATACTACATCCATCACAACAGCTTCACAGGAGAAGGGTCAGGGGTGAACCGGCCGCCTGCAGTCCAGACCTTCCACCATATACTACATCCATCACAACAGTATGGCTTCACAGGAGAAGAGTCCGGAGTGAACCGGCCGCCTGCAGTCCAGACCTTCCACTATATACTGCATCCATCACTACAGCTTCACAGGAGAAGAGTCCGGGGTGAACCGACCGCCTGCAGTCCAGACCTTCCACCAGTAGAAAACATTTGCTACTTTATGAAACAAAACATCTGGCAAAGATGACCGAGGACTGCGGAGCAGCTAGAATCCTACATCGCACTATAATGGGACAACATTCCTCTCCTAAAACTAGGGGATGCTCACAATGGTAGACACGGCTCGCCCAACTTTTGTGAGGTGTTGCCATGAATTTCTAAATGAGTTAATTTTTTTTTTAATGAATTGGAAAAATTCCCCCCCCCCCCCCCCCGGCCCCTCTGGTGTGTTCTATTGGGAATAAAATGTGGTTAGATGAGATCTACAGATTATTGCATTGTTTTAATCTTTACATTTATTTACATTGTACACAGCGGCCCAACTTCTTTGGAATTGAGATTGTAAAAGAAAAAAATAGTTATAGTTAAAAAAGACAAAAATAGTCGAGGAATCTGTTATACCACATCCCAACAAATCATTCCCCGTCACTTTGTTGCCTACTTACATATCCCACATTTTAACTCTGGGCAGGAAGCGCACTAGAAAAAATGGTGACTTTCCCAGGAGTTACACGAAGATGTAGGTGGGGCGGAGGGAGCACATTTGGCGCCACAATATATTGGAGAGTGCGGAGGGTATTTTTTATATAAATTTGGTTAAACCACAACGTTCCTGGATTACTGAGAGTCGCAGCGGTCAGACCCCAGCAATCAGACGTTTATACCCTCTACTTTGGAGAGGGAATAAATATCTTGGGTGGTAAAACTCCTTTAAGGCTTAATGTCCACGGGCAGAATTGGGGAATCCACACGGAGCACCCGCATGGACGATCCGCAGTTCAAGCCACATACAGAGAAAGATGGTGTCCGCACTGGAATTACAGCATGCGGATTTGTTTTGTGGACCTTTTGGTCTGGAGAACACATCGCAACATGCCCCATTTCAGTGCGGATCCCGCACGGACGGCTTTCATGGAAATCAATGGAAGCTGCCCATCCACAATTGAATTGCAGATTGCACAGGAAAGCAGGTGTTAAGAAAAAATTGTACTGCACATGGGCACTGGCCGGTTTGCCCGCACACGTCCGCAGACCAGAAAAGAGAAGACCTGGACAGGATGCAGAAGATCCGGACAGGTAATGCAGGCTTCTCGGCCGCGGGGAGGGCCGGATTCTGCTGCGGGATCCTTCATGCAGAATTCTATACGCCACTGGACATGAGTACTAAGGCTTCGCAGGCGAAGCAATATTACAGATACATGCAGTAGACACCTGTAATACTGCTTCCATAGAAATCTATGGGCTCATGTAGGTAAACAGAGGCATAGAAAGGCCTTTTTTCTCACAGTCAGAATGCATCTGTGAAAAAAATGCGGCAGATGTTTTACAGCAGCACACAGAATGTGTAATACAGAGCTACAGAGACTCCTAGAGCCGCCAAGATTCACACACTCAAATCCACCATGTCCATGAGGCTCTGATGTGCTATGTGGGACCTGCTGACATGTTCTGCCCAAGGCCTTCTAATGTGCAGGAGGTCTTATGATGTGCAGGACCTTCCAATGTGCAGGAGGCCTTATCATGTGCAGGACCTTCCAATGTGCAGGAGGCCTTATGATATGCAGGACCTTCTAATGTGCAGGAGGCCTTATGATATGCAGGACCTTCCAATGTGCAGGAGGCCTTATGATGTGCAGGACCTTCCAATGTGCAGGAGGCCTTATGATGTGCAGGACCTTCCAATGTGCAGGAGGCCTTATGATGTGCAGGACCTTCCAATGTGCAGGAGGTCTTATGATGTGCAGGACCTTTAGGCAAATAACCCATTAAAGTGACAACTTACTTTTTCAAACATGGCTTTGTACTCCTTATAAGCATGATAGTTCACTGTGACCCACTTTTGTGCTAAACTAAATGCAATGTCCATGGCTGTTTTAGATTGGGTCTTCTCCAAACCTGCCAGAGATGAAACAATGATTACATGTCATGCATAAAGGTTACAATAAATTCCACTAGAAATTGTGGAAAATTTTCACTTCATAGAACAGTCATAATAAGGTCCAGAGTCTTTGGTAAGTTGTCCAGGATGTGAAAAGCATGGCTGTTCTCTTTATAAAAACAGCGCCACACTTGTCCGCGGGTTGTGTCCGGTGCCGCTGAAGGAGTGAAGCTGTGATCCGGCGCACAACCTGTGGATATGAGACCTTTTAATTGTTAACAATTGTTAACAAAAAGTTATAATGTTATAGTGAGTTTTCCAAGCTACTCAGGGTTCTTCCTCAGGCATAATGGAACAGATCTAAAGACGTATTTATATAAAAACACATGATCACACGGGAGGGCACAAACACAGTGCGATTAATTTGCACTTGAAACGAATTCCAGAACAGGATAAGAGGGCGCAGACATGATGTGATTAATGGCACTTAGATAAATAACAGAAAGGGGTGAGCATAACAGTAAATAATTCGTCCAGTAACAAGGAATGGTAAAGTTTTATGGTCTCTAAATTGATGTTAGGGGGTCACCACTAAGCTAATGTGTTACCTCTGTTCTGGGTTTCTCATATCTCATAATCTCCACTGATGCAGAAATCCCCTCCAAGATTTATTCAGTTTTTGAAGGTATCAAAGTTATTTATAAACTTATATTCCCAAATTCTTCTGTGATGTTGGGACTTAAAATTTCCTTTAAAGGGGTTTTGTCATAAAAAAAAATTCTATACTCTTCTATTCCTCACCTGGCAGACTGCTTACCGCATCTTCCCCTTGCTGATCTTCTCCATTTCCCCGGGTCACGTCACCTCCAGCCAGCTGGATCCTCTTCTTCTTGTTGTATTCTTCTTCCTGCCCAGCAATGTATGCTACGTCACTGTGACGTAGCGTTCACTGGCTAGGAAGGAATGCTGAACTATTGCAGAGACTGCGCACAAGCACAGTTTTTGCAATAGCTCAGCACTCCCTGCTAAGCAGTGAACGCTACGTCACTAGTGACATAGCGTACATTGCCGGTCAGGAAGAAGAATGCCTGTGAATGGACAGTTCGTCACAGGAAGCAGAAGAATCAACCAGCTAGAGGTGAGGTGACTTTCCCCGGGACTGCAGGAGACAGGAGAAGATCGGCGGGGAGAAGATGAGGTAAGAAGACTGCCTATTTTTTTATAATGACAAAACCCTTTTAAGTATAATAACTTTCATATGTTGTGTCCGTGACTCGACCTCATCCTCGCTCTCAGTTTTTGTCCTGTTTCCCCAATATTAAGCCCCCCAACAGGACATTTACTGCACCGGATCAGGTACACAACATCAGAGGTGGAATATGTGAATGTCCTGGGATCTTATAGTCCTGCTGTGTGTTGGGGATCCGTATCCTGTCCGCGGTCCGTACATGTCAGCAGGTCTTACAGCTCCTTACATTACAGGGATAAGTTCCTTCTTGTGTGTCAGAGGACAATGCACTCCTGATTATAAAGTGCCTCAGACTTGGAGATTGCCTGTAACACAGAAGGGGGGGGGGGTCCGGAAATATGGCAGTCAGACGGTCATCCTTGTGTAGGTATGGTGGAGTTTCTTTGTAGTCTTCCTTAGTACCACTAGCTGTGAGTTGTAGGGCACTACTAGAGGCACACGACTGTTTCCTTCCTTCTCTGTTTATTGGAGTAGTTGATTCTGGGGGATCCTGGTTATTTGGTTATCAGTTGAGGTGAGATGGTGACCCTGATTTATAAATGTCCTTTTGAGGTAGTATAGATGTTTCTCCCTTTCTGTTGGGTTGGAGTAGATCCGGTTGTATCTGATGACCTGGCTGTAGGCGGACTTTTTGATATGTTTAGGGTGGACGCTGTCCCATCTAAGGTATGTGGGCCGATCAATCATTTTTTTGTATAGGGATGTCTGCATTGAGTTGTTTGAAACTTTTATAGTGTTGCCCAAAAGTTGATTTCTGTATCTGAGTAGCTTAATGCCAGGTTTATGGTGGGTGGGATGCATTGAATCTCTCTTGGAATTTTCTTAGTTCTTGTTCGGTGTGGGTCCAGATGATCATGATGTCATCAGTGGAGCAGAAGTAGGCCAATGGTTTGCTGGGGCAGGAGGCAAGGAAGTCACTCTCCAATTTTGCCATGAAAAGGTTGGCATTTTGCGGTGCCATTTTCCTGCCTGGTGGTCCCGGTGAGTTGCAGGAATATTTCTTTGCCAAATGAGAAATAATTGTGTGTGGGGATAAATCTTGTGAGCTGTAACACTGATTCAGAGGTGACCCCATTGGCCTTAAGGTGTGCCTGGCAGGCGGTCAGTCCATCTTCATGTGGGATGTTGGAGTATAAGGACTAAAAATCCATGGTGACCAGGATGGTGCCATCTGGGAGGCCTATGGTTGGCAGTTTGTTCAGTAGGTCTGTGGTGTCCTGCAAGTAGCTGGTTGTGTTTCTCACCAGTGGTTCGAGGACACCTATCCATTCTGAGATTCCTTCAGGGTTCCCACACCTAAGATAATTGGCCTCCCTGGGTTGCCAGCTTTGTGTAGTTTGGGAAGCATGTAAAATGTTCCAACCCCGGGGTTCTCTAGTATCCAGTATATGCTCATTCCTTTCTGGTATTTATCTAAGTGCTATTGATCACAACATGTCTGTGCCCTCTTATCTGGTTCTGGAATTTGTTTCAACTGCTAATTAATCGCACCATGTTTGTGCCCTCCCGTGTGCTCATGGGTATGTTTTTATATAACTATGTCTTTACAGCTGTTTCATTTAGCCTGAGGAAGAACCCTGAGTAGGTTGGAAAGCTCGCTGTGACATCATGTGTTTTTGTAGCCATTAAAAGGTATCATATCTACAAGATTACTTGGTTTCTCTAACTGAGAACATTCAGACTCTTCATGCCGCTTGTAACTGGCAGCGCACTGATGCTCTGGGTAAGAAGAAAAATCACAAGTCCCATTATGGTCCGTTTTCAGGTACTAGAATATGCCCATAGAGGTTAGTGAGTGCGCAAAAGAAAAGGAGCGCACAGATGGCATCCGAATCAATTCAGTTTTCCCTGATCATTGCTAAACGAGTCTAGAACAATTAGGCCTAAGGTTTTTGTCATGTCTGAAGAAAAAAGGGCGACACATGGAAGAAATACGGAAAGGTATACGGATGTTACACAGACATTGACACTGATTTATTCTTCATGGTCTGAAGTCGTATACACCCGTGAGGATAAACCCGCCATAATTACACTGCATGCGCCACTTCGGGCAGGGAAGAAACCTCCAATTTCTCTGAGAGTGTTGCGCTTTTTCTCTTCTAATGTGCGAGCCTCATTCAAGTGGAATCTGTTGCAAATACGTCAAAAACACAGAAAGTAACCTAACTGATGTAATTGAAAGCTCCCAATCACGCCAACGCCTCATTCTGCGAACGCATACTAACTTTTCCCCCTTTGACGTTAATGGACAATTTGGCAGAACAGGAGAGGTAAGCAACCACAGAATGACTTGTATCTCCAGAGATTATCACCTTCAATCACCATGTGCTGCAGCGGAGGCCAGGCGTTCGGAAGATCCCACTGCTGACCAGTAGCGTTTAAAGACGTTGGGAGTCCGTTGGGATAAGACAGCGCTCTACTTCTCTGCAAGATACAGGACTGCACTTCAGACTGGCAGACAATGATACCATCACTTATAGACAGTTACATAGAGAACAATACTGTGAGAACATTCCTCCCCGTCGGCACAATCCTGGGGATGCCAAATCTATACCGTTTTTTTAAATGTTTTTCTATTTTTGTACACTTAAAGCACGTCCTCTTAAAGATCTGCTCTTCTTGTCGCCGCATTCCAAGAACCATAATGTTTTTATTTGTCCATCAATGGAGCCTTATGAGGCCTTTTCTTGCAGGACAAGTTGTATTTTTATATATAATGCACTGAAAAACGTGTGAAAAAAGAAAGATTAAAGGGGTTGTCCCGCGGCAGCAAGTGGGGGTATACACTTCTGTATGGCCATATTAATGCACTTTGTAATATACATTGTGCATTAATTATGAGCCATACCGAAGTTATTCACTTACCCCTCCATTGCTGGTGTCCCCGTCTCCATGGTGCCGTCTAATTTCGATGTCTTCTGGCGTTTTTAGACGCGCTTGCGCAGTCCGGTCTTCTGGCTGGTGAATGGGGCCGCTCGTGCCGGAGAGCTGCTCACCGCGTCGTCATCGTAGCTCCGCCCCGTCACGTGTGCCGATTCCAGCCAATCAGGAGGCTGGAATCGGCAATGGAACGCAAGGAAGGAGAAGAAAATCCACGGTGCACCATGGGAGAAGACCCGCGGTGCACCGTGGGAGAAGACCAGCGGCACCATCTTTAAAAGAAGAAAAGAAGAAGCTGCAGAACGCTGATGCAGGTAAGCGCAATGTGCTTTTTAAAAACTAACCAATGCTTTCTTTTTAACAGGGCAGAATGCGGGGGTAAGTGAAAAAAAAATTTTCGCTTTCGCCGCGGGACAACCCCTTTAATGCAGTAGGACTGAAGAAAAATAAAAACACAATTCCACCATTATGTATTGGATTTCATTTTTACCGCATTTATGGTGTAGTAAACCTGATCTTAACTTTATTCTGTGGGTCAGTATGTTAACGGCATTACCGCTGACTGTAACAAGGGGGCGCTCTAATAACTATATATAATATATCAGGGGTCAGTACAGAGATCTCTCCCTTCATCTATTATACCCAGGACTGTAACAAGGGGGCGCTCTAATAACTATGTATAATATATCAGGGGTCAGTACAGAGATCTCTCCCATCATCTATTATACCCAGGACTGTAACAAGGGGGCGCTCTAATAACTATGTATAATATATTAGGGTCAGTACAGAGATCTCTCTATCATCAATTATACCCAGGACTGTAACAAGGGGGCACTCTAATAACTATGTATAGATATATCAGGAGTCAGTACAGAGATCTCTCCCATCATCTATTATACCCAGGACGGTAACAAGGGGGCGCTCTAATAACTATGTATAGATATATCAGGGGTCAGTACAGAGATCTCTCCCATCATCTATTATACCCAGGACTGTAACAAGGGGGCGCTCTAATAACTATGTATAATATATCAGGGGTCAGTACAGAGATCTCTCCCATCATCTATTATACCCAGGACTGTAACAAGGGGGCGCTCTAATAACTATGTATAATATATCAGGGGTCAGTACAGAGATCTCTACCATCATCTATTATACTCCAGGACTGTAACAAGGGGGCGCTCTAATAACTATGTATAGATATACCAGGGGTCAGTACAGAGATCTCTCCCATCATCTATTATACCCAGGACTGTAACAAGGGGCCTCTAATAACTATGTACAATATATCAGGGGTCAGTACAGAGATCTCTCCCATCATCTATTATACCCAGGACTGTAACAAAGGGGCTCTAATAACTATGTATAGATATATTAGGGGTCAGCACAGAGATCTCTACCATTATCTATTACACCTGGACTGTAACAAGGGGGCGCTCTAATAACTATGTATAGATATATCAGGGGTCAGTACAGAGATCTCTCCCATCATCTATTATACCCAGGACTGTAACAAGGGGCCTCTAATAACTATGTACAATATATCAGGGGTCAGTACAGAGATCTCTCCCATCATCTATTATACCCAGGACTGTAACAAAGGGGCTCTAATAACTATGTATAGATATATTAGGGGTCAGCACAGAGATCTCTACCATTATCTATTACACCTGGACTGTAACAAGGGGGCGCTCTAATAACTATGTATAGATATATCAGGGGTCAGTACAGAGATCTCTTCCATCATCTATTATACCCAGGACTGTAACAAGGGGGCGCTCTAATAACTATGTATAGGTATATCAGGGGTCAGTACAGAGATCTCTAGCATCATCTATTATACCCAGGACTGTAACAAGGGGTTCTTTACTGTAAGAGCAGTGAGCCTATGGAACTCTCTGCCTGAGGTTGTGGTGATGGGGACTCACTAATAGAGGGGCCTGGAGGGTAATAATATTACTTATTACATCACTGATTACTTCGGAAGAGTCAGTGATACTGGTATTTCCACCCTCCACTAACCGACCTCATCCTGACATCTCCATCTCAGTGTGTGGCACCATAACTTCCAGCACGCCCGCTGCCTTGGGGTTACATTCGACTCCGATCTCTCCTTTACCCCCTGTATCCAATCTCTGGCCCGAACACGTCAGCTGCACCTCAAGAACATCACAAGACTCCGTCCTTTTTCCCCCATGGACACGCTAAAAATGCTCACTGTTGCCCTCTCGCCTCGATTATTGCAACTCGTTGCTGATCGGCCTCCCCGCACCAGACTCCACCCTCTCCAATCCATCCTGAATGCGGCAGCCAGGCTCATCTTCCTGTCCAGACGCTCCTCGGACGCCTCTGCCCTGTGCCGGTCACTGCACTGGCTGCCCGTTAAATACAGAATTCAATTTAAACTCGCTACCTTCATCCATAAAGCCTCCACAGCGCAGCGCCCCCTATATTGTATCCCTCATCCACAGCGCAGCGCCCCCCTATATTGTATCCCTCATCCACAGTGCAGCGCCCCCCTATATTGTATCCCTCATCCACAGTGCAGCGCCCCCCTATATTGTATCCCTCATCCACAGCACAGCGCCCCCCTATATCGCCTCCCTCATCTAAATCCATCAACCAGCCCGGGCTCTCCGCTCTGCTAACGAAACCAGACTGAGCGCCCCTTTAATTCGCACCTCTCATTCCCGCCTCCAAGACTTCTCCAGAGCAGCACCGGTCCTCTGGAACGCACTACCAAAGGATACCCGAACAATCCAGGACTCACAGAACTTCAGGCGTGCTCTAAAAACGCACCTCTTCAGGGAGGCATACCGCATTCCCTAAGAAAAAAACCTCTCTGTACTCCGCCTGATAACATGCTCCCTGACCTACTGACTGCAATCCCTGCTAGCCGTCATAAACCGCTCCTGCAGTCATACCAATTCTGCCGTCACACGGCTAAATGTCTGACCATTGTCTATGTGTACAGCATCCCTCTACCTCACCATACCATGCACATCTCCACCCCACCATACTGTGCACATCTCCACCCCGCCATACCGTGTACACGTCCACCCCACCATACCGTGCACATCTCCACCCCACCATACCGTGCACATCTCTACCCCGCCATACCGTGCACATCTTCACCCCGTCATACCGTGCCCATCTCCACCCCGCCATACCGCGCACATCTCCAGCCCCTTTACCTTCTGTATCCCCCCATTACTTGTAGTATGTAAGCTTGTTGGTGCAGGACCCTCACCCCTATTGTCTCCATCAGCTTTCTGTAATTTTTGTATTTTGTCTTTATGTATCCCCCTGTCTATGTAAGCGCTGCGGAGTATGTTGGCGCTATACAAATAAAGATTATTATTATCCGGGGATTATTTTGATTGCCAGACTTGGAGTTGGGAAATTTTTTTTTGCCCTAAAATGAGAAAAATTGGTTTCTACGTCATTGTTTTTTTTTGCCTTCCTCTGGATCAACAATGTGTGTGTGTGGGGGGGGGGGGGGGGGGGAATAGGCTGAACTGGATGGACATGTGTTTGGTTTCAGCTTTATACACATAAGAAAGATGTAACAGTACCTCTACAGCGCCACCTATTGGATGGCAGCATTCCTTCAAATCAAAGTGACTTTATAACAAGTCTTATCAATGATTGGGAATAGGAGGCAGACGGGGTGATTGCCGCCATCGGTATGCAGCAGGCTTCTGGCTTAGTCTTCTTAGCCTTACACACGGTGTTACTATGAAATAAACTGCCTTGCCACGCACAAGACATTCATGGACACAGGGTCATCTATAGGCAGTGCTGCCATTATGGGGTCCTTATAAAGTCAGAGACATCAATATTAATGGAAGAAGACTACAGACCTCCAGATAGGAGACGACTTTCTCTACAACCGCAGAGTCTCTATAGCATTCAGCCCAAAGTGGAACCAAGTTGCTGGGGTAGAAGTTTGGATTTCTACGACCATCATCTACATTATAGTCCAGCCAGACTCCAAGATCGTCATCCCAGAGTACCGCCTGCACCGCCTCCAGCCGCTGCCTCAGGGCATTCAGGAACCTCGTTGCTTCATCGGGCATGTCTAGAGGAAGGATGGAAAGTAGTTAGAGGTGCAGCCAAGATGTCACCAAACTTGGCCTTCAAGTAAAAAGATGGTCCAGGCGAAATATCCCAATGAATGGGCATTGGGTGGAGGCCTGATGAAGGGCAGATTGGGCAAAAATAGCAAAGCATCAAAAACGGTGTGTAAACCCGGTCCTGCCAGAATCGTACCGAGAATAATGATATCAGATGATTCTACATGCTGAACGCCAGAGAAATGAAATCATGAAAACAATGGTGGAATCCCCCCCCAAATAAACATCACACAATGAATTATAAGTACCCAAAAATTATGGTATCAAAAAATATGCCTTGCAGTAAACAAGTCGTCACGCGGCGATCGATGGATAGAGAACCGCGGCGATTGATGGATAGCCAACTGCGGCGATCGATGGACAGACAACCACAGCGATCGATGGATAGACAACCGCGTCGATCGAGGGACAGACAACCGCAGCGATCGATGGATAGACAACCGCGTCGATTGATGAATAGACAGCCGCGGCAATCGATGAATAGACAACCGTGGCGAACGATGGATAGACAACCGCGGCGATCGATGGATAGCCAACTGCGGCGATCGATGGACAGACAACCACAGCGATCGATGGACAGACAACCGCGTCGATCGAGGGACAGACAACCGCAGCGATCGATGGGTAGACAACCGCAGCGATCGATGGATAGACAACCGCAGCGATCGATGGACAGACAAATGCAGCGATCGATGGATAGACAACCGCGTCGATTGATAAATAGACAGCCGCGGCAATCGATGAATAGACAACCGTGGCGAACGATGGATAGACAACCGCGGCAATCGATGGATAGCCAACTGCGGCGATCGATGGACAGACAACCACAGCGATCGATGGACAGACAACCGCGTCGATCGAGGGACAGACAACCGCAGCGATCGATGGATAGACAACCGCAGCGATCGATGGACAGACAAATGCAGCGATCGATGGATAGACAACCGCGTTGATTGATGAATAGACAGCCGCGGCAATCGATGAATAGACAACCGTGGCGATCGATGGATAGACAACCGCGGCGATCGATGGATAGACAACCACGGCAATCGATGGATAGACAACCGTGGCGATCGATGGATAGACAACCGCAGCGATCGATGGACAGACAACCGCAGCAATCGATGAATAGACAACCGCGTCGATCAAGGGACAGACAACCGCAGCGATCGATGGATAGACAACCGCGGCGATCGATGAATAGACAACCGCGGCGATTGATGAATAGACAGCTGCGGCAATCGATAAATAGACAACTGCGGCGATCGATGGATAGACAACCGCGGTGATCGATGGATAGACAACCGCGGCGATCGATGGATAGACAACCGCGGCGATCGATGGATAGACAACCGCGGCGATCGAGGGATAGACAACCGCGGACATCCATGGATAGACAACTGCGGCGATCCATGGATAGACAACCGCGGCGATCGATGGATAGACAACCGCGTCGATCGAGGGACAGACAACCGCGGCGATCGATGGATAGACAACCGCGGCGATCGATGGATAGACAACCGCGGCGATCGATGGATAGACAACCGCGGCGATCGATGGATAGACAACCGCGGTGAACGATGGATAGACAACCGCGGCGATCCATGGATAGACAACCGCGTCGATCGAGGTACAGACAACCGCAGCGATCGATGGATAGACAACCGCATCGATCGAGGGACAGACAACCGCAGCGATCGATGGATAGACAACCGCGACGATCGATGGATAGACAACCGCGGCGATCGATGGATAGATAACCGCGGTGAACGATGGATAGACAACCGCGGCGATCCATGGATAGACAACCGCGGAGATCCATGGATAGACAACTGCGGCGATCCATGGATAGACAACCGCGGCGATCGATGGATAGACAGCCACGGCAATCGATAAATAGACAACCGCGGCGATCGATGGATAGACAACCGCGGTGAACGATGGATACACAACCGCGGCGATCCATGGATAGACAACCGCGGAGATCCATGGATAGACAACCGCGGCGATCCATGGATAGACAACCGCGGCGATCGATGGATAGACAGCCGCGGCGATCGATGGATAGACAACCGCGGCGATCGATGGATAGACAACCGCGGTGAACGATGGATAGACAACCGCGGCGATCCATGGATAGACAACCGCGGAGATCCATGGATAGACAAGTGCGGCGATCCATGGATAGACAACCGCGGCGATCGATGGATAGACAACCGCGGCGATCCATGGATAGACAACCGCGGACATCCATGGATAGACAACCGCGGTGATCGATGGATAGACAATCGTGGTGATCGATGGATAGACAACCGCGGTGAACGATGGATAGACAACCGCGGCGATCCATGGATAGACAACCGCGGAGATCCATGGATAGACAAGTGCGGCGATCGATGGATAGACAACCGTGGCGATCCATGGATAGACAACCGCGGACATCCATGGATAGACAATCACGGCGACTGAGGGATAGAAAGTTATGGCTCAAGAAATGTAATGACAGAAAAACATGAAAAAGTAGTTGGTCATTAGAGCATTAAATGGGCACCGAGGCTGGATTTACAGCGGCAAACGCGATTTTGAAAGAAAATTCTTGCAAAATCACATTTCTGTCCGTGCGATTCTGAGCGTCAGCGATGCTCTTTTTTAGAATAATCTCGCATCGCATCGCTGCCCACGTTAAAATTTTTAATGCGAAAGTCAATAGGACTTTCTAATATTAAAATCGCAGCGCAACGCGGGCTTGTTGTGATGCGATAGAAAAGAGGCTCCATACGGAAACATGGGAGATAAAAAAAATTGCACATTGCAAAAACATCGCAGATGGGAAGGAAAGCGCCGTAAATCACGGGTTTACTAATCTGCTGTTTTACTGACTCTCGCATCACATGGAAATTACTCGATTCTCTCGCCCGTGTAAAAACCACCCTCAGCGCTCCCTCGCGTTTTTTCCTTGTTTTAACTCCCTCAGCGCTGCGGCACACTGGCGTTTTTCTTGCGCGTCTTTTTCACGCGATTGTCAATGGGATTTTCTAATGTTAAAAACACATCGCACAAAAATTGCACCGACTTGTGATGAGTTTTTAACTTTAGAAAATCCCATTGACAATCGCGTGAAAAAAACATGCAAGAAAAACGCCAGTGTGCCGCAGCGCTGAGGGAGTTAAAACAAGAAAAAAAGCTTTATTTTCCCAGCGACGTGGTTTTGTGGGAGGAGTTATATTCTTAATAATACCATTTATGGCTCCGTATAAAGTCCTGAGAAATGTTACTAAAGTGGGGGAAATAGAAAAAAATACAGTTTTGAAATTTCATAGGAACTTAGTCTTTTACAGCGTATGCACAGCGCCAAACATGCGCGGATTACTTCATTCGGTTTGTCCGTACGGTTACGGTTTTCACGTTTATATAGATTTTTTGTTGCACTACTTTTAAAAATATAAAAATGTTTAAAAAAATATACCTCATGTTTTCTGACCGCCATAACTTCGTTTTTCCATAAATGGGTCGGTGGGATTGTTCGCTTTTTTGCAGGCCGACCGGTAGTTTCCTTTGGCACTATTTTGGGGTATGCATGACTTTTTGATCACTTTATAGGACATTTTCTCTTGAAAACGGTGACCAAAAAAGCGCAATTTTGTATTTATGCATTTTTTTCTTACGGTTTTCCACGGGCTGGATAAACGATACCGTATGTTAAATGTCATGAATCTATATGGATTCAGTCGATGCAGCTAGAAGCCCTCCCTGTTGGCCAACATAGGTCAGCCTGATGCAGAGGTGTTACCTGCTGGTTCTAATAGAGCCCTCTCTTCATATCACAGGCGCGGCTCTCAGTACCTCACAACTACAGGTCACCCCAGGACTCCACCATTTCCTCTGCATGTTGAGGCGTTACAATCCTTGCTCGATCGGTATTACGAGGATGGCAGCACCTAGTCTCACGCCTCACACCCGTTTTGCTCTCTGGTTAACCTCTCACACGGCGCTCTGCCCACTTGTTTGCTTTTTCCCCAACTACATATAACCTGACACATGTGATTGCTGCAGCCAATCACCAGCTCAGGACCGCCATCTTCTCCACCCAAGATGGTGGCCACACTCTCGGGAACACACTTTACAACCAGAACTTCTTTAAAATCTGGCGCCTGCTGGTTTTATTCCACAACAGCAACGGTTCCCTGCGCCTGACACTTTACATGAAACTGGTACATAAAATAAACCCTGGCCATCTGGCCACTAACTGTGCATCAGAGTTGTCCTTGTCTACCAGGCCTAATGCCAACACATCTCATCTACCCTGGTTGCAGTACAGAGGCCATCTCTTCCACACAGTCGGGGCGCCCCAAGTCCCAGGAGCTCACAAGCTGAACACAACTCCCGTTACAACACTTCTTCAGGTGCCTCGATTCACAGAGACACCCTTTCTCTGCCACACAGACTACTGCAGAGCCCTCTAGCTGCTATTTCTGGAACTGTCTTATTACAATACGAACTACCCTGCAGAAAGTTGCAGCCAATCAAAGCTTAATGTCTGCGGCCGGCTTTATTGCAGACACAATGCAGATATTTAAATCTCAATAACCGGTAATAAATATGAATCAGATTTCATCTTTACTGCGGAATCCATCCACTGCAATAGGCAATATCCGCTACTAAACCCGCAGCACATTCTATAACTAACTGCACAGCAAAGGGGGAAATCTGCAGTGAAACTCCGCAGCGAGAGTCACCGTGCAGCCCATCCGCCGGTCGGTTTATGGACTCGCTCTGCAGAAGTGAAGATAACAGTTTGGGATCTCGACTGCCCCGCCTCATTTCACGCGTCCCGATATCAGGAGTTCTTACTTAGATCAGTGTAGAATTTGGCCATTGTTTTCTCCACCTGACATAAGATGCCATTTAGGTCTGCAGGGACCACCGAGCCCGTTTTTGTGTCCAACAGAGTGTTTGTAGAACCATAGAACCAGCGCGACGAAAAATCCCAACCGGACTCTGCAGCCGATTTCAGCTCTGCATACAACAACTGCTTATCACCTGAACAAAGAGAAGGACATCAGTAATTGTGCAGAAGAGGAAAACGAGTTCCATATAGAAGGCAATCAGAAAGGGTTCTACCATCTGTGAGGTTTGCTGCAAGCTCGTAGTCCTTAGAGTATGCCTCTGGCCTAGAAACAATAACAGAACGGAGTTACCTTCATTTGACCCCAGCCACGACAAACGCCACATTTGATGGTTTCCCACCACCACCAGACCCCATTGTCAGCACTACACCTGGTGACATCCCACTGCCAGACCCTGTTGTCAGCTCTACACCTGGTGACATCCCCCCACCAGACCCCGTTGTGAGCTCTAAACCTGGTGACATCCCCCCACCAGACCCTGTTGTCAGCTCTACACCTGGTGACATTCCCCCCACTAGACCCCACTGTCAGCTCTACACCTGGTGACATCCCCCCATCAGTCCCTGTTGTCAGCTCTACACCTGATGACATCCCACCACCAGACCCCACTGTCAGTTCTACACCTGGTGACCTCCCACCACCGGACTCTGTTGTCAGCTCTACACCTGATGACATCCCACCACCAGACCCTGTTGTCAGCTCTACACCTGGTGACATCCCTCCACCAGACCCCATTGTCAGTTCTACACCTGGTGACATCCCTCCACCAGACCCCACTATCAGCTCTACACCTGATGACATCCCACCACCAGACCCAATAGTCAGTTCTACACCTGGTGACATTCCTGCACCAGACCCCATTGTCAGCTCTACACCTGGTGACATCCCCCTGCCAGACCCCGTTGTCAGCTCTACACCTGGTGACATCCCCCTGCCAGACCCCGTTGTCAGCTCTACACCTGGTGACATCCCTCCACCAGACCCCATTGTCAGTTCTACACCTGGTGACATCCCTCCACCAGACCCCATTGTCAGTTCTACACCTGGTGACATCCCCCCGCCAGACCCCGTTGTCAGCTCTACACATGGTGACATCCCCCCACCAGACCCCATTGTCAGCTCTACACCTGGTGACATCCCTCCAGCAGACCCCATTGTCAGTTCTACACCTGGTGACATCCCCCCGCCAGACCCCGTTGTCTGATTAGTGTAACATTGATGGCAGTGGGAGGGGGAATTAATTAAAAGTGACCCTCTAATTTCCAGACAAAGTTCTGTCCCAGGACAGGAGGCCTTTTCTGTAAACAGAAGTCCTCTAGTAGTCCTACTCAGCAGCTACGTACAGTAATTTGCTGGGATATTCTCAGAGTTCATTTTCGAAGGGCTGTTTGCAATCTGCTGCTGAATGTCACAGATAGCTTTGGACGTCCGGACTGACGGAGGCTTCAGTTGCTTCATGTATGCAACAACCCTGGTTTGGCGCCATTTCTGAACCAGGCTCTGAATACAACATGGTTCTGTACCTGAGTCTTTGTTGGCCTCTTGTGTTTCTTTAATTGATCTACTTTGTACATAGCCGTCCACAATAACTATTCACTGTTGCAGGAAGAACACCATCTTACTAACACAACAGGCACAGAAGAACTAAATAGCAGGGTAAAATAAAGCTGGAACATGGGGCGTGGGGCAATACAACTTCGCCAGACAGGGTGCAAAGGGCTATGGCCTCCCCGAAGAGTATAGTGCCGGATTGGTGGTGGGCTAGTATTCTGTTCCCCTCCCTATATAAGCCCATTGGACCTGTATACCCGACGTCACTGGGGCCAGAAGGAACGATGACTTCACAGGTCATGTGACCTCTAACTGTAAGGCTGAACAGGTAGACTTTTGGCCCAGTGAGTGCTTTCCTAAATCCATATTTTGGGAAGGCTGCAAATTTAAAAGAGTTTTCTGATTTAATTTTTTGAAATCATTTCTGCAGATTGTTCTGTGTTGGAGCTTCACAGTTACTAAAAGTTTCTTTTAAGGTTATCTAGGGGGACACAATCTTTGAGTGTGATGCTGCTGGATTTCGATGGGTTTTTTTTTTTTGCATTTTCCAAAAGCAATCAATTCTCCATCTGTGATATCTTACTGTATGTGCAGAGGTATATACATAAATCGCTCTACCTTGGTTCCCCAACTGGCGCATAATAGCGATTTAGTGTATAGTTCTTTCCACCTTGCGCCACTGAAACGCTACGGTTGGTCATCCAGAAGTCATACTCTTTTTCCAGAAGCTTGATGTTTTCCCTGCGGGAGATGAAATAGTGTTATTGCTCTTTGTACTCATTTTACGCACCGGCCAACCGATCGTCAGAACGATACCTGAGAAAAGTCATGTTCTCTCTACTCTCCATGTAGCTCTCCATCATCAAGGTTAGGAACGGTGGTTGGCTCCTGCGCAAGTAATACACCCGGCCTCCATTGGGGACAAATCCATATCTGTGCGTTCAGGAAGAGAGAACGTTTAGTAAATGGGTATCACTGAGATCCCATTGGTGGTTCTGTGGTTTCTACGTCCCCAAAAAATATTTTACTCCCATACAAGTACATTTCAGATGTCTGCTGTTTAGGAGATGTCCCCATTGTAACTCCATCCCAAGTCTCTACCTAACTGGCTTTGCTACTGGGAACAAGCTCCAGTAGTCCTTCTTCCTGGTCGGGCATGCGTTGTTGCGCCCGCTATGTTGCAGCTCGCTGTCCCTGTTTGGGGACACTGTGGCTGTGCGGTTTCCCATCTTCTCTCTATAGTAAACATGTGCAGGACTCCTCTGCACTGTTTAAAAAGACCCCACTGAATGTGTGCTGCTCGGCTATGGCAGCTGCAGACAAGTGAGCACCTTACTGGATCCACTAAAGCCACCGGTGGAGATGTTGGACATAAAATGATTTTATAAATATGCATTACTGCGCCCTTGTTTAGGACAAAAGGTGAACCCAATTAGTGGTCAGCTGCTCTTATGGCTGTCCAATAGACAGCACAGTCGCCCAGGTTGCACAGTCCCAGAGTTGGGACTGCAGTGGGTAAGTGCAGCTGACTGCTAATGCCCATATCACAGATGGACTGTTGGGGGTCTTTAGGAGAGAATAGGACGGTGCCTGGAGTACAAAGAATCCCAATAGCTTCCCCACAGCCACATGGTATCATAAGAAGGACCGCTCAATCTGCTCGTTAACAGAGGAGGCGCAAACGCAGGAACGGAGTCACAAACACCCAGAAGGAGGGAGGCTGGTCACTTGCTTTAGGCTGTATCCAATCATTCTGAGGCAACAATTAGTCTGGGATAACCCCTTTAATTTGTCTGCTATTCAAGTTTCTCTGCTCCTTTTTGATAGAATATTTTTGGGCTTTAATCCAAATATTCATTTTTCTTGTCTTTCTCATTTCAACCTGAAACAAATATGGCTAAATTTTGCACACAAAAAAGGGGGGGAGGTGTTGTGTTGTATGTTAGGAGAACATCATCTCCACCGAGATTCAAGCTGCAGAGCTGGGAGTTCTGTAGGAACTGTTTGGGTAAGAATACAAGGAGAGAACAACAGAAAGGACACCATTGTAGGCATTTACTATAGGCCGCCGGGACAAGCAGAAGATATGGAGGAACTCTTTCTACATCAGATGGCCAAGCTCTCAAAGAAGCCCAACATAGTGATCATGGGAGATTTTACCCATCCAGACATTTGTTGGGAATCTCTCAGGTAAAAGTAATGGATCCAACAGATTCTTATCTGCTCTTGTGACAACTTTATCTTCCAGAAGGCAGAAGAGAAAACAAGGGGATCTGCTATCTTGGACCTAATTCTTACCAACAGGGAGGGAATGGTTGAGGAAGTAAGGGTGGCTGGGACCTTAGGAGGCAGTGATCATGGTATCCTTGGATGTTGGATAACAAGAGGAGGAAGACCTGAGAAGACTCAGACCTCAAGGTTGGATTTCAGAAAGGCAGATTTCAATGAACTCAGAAAGAGGAAGAATCCAATGGCTGGATGTTCTTAAGGACAGAAATGTCCAAGAAGGTTGGGAAATCTTGTGAAATGAGATTCTCAAAGCACAATCATTACCAATCCCTAAAAGAAGGAAGAATGGGAAGCATTTAAAGAGACCCGGATGGATGAACAAAGAACTTGTACACATCTAAAGAAGAATATAATGGGGTCTGCAGAAACTGTACGGCAAGTGTAAGAAAAGTTAAAGCTAATAATGAATTGAGGCTTGTAAGAGAGGCCAAAAGCAATAAAAAGGGATTTTGGGGGTCGAAAGCAAAAGAAAAGCTGCTATTGGATTCTTACAGGATGAAATTGGTGAATTGGCTAAGAATGATGCTGAGAACGCTGAACTTTCAAATTCCTATTTTGTATCTGTTTTCTCTCAGAAAGTAGATGGAACATCAACTGATCTTCCCAGTGCTATTGGGGGAATACAAGAATGCAGGCTATCTCTAAGCAGAGAGATAGTGAGGGAACACTTAGCTTACTTACGTGAATTCAAGTCTCAAGGTCCAGATGAATTACATCCTAGGATACTGAAGGAAGCAGCAGAGGTAATTGCTGAACCACTCGCCATAATCTTGGAAAATTCCTGGAGAACAGGAGAAGTCCCAGAAGATTGGAAAAGGGCAAATGTTGTCCCTATCTTCAAAAAAAGGAAGAAGGTGGCTCCAGGAAACTGCAGGCCTGTGAGCCTGACTTCTATACTGGGGAAGATCTTTGAACAGATTATATTAAACAGCATGTCTGCAATTATTTGGATGAGAATGGAGTAATTAACCAGAGCCAGCATGGGTTTTTGTACCAAGCAAGTCACGCCAGACTAATCTATTTTCCTTCTATGACAGAATCACTGACTGGGTTGATCAGGGAAATTAGGTGGATATAGTATATCTTGACCTTAGTAAAGCATTTGACAAAGTATCTCATACCATACTTATTGAAAAAATGACCAAATCTGGGATTGACAAGGCAACTGTTCGGTGGATTCACAACTGGCTGAGTGATCGTACTCAAAGAGTGGTCATAAATGGCTGGAGATCCAATTGATAGAATGTCTTATATTTCAAGCCCTTCCCCAAAAATCACTGCGGGGGTTGCCTGCATCCCATTAGATGCGCAAAAAAAAAACCCTGCTCATCTGACTGAGCCCTTAGCCTGTAATGCACACAGCACTTTCAATATTGAATATATTTGTATGTTGAAACTTTATTCTTAATTGCAATCTAGGGGGAAGGCGCGGTGATGTGTTTATGAACTATGTTTAATAAAGGTGGAGTTACTTTTATTATTTGAGTGCTGGCATGTATTCGCTTGCATCTTGCTCTCTCTCAGCATTTTGAAGTTCAGAGAAGAGTTACCAAGATGGTGAGCGGTCTGCAAATCATGTCCTATGAGGAACGGGTAAAGGATCTGGGAATGTTTAGCAGAAGAGAAGGCTGAGAGGAGACTTAATAGCTGTCTACAAATATCTGAAGGGCTGTCACAGTGCAGAGGGATCAGCCCTATTCTCATCTGTACAAGGAAAGACTAGAAGCAATGGGATGAAACTGAAAGGGAGGAAACAGATTAGATATTAGACAGTGAGGGGGATCAATCAGTGGAACAGGTTGCCACAGGAGGTGGGGGGTTCTCCTTCAATGGAAGCCTTCAGAGGCCGGACAGACATCTGTCTGGGATGAATTAATGATCCTGCACTGAGCAGGGGGTTGGACCCGATGACCCCGGAGGACCCAATGACCTTGGAGGACCTTAGAGGACCCGGTGACTCTGGAGGTCCCTTCCAACTCTACCATTCTAGAATTCTATGTCAGGTTATGCTTTTCTATCAACTTGTAAGTACAGTAACTCCTAAACACCTCCTTGTGGTGACTGCGGGCAGCTGGAGTATTATCATTCAACCCCATGTCTCTGTGGGGTATTTGGAATGTAGGAGTAAAGTGGGGTTCCAACCCTCAAAACAATATTATGAAATTCAGCGACATATAATGGTGGATTCTTTCAGGATATAGATGCAGCCCACCATGAAGCCCCTAATTTGCCTGCATTTTCATTCTCTCCCCCTCACCTGTCCACCATGTACAGGAAGTTTTCTATCATCCCTCTGGCGGTGTCGTACATCTCTGACAGAAGAAGTCCATTGATCACCCAGTATGAATCCCTAAGAAGAGTAAAAAAAGGAACTACCATGAGGATGCACTTTAGAAATGGGGAAGCAGGACATGTAATGCAAATCTGACCATATTATAGTATTTTAATGGGGGTTCCTCGTTTACAGAAGAGTTACTTATGGGCACCCTAATATGTCGGGGAAAAGGTAGGTTTCCTCTTATATCTGCAGTAATAGCGGTAAGATGGCAGCAGGACTGTGGTGGAGCCATGCTTGTGTGACATGTCCATTACATGTACCAGTTATTTGGCTTTGGGCTGAGTACATTGTATTCAGATTCCTTTGGATTTGTGATCGCTCACATATATAACTACTATCTGAGATGTATTATTATTTTATTGAAGCGCATAGAGTTTCTTACATCAGTTTGTATGTCGTATACATTGGTGTTATTGTTTGGACTGTTATATTAGGCGTGCTCCCCTATGGGTGCTATATTTACTTATTGCTAACCAAATCCTGTATTTACCCCCCCCCCCCCCCCCCTCCATATAGGGTGTAATAGGGCAGATAGTGCCAGGTTCTGGACAGGATCATACTTTTTGAAATCCAAAATTACAAAACAGCGACTTTCGTAGTACGGCCACATAGTGCAAGCTAATTCAATAGAAACATCAATAATGCTTGGAGTGATCAGCGACAAAACAAGACCCGTTCGCCCAACAACAGGCTGGCTCGATACTATCAAAGCCGACACCAACATGAAATGATCGAACTGAAAGCCGTACAAAACAGAACCTCGTGAGAGGGCTGATCCATAAAGGGTCCAAGAGTCAGCCGAAACAAAACGGATAAGGCTCGGAGCTCCGTGAACTATGCGAGGTTAGTATATAGGGTCTATTGGATCTATAGTATTAGTATATAGGGTCTATTAGGGGTATAGTATTAGTATAAAGTGTCTGTTAGGGGTATAGTATTAATATATAGGGTCAATTAGGGGTATAGTATTAGTATATAGGGTCTATTGTGGGTATAGTATTAGTATATAGGGTCTATTAGGGGTATAGTATTAGTA
This sequence comes from Eleutherodactylus coqui, assembly GCF_035609145.1. Taxonomy (NCBI): domain Eukaryota; kingdom Metazoa; phylum Chordata; class Amphibia; order Anura; family Eleutherodactylidae; genus Eleutherodactylus; species Eleutherodactylus coqui. The sequence continues at coordinate 2,743,755 of NC_089842.1, read as the reverse complement.
TATAGGGTCTATTAGGGGTATAGTATTAGTATATAGGGTCTATTAGGGGTATAGTATTAATATATAGGGTCAATTAGGGGTATAGTATTAGTATATAGGGTCTATTAGGGGTATAGTATTAGTATATAGGGTCTATTAGGGGTATAGTATTAGCATATAGGGTATATTATGGGTATAGTATTAGTATATAGGGTCTATTAGGGGTATAGTATTAGTATATAGGTCTATTAGGGGTATAGTATTAGTATATAGGGTCTATTAGTGGTATAGTATTAGTATATAGGGTCTATTAGGGGTATAGTATTAGTATATAGGGTCTATTAGGGGTATAGTATTAATATATAGGGTCAATTAGGGGTATAGTATTAGTATATAGGGTCTATTGGGGGTATAGTATTAATATATAGGGTCTATTAGGGGTATAGTATTAGTATATAGGGTCTATTAGGGTTATAGTATTAGTATATAGGGTCTATTAGGGGTATAGTATTGGTATATAGGGTCTATTAGTGGTATAGTATTACCATATAGGGTCTATTAGGGGTATAGTGTTAGTATATAGGGTCTATTAGGGGTATAGTATTAGTATATAGGGTCTATTAGGGGTGAAGTATTAGCATATAGGGTCTATTAGTAGTATAGTATTAGTATATAGGGTCTATTAGGGGTATAGTATTAGTATATAGGGTCTATTAGGGGTATAGTATTAGTATATAAGGTCTATTAGTGGTATAGTATTAGTATATAGGGTCTATTAGGGGTATAGTATTAGTATATAGGGTCTATTAGGGGTATAGTATTAGTATATAGGGTCTATTAGTGGTATAGTATTAGTATATAGGGTCTATTAGGGGTATAGTATTAGTATATAGGGTCTATTAGGGGTATAGTATTAATATATAGGGTCAATTAGGGGTATAGTATTAGTATATAGGGTCTATTGGGGGTATAGTATTAATATATAGGGTCTATTAGGGGTATAGTATTAGTATATAGGGTCTATTAGGGTTATACTATTAGTATATAGGGTCTATTAGGGGTATAGTATTGGTATATAGGGTCTATTAGTGGTATAGTATTACCATATAGGGTCTATTAGGGGTATAGTGTTAGTATATAGGGTCTATTAGGGGTATAGTATTAGTATATAGGGTCTATTAGGGGTGAAGTATTAGCATATAGGGTCTATTAGTGGTATAGTATTAGTATATAGGGTCTATTAGGGGTATAGTATTAGTATATAGGGTCTATTAGGGGTATAGTATTAGTATATAAGGTCTATTAGTGGTATAGTATTAGTATATTGGATCTATTAGGGTTATAGTATTAGTATATAGGGTCTATTAGGGGTATAGTATTGGTATATAGGGTCTATTAGTGGTATAGTATTAGCATATAGGGTCTATTAGGGGTATAGTGTTAGTATATATGGTCTATTCGGGGTATAGTATTGGTATATAGGGTCTATTAGTGGTATAGTATTAGCATATAGGGTCTATTAGGGGTATAGTGTTAGTATATAGGGTCTATTAGGGGTATAGTGTTAGTATATAGGGTCTATTAGGGGTATAGTATTAGTATATAGGGTCTATTAGGGGTGAAGTATTAGCATATAGGGTCTATTAATGATATAGTATTAGTATATAGGGTCTATTAGGGGTACAGTATTAGTATATAGGGTCTGTTAGGGGTATAGTATTAGTATATAGGGTCTATTAGGGGTATAGTATTAGTATATAGGGTCTATTAGTGGTATAGTATTAGTATATAGGGTCTATTAGGGGTATAGTATTACTATATAGGGTCTATTAGGGTTATAGTATTAGTATATAGGGTCTACTAGGGTTATAGTATTAGTATATAGGGTCTATTAGAGGTATAGTATTAGTATATAGGGTCTATTAGAGGTATAGTGTTAGTATATAGGGTCTATTAGGGGTATAAGATTAGTATATAGGGTCTATTAGGTGTATAGTGTTAGTATATAGGGTCTATTAGGGGTATGGTATTAGTATAAAGGGTCTATTAGGGGTATGGTATTAGTATATAGGGTCTATTAGGGGTATAGTATTAGTATATAGGGTCTATTAGGGGTATAGTATTAGTATATAGGGTCTATTAGGGGTATAGTATTAGTATATAGGGTCTATTAGGGGTATAGTATTAGTATATAGGGTCTATTAGGGGTATAGTATTAGTATATAGGGTCTATTAGGGGTATAGTATTAGTATAAAGGGTCTATTAGGGGTATAGTATTAGTATAAAGGGTCTATTAGGGGTATAGTATTAGTATAAAGGGTCTATTAGGGGTATAGTATTAGTATAAAGGGTCTATTAGGGGTATAGTATTAGATTAAAGGGTCTATTAGGGGTATAGTATTAGTATATAGGGTCTATTAGGGGTATAGTATTAGTACACAGGGTTTATTAGAGGTATAGTATTAGTATGTAGGGTCTATTAGGGGTATAGTGTTAGTATAAAGGGTCTATTAGGGGTATAGTATTAGTATATAGGGTCTATTAGGGGTATAGTATTAGTATATAGGGTTTATTAGCGGTATAGTATTAGTATATAGGGTCTATTAGGGGTATAGTATTAGTATATAGGGTCTATTAGGGGTATAGTATTAGTATATAGGGTCTATTAGGGGTATAGTATTAGTATATAGGGTCTATTAGAGGTATAGTATTAGTATATAGGGTCTATTAGGGGTATAGTATTACTATATAGGGACTATTAGAGGTATAGTATTAGTATATAGGGTCTATTAGAGGTATAGTATTAGTATATAGGGTCTATTAGAGGTATAGTATTAGTATATAGGGTCTATTAGGGGTATAGTATTACTATATAGGAACTATTAGGGGTATAGTATTAGTATATAGGGTCTATTAGGGGTATAGTATTAGTATATAGGGTCTATTAGAGGTATAGTATTAGTATATAGGGTCTATTAGAGGTATAGTATTAGTATATGGGGTCTATTAGAGGTATAGTATTACTATATAGGGTCTATTAGGGGTATAGTATTAGTATATAGGGTCTATTAGAGGTATAGTATTAGTATATAGGGTCTATTAGAGGTATAGTATTAGTATATAGGGTCTATTAGGGGTATAGTATTAGTATATAGGGTCTATTAGGGGTATAGTATTACTATATAGGGACTATTAGAGGTATAGTATTAGTATGTAGGGTCTATTAGGGGTGTAGTATTAGTATATAGGGTCTATTAGGGGTATAGTATTAGTATAAAGGGTCTATTAGGGGTATAGTATTAGTATAAAGGGTCTATTAGGGGTATAGTATTAGTATAAAGGGTCTATTAGGGGTATAGTATTAGTATAAAGGGTCTATTAGGGGTATAGTATTAGATTAAAGGGTCTATTAGGGGTATAGTATTAGTATATAGGGTCTATTAGGGGTATAGTATTAGATTAAAGGGTCTATTAGGGGTATAGTATTAGTATAAAGGGTCTATTAGGGGTATAGTATTAGTATATAGGGTCTATTAGGGGTATAGTATTAGTATAAAGGGTCTATTAGGGGTATAGTATTAGTATAAAGGGTCTATTAGGGGTATAGTATTAGTATAAAGGGTCTATTAGGGGTATAGTATTAGTATAAAGGGTCTATTAGGGGTATAGTATTAGATTAAAGGGTCTATTAGGGGTATAGTATTAGTATATAGGGTCTATTAGGGGTATAGTATTAGTACACAGGGTTTATTAGAGGTATAGTATTAGTATGTAGGGTCTATTAGGGGTATAGTGTTAGTATAAAGGGTCTATTAGGGGTATAGTATTAGTATATAGGGTCTATTAGGGGTATAGTATTAGTATATAGGGTTTATTAGCGGTATAGTATTAGTATATAGGGTCTATTAGGGGTATAGTATTAGTATATAGGGTCTATTAGGGGTATAGTATTAGTATATAGGGTCTATTAGGGGTATAGTATTAGTATATAGGGTCTATTAGAGGTATAGTATTAGTATATAGGGTCTATTAGGGGTATAGTATTACTATATAGGGACTATTAGAGGTATAGTATTAGTATATAGGGTCTATTAGAGGTATAGTATTAGTATATAGGGTCTATTAGAGGTATAGTATTAGTATATAGGGTCTATTAGGGGTATAGTATTACTATATAGGAACTATTAGGGGTATAGTATTAGTATATAGGGTCTATTAGGGGTATAGTATTAGTATATAGGGTCTATTAGAGGTATAGTATTAGTATATAGGGTCTATTAGAGGTATAGTATTAGTATATGGGGTCTATTAGAGGTATAGTATTACTATATAGGGTCTATTAGGGGTATAGTATTAGTATATAGGGTCTATTAGAGGTATAGTATTAGTATATAGGGTCTATTAGAGGTATAGTATTAGTATATAGGGTCTATTAGGGGTATAGTATTAGTATATAGGGTCTATTAGGGGTATAGTATTACTATATAGGGACTATTAGAGGTATAGTATTAGTATGTAGGGTCTATTAGGGGTGTAGTATTAGTATATAGGGTCTATTAGGGGTATAGTATTAGTATGTAGGGTCTATTAGGGGTATAGTATTAGTATATAGGGTCTATTAGAGGTATAGTATTAGTATATAGGGTCTATTAGGGGTATAGTATTACTATATAGGGACTATTAGGGGTATAGTATTAGTATATAGGGACTATTAGGGGTATAGTATTACTATATAGGGACTATTAGGGGTATAGTATTAGTATATAGGGTCTATTAGGGGTATAGTATTACTATATAGGGACTATTAGGGGTATAGTATTAGTATATAGGGTCTATTAGAGGTATAGTATTAGTATATAGGGTCTATTAGGGGTATAGTATTACTATATAGGGACTATTAGGGGTATAGTATTAGTATATAGGGTCTATTAGGATTTAATCGTGTTCCTGGTTTTATATTATGTTGACAGCCTCATAGACAGTCGTTCGTCTGTTCAGAACTTAGAACTGCCACAGATTTTTAACCCACCAGTAGTAAAATTCTCGGAATCGACCTCCTGGTACTATAACAGGATGTGGAACATAGATTTGTGAGTGACGATACGGTTCATCCTCCACTGTTTGACTTATCTGAAAGAAATACATGGAAGACGTTTTCATTTGTTGCAAAGTCTTTGTGATTTGGCGTTCTGCAATACATTGGCATTCTCGCTTTCTTTGGTCACCTTCCTCCCCAAAGACTTCCAGAGGTGGTTGAGGTCTGCAGCCCACGAGCGCAACTCCAGATCAGTAATATCATTCAAGAATTCGGGGCTGCGGGTAAAAGAGAAGTGAAAACAATCAGCGTTTGTGAGGTTAGAGGTAATGGCACTAATTATCGTTCAGTAGATACCTCTCCTGCCAGTCCAGAGGCTCCCAGACTTCAAACTCTGTTCCAGGAGGATTAAAATGCGTGTTAATAAGAGTAAGGAGCTTATTTCGATCCACTTGTCCCTTGGGGGAGCCTTTCAGGAGGGTCGTGAACCTCTTCATTATTTTGTCTGGAATGACGAAGGGATATTTACAGCATTAGTTTCCTTGGACGACGCATCGCAGCGTACACCATGTCCTTAGATGGTACATAGAAGTAGTACGATGGCACCACACACTCCATAGATCTGCTGCCTTGGGGGAACCTTTCATTCTGCCCTGTCCTTCAACCCCCTTGTCCAAACATTCAGCATCTCCAACTCAAAAACATCCCCTGAATCTTCTCTACCCGAAACTGCAAATCAACAAACATGCTAATCCTGCCCTCATCATCTCTCATCTAGACTACTGCAACATCCTCCTGTGGCCTCTCATCCAGCCCAATGCACTCTTAAAGGGGTTTCCTGGCAAAAACTATTGATGACTTCTCCTCAGAATAAGTCATCAGTAATTAATCACCAGGAACCCACCACTTGGGATCCCCAGCAATCACCTGATCGCCCGGCCCACTGTTGGTGCAGCAGAGCCAGACAGAAGCAGAAGTGCTATGGCGGACTTCACTCTTATTGAGAATAAGGTACAGCTATACTTGCAGTGCTTCCGCCTCTGACACCGGAGTCAGGCGTAGAAGTGTAAGAGCTGCCTCAGCTTCCATTGATTTCAAAAGGAGTGAAATCTACTATGGCTCCCATCCTCAATCACGATGTCTGGCCCCGCGGCACTGGCTGCAGGCTGGTAATCAGGTGATTGCTGGTATCCCGATCTGTCGATGGCTTCTGCTCTGGTCTCTGTTTACACCGGGCTGCAGCCAATAGGAGGACAGCAGGGACGTCATCAGTGACATCATGTAGACCTGCCTGCCTTGGGGCTTCTACATTAGACAAGCTTACAGGATGGCCAGTCATCATCACCTGCCGGATGCCACAGGGCCATTCTGTGGTGAATTTGGAGAAATCTCTTGTTATGTTAGTTGTGTTGTTGGGCCATTTACATTGTTCTTGTTTGATTTTGTTTTTTGCAAACAGCTGAAAATGTGTATATTTAGCAATTAAACCTGATTTGTAACGAGCTGCTATCAGTGAAAATGTGAGAATACACAATCCATTAATCATATTACAAGGGAGAAGATCTTCTATGGGCTTCTGGGATTCATAATTCGTAGTGGCGATTGAATGGTCTTCATGGCCCCTGATGCTTTACCACTTTGCTGGTACGATAAATAACTCAATGTGTAAGTGATAGAGAATGTACACAACACAAGACATGAAGCAACTATTAAAGCTTACCTGCCTTTTTGTACAAGTTTTTTTAGAATACCCCGGCTCCTTCTTACCCTCATCTGCTGCTGTTTGCACCCTGATTCGTGTCTGTACGTTCTGATTTTCTGGTTGTCGTCCCCATTTTTTTCCTCTTCTGCTGTTTGCAATCCGCTGTCAGGGAGGGGGAATAGCAAGCCTAACATTCTGCCAGTAGTTCACTGTCCTGACTTCCTTACTCTTACATCCCATGGTGCATTGAGGTCCAATAAGCAGGGAGGCGGTATCTGAATGCCCGGCCCTCTGCTTTACCAGGATAAGGTATTTAGAGACATTCTGGTAAATGGTTAGTAAACCAACCATCATGTTCACTCCCACAGACACACACCAACACACTGTAACGACAGGAGAGGCAGAGACTGTGGAGATCGTTATCACAGTGTATTCTGATCTGTCAGCCTGCAGCCTATGAGTGCACAGGAGGGCCTCTGTGAAGCCAGCCCCTGCACTATTGCAATGGAAACTTCCATGTCCTTATTACTACAGAAGCTCTGTAGGTAATGACAGGCAGTGGTCTGCAGAGAAGCTGGTAGAGGGATGCCTAGTGAGATGAGACTAACAAGCTGGTAGATGAGCTGAAGTTTGAAAAGTTACTGCCCCTTTAACATAGAATGCATAAAGGAAACTGACCAATTGGATCCCGGAGACTCATGTCTACAAAATGCTTATCCTCGGGGTAAATCTTGGCCATCTGGACGTGGTGAAGGAGTTCTCCTGTGCAATAGATGGTGCTGCGAAGAGAAGAAACAAAAAGAAATGCTGAAGAATGTGAGCGAGACGTGATGCAGATATAGGAGAGAGAAGCTGTATGAAGACAGGGGTGTTGGGGCGCCCGCCCACGAGCATTTTTTAAACGCTGCAATATTGTGCGTTTTTTAAGGCGAATGTCAATGGGACTTTTTAAATGTTAAAAACGTATCGCACAAAAATCGCATTTTTGTGTGATTTTTGTGAGATGCGTTTTTAACATTAGAAAATCCCATAGACATTCACATTTAAAAAACAATATGGCGCGTGCGTGGGATCCCGTATAGGGGAGCCGGAAAGGGTATGAGAAAGGAAACACAATAAAAAAATGGAAAATGTTTTTACTATCCAGAGGTAAAATTAACCCCTTCACTTCTGTGGGATTTCTTTAATTTTTCATTGCGTTTTTTTTATTTCCGCCATCCAAGATCTATAGGTTTTAAAGTCCTCAGCTGGCGCAGACGTGGGGGGGGGGGGGGGGGCGTGTTTTTTTGCAGGACAAGTGGCATTTATTAATGGAAGCATTTAATATATCGCTAAATATAATGAAAACTTGGCAAAACATTTTTAATCTGCTAAAACATAAAGAAATGCGTCTGCGCCATTGTTCTTTCAGTTTCGTTTTTACAACATTCATAATGCAGTAAAAGTAACTTGTGACTAATAGAATTACAACAAGACCAAATGAATGATGTTTTTGTTTTTCTACTTTTAAAAAAACATTTAAAAAAAAAATAAAATTGCCTTTGTGCGATTGTACTCTTAGCCTCATAGCTTCATTTTAGTGCAGTGCGGCGGCGCGAGGTCCGGCCTTCTTCTAGGCGGGCGGTAGTTTCTACAGACACCATGATGGATTACACGCAACGTTTTGGTAACTTTTTGCGATTCTAGCGTTCTGTCTGTTTTACGGCGTTCACTATTTGACTAGTCCGGACGGTTATAGAGCTGACGAGGCTCATTATGTTTCATCAGCTTTTATTAGAGTTTAGCGAATATTAGAAGATAAACAATAGCACAAAAGTCTCGCAGGACCGTAAATGTATGAAAACGGGAACCTTCACATCTTCTTGGGTCATTTCAAACATATTTTCTCCTTTTGATTCGGTAATGTTTACATTATATTCTTACAGGAGGGGAGAAATCCCCAGAACTCATGAAATCAACAATATTAGCTGTCACCTTGCCGGCTCTACGGATCGGTCCGCAGTTATCATAATCAGAGACATAACTAAGCATCCATGTAAGATCCTTCAAGGAGGAGCTGTCTGTGACACACCCATATGGAACGCCGACGATGCAAATTATAGAACGCTTTTTATTCTTAAGATTTTATCGTAAATTAGAAAAAGGGGTTTTACAATTAAGAATGTTTTCCTTTATTTAATATTTTTTTTAATTTTAGACATATTTCTACAAGATTTACAAAAGGGACTTAAACTTGTGATCGTTTGATCACTTATCCAATATACTGCAATGTTTCTGTGCCGTAAATACTGTATATTTGTAGCGTGTGCCGGGGATATGTTTATTCTGTGCTGTTAAATGCTTATAGATATGTTACTGCTCTGTTCTAATGTACGTGACATCATATTACTAGGCGTATAGGTTACATTGAATGCTGCCAGGTGGAAGCTCTCTTGGGTAACAATATAAGGTGCAGCCAGTGATAAAGGACACTACATGAGGGAAACTGGTTCCTTGGGGGAAGAGTTTGTGATGCACAGGAATGTAAGATATGAGCCTGTGTGCTGTGAGTAGTGCAGCGGTTCTGGAGCAGATATAAGTGTAGTCCAGCCACATGTAGTACCAGATCATGCCTAGGCAGCAGAGGAGAGCGGCTGCAGATGTCATTGAGCGGAAGAGAGCAACTGCAGACCTCAGTGAGTGGAAGAGAGAAACTGCAGACCTCAGTGAGTGGAGGAGAGCAACTGCAGGCCTCAGTGAGTGGAGGACAGCAACTGCAGGCCTCAGTGAGTGGAGGAGAGCAACTGCAGACCTCAGTGAGTGGAGGACAGCAACTGCAGGCCTCAGTGAGTGGAGGAGAGCAACTGCAGGCCTCAATGAGTGGAGGAGAGCAACTGCAGACCTTAATGAGTGGAAGAGAGAAACTGCAGACCTCTGTGAGCAGAGGACAGCAACTGCAAACCTTACTGAGTGGAAGAGAGAAACTGCAGACCTCATTGAGTGGAAGAGAGCAACTGCAGACCTCTGTGAGTTGAGGAGAGCAACTGCAGACCCCAGTGAGCAGAGCACAACAACTGCAGACCTCAGTGAGCCGAGGAGAGCAACTGCAGGCCTCAGTGAGTGGAGGACAGCAACTGCAGACCTTAGTGAGTGGAGAAGAACAACTATGGACCTCAGTGAGCGGAGGAGAGTGACTGCAGACCTCAGTGAGCGGAGGACAGCAACTGCAGACCCCAGTGAGCGGAGGACAGCAACTGCAGACCTTAGAGAGCGGAGGAGAGCAACTGCAAATCTCAGTGAGCGGAGGAGAGCAACTGCAGACCTCAGTGAGAGGAGGACAGCAACTGCAGACACCAGTAAGTGGAGGACAGCAACTGCAGACCTCAGTGAGCGGAGGATAGCAACTGCAAAACCCAGTGAGTGGAGGAGAGCAACTGCAGACCTCAGTAAGTGGAGGAGAGAAACTGCAGACCCCAGTGAGCAGAGGAGAGCAACTGCAGACCTCACTGAGTGGAGGAAAGCAACTGCAGACCTCAGTGAGTAAAGGAGAGAAGCTGCAGACCTCAGTGAGTGGAGGACAGCAACTGCAGACCCCAGTGAGCGGAGGACAGCAACTGCAGATCCCAGTCAGTGGAGGACAACAACTGCAGACCTCAATGAGCGGAGGAGAGCAACTGCAGACCTTATTGCGCAGAAGAGAGCAACTGCAGACCTCAGTGAGTGGCGGATAGAAACTGCAGACCCTAGTGAGCGGAGAACAGCAACTGCAGAACCCAGTGAGTGGAGGAGAGAAACTGCAGACCCCAGTGAGCAGAGGAGAGCAACTGCAGACCTCAGTGAGTGGAGGAGAGCAACTGCAGACCTCAGTGAGTAAAGGACAGCAACTGCAGACCTCAGTAAGTGGAAGAGAGAAACTGCAGACCCCAGTGAGCAGAGGAGAGCAACTGCAGACCTCAGTGAGTGGAGGAGAGCAACTGCAGACCTCAGTGAGTAAAGGACAGCAACTGCAGACCTTAGTGAGTGTGGGAGAGCAACTGCAGACCCCAGTGAGCGGAGAACAGCAACTGCAGACCCCAGTGAGTGGAGGAGAGCAACTACAGAGCTTAGTGAGTGGAAGAAAGCAATTGCAGACCACATTGAGTGGAGGAGACCAACTACAGACCTCAGTGAGTGGAGGAGAGCAACTGCAGACCACAGTGAGTGGAGAAAAGACACTACAGCCCTCAGTGAGTGAAGGAGAGAAGCTGCAGACCTCAGTGAGTGGAGGAGAGCAACTGCAGACCTCAGTGAGTGAAAGAGAGCAACTGCAGACCACATGGAGTGCAGGAGAGCAACTACAGACCTCAGTGAGTGGAGGAGAGCAACTGCAGACCACATTGAGTGGAGGAGAGCAACTACAGACCTCAGTGAGTGGAGGAGAGCAACTACAGACCTCAGTGAGTAGAGGAGAGCAACTGCAGACCACAGTGAGTGGAGAAAAGACACTACAGACCCCAGTGAGTGAAGGAGAGAAGCTGCAGACCTCAGTGAGTGGAGGAGAGCAACTGCAGACCTTAGTGAGTGGAATAGAGCAACTGCAGACCACATTGAGTAGAGGAGAGCAACTACAGACCTCAGTGAGTGGAGGAGAGCAACTGCAGACCTCAGTGAGTGGAAGAGAGCAACTGCAGACCACAGTGAGTGGTGGAGAGCAACTTCAGATCTCTGTGAGTGGAGGAAAGCAACTACAGACCTCAGTGAGTGAATGAGAGAAGCTGCAGACCTCAGTGAGTGGAAGAGAGCAACTGCAGACCACAGTGAGTGGTGGAGAGCAACTTCAGACCCCTGTGAGTGGAGGAGAGCAACTGCCAACCCCAGTGAGCGGAGGACAGCAACTGCAGACCCCAGTGTGCAGAGGACAGCAACTGCAGACCTTATTGAGTGGAGGAGAGCAACTGCAGACGTTATTGAGTGGAGGAGAGCAACTGTAGACGCCAGTAAGCAGAGGACAGCAACTGCAGACCTCAATGAGTAGAGGAGTGCAACTGCAGACCTTAGTGAGTGGAGGACAGAAACTGTAGGCCCCAGTGAGCGGAGGACAGCAACTGCAGACCTCAGTGAACAGAGGACAGCAACTGCAGACCCCAGTGAGCGGAGGACAGCAACTGCAGATCTTAGTGAGCAGAGGGGAGCAACTGCAGAACTCAGTGAGTAGAGGAGAGTGACTGCAGACCTTATTGAGCGGAAGAGAGTGATTGCAGACCTTATTGAGCAGAAGAGAGCAACTGCAGACCTCAGTGAGTGGAGAACAGCAACTGCAGACCTAAGTGAGCGGAGGAGAGCAACTGCAGACCTCAGTGAGTGGAGAACAGCAACTGCAGACCTCAGTGAGCGGAGGAGAGCAACTGCAGACCTCATTGAGCAGAGAAGAGCAACTGCAGTCATCATTGAGAAGAGCAACTGCATACCCCAGTGAACAGAAGACAGCAACTGCAGACCTCAATGGGCAGAGGAGAGCAACTGCAGACCTCAATGAGTAGAGGAGTGCAACTGCAGACCTTAGTGAGTGGAGGACAGAAACTGCAGACCTCAGTGAACAGAGGACAGCAACTGCAGACCCCAGTGAGCGGAGGACAACAACTGCAGATCTTAGTGAGCAGAGGGGAGCAACTGCAGAACTCAGTGAGTGGAGGAGAGCGACTGCAGACCTTATTGAGCAGAAGAGAGTGATTGCAGACCTTACTGAGCAGAAGAGAGCAACTGCAGACCTCAGTGAGTGGAGAACAGCAACTGCAGACCTAAGTGAGCGGAGGAGAGCAACTGCAGACCCCAGTGAGCGGAGGAGAGCAACTGCAGACCTCATTGAGCAGAGAAGAGCAACTGCAGTCATCATTGAGAAGAGCAACTGCATACCCCAGTGAACAGAAGACAGCAACTGCAGACCTCAGTGGGCGGAGGAGAGCACTGCAGACCTCAGTGAGAGGAGGAGAGCAACTGCAGACCCCAGTGAGTGGAGAACAGCAACTGCAGACCCCAGTGAGTGGAGAACAGCAACTGCAGACCCCAGTGAGTGGAGAACAGCAACTGCAGACCCCAGTGAGTGGAGGAAAGCAACTGCAGACCTCAGTGAGTGGAGGAGAGAAACTGCAGACCACATTGAGTGGAGGAGAGCAATTGCAGACCTCTGTGAGTGGAGGAGAGCAACTGCAGACCTCAGTGAGTGGAGGAGAGCAACTGCAGACCTCAGTGAGTGGAGGAGAGCAACTGCAGACCTCAGTGAGTGGAGGAGAGCGGCTGCAGAAACTAGTGAGCAGAGGAGAGCGGCTGCAGAGTACAGTGACCTGCCGCCATCACTTCCCCCAGAGCCTTATTGTATTGCAGTTCAGGTTTTGCACCTCAATAGAGATACTTATCTGCCTAAACTCTGGGTAAAGTTTCCTTTGCATCAAGATACTCTGTCTGCAACTTCCTTTTTGTCAGAGATTTAGAGCTTAACACACCTGTTTTTCAACTTTTGCCTTGGTCTTACACTTTTGATGTAAATCTACTAAGTCCTGCCACATCAGGGCTTAAAAGGTTTGTACTAAGATTGGCTTTTATCACCTATCCACAGGATAGGTAATAAAAGTCTGATCAATGTAGGTCTCGAGACCGCCAGAGATCCCAAGAATGGGGGACCTGGGTCCCCCTCTCCTCTTCGCTGTGGATTCGCTGCACCCCCCGCACTGAGGAGACTGAATGGAGTGGCCCTCACGCATGTGCGATGCTGCTCCATTCATCTTCAATCGGACTGCCAGAGATGGTGGAGTGCTTGTACTTGATTACTCAGTCTCCTTGACTCTGCAGGTGGGTACAGCAAGCCTGTAGTGAAGAGAGGAGGGGGAATCGGGATCAGTGAGGGTCAGCAGTGAGACCTCCACCAATGAGATTTTTATCACCTATCCTGTGGGTAGGTAATGAAAGTCCATCTTGGAACAACCTCTTTAATAGACCTGACTCCATAGAGGGCCTGGCAGCCCCCGGGCCCTGTCTGTACAGCTTCTGGTGCCAAAGGGCGTATATGTATACTCACTGGTGTGAAGGGACTAATAGTAGAGCACTGAAAAGTGGCGGACAGGACCTGCTCACACTAGGATTCCATTCTGTTGAAAAGTACTGATTTTGTTTTCTAGGGTTAGAAGAACGTGTAGCTTTAAGACAGGAAGACTGCCGGGATCCTGACTGCCAACAGGACGGAACGGAGGAGCTGCACCATTTTTGTGTTCCCTGTCCCATCCTTTTTAATAGTAAATTTGTCCAAAAAGAAAGTCAGGACCTTTTAGCAGGAAGCAAAACCGTGGTGTGAACGGAGCCATGGTAATATAGTAACATTGTAACATGCTAGGCTGAATGAAGACAATGTCCATCTAGTTCAGTCTGTTTCCACCCTCTAGTTGATCCAGAGAAAGGCAAAAAACCCCAAGAGGCAGAAACCAATTAGCTCATTTGGGGGAAAATTCCTTCCCGACTCCATAATGGCAATCAGAATAATCCCCAAATCAACCTCTGATAGTTCCTCCCTGACTGTAAGACCCGGAACTACAAATCCCGCTGATCACCTAATATCTATATCCTGTAATATCCTTCCGCTCTAGGAAGACATCCAGTCCCTTCTTAAACTCCTCTATGGATCCTGCCATCACCACGTCCTCAGGCAGAGAGTTCCACAGTTTCACTGCTCTTACAGTAAAGAACCCCCTTCTGTGTTGGTGATGAGACCTGCTTTCCTCTAGACGTAGCGGATGCCCTCTTGTTACCGCCGCAGTCCTGGGTATAAACAGATCCTGGCAGAGATCCTTGTATCGTCCCCTCATGTATTTATACATAGTTATTTGGTCGCCCCTTAGCCGTCTGTTTTCCGGGGTGAATAATCCCAGTTTTGGTGCCTCTCTGGGTATTCCAGTCCCTTTATTCCGTTTATTAGTTTAGTTGCCCTTCTTTGAACCCCGCCAGCACTGTAACATCTTTCCTGAGCCCCGGTGACCAGAACTGTGCGCAGTATTCCATGTGGGGCCTGACAAGTGCCTTATATAGTGGGAGGATAATGTTCTCGCCCCTCGCCCCTATACCTCTTTTACTGCACCCCAAGACTTTATTAGCTTTTGCAGCAGCTGACTGGCATTGGTTACTCCAGTTTAGTCTACAGTCCACTAGTACCCCCAGGTCTTTTCCCTAGCAGTACCCCATTTAGTGTATATTGGTGACATCCGTTCCTCCTGCCCATGTGCAGAACCTTACATTTATCAATACTGAACTTGATTTCCCATTCCCCCCCCCCCCCAAGCCCCCGGCTTATCTCGGTCCGTCTGTAGCCGCACATTGTCCTCCGTTGTATTAATTATATTGTATAATTTTGTGTCATCTGCAAATATTGATATTTTACTGTGCAGCCCCTCTATCAGATCGTTGATAAATATGTTGAACAGAATGGGCCCTAATACTGAACCCTGTGGCCCCCGCTAGTGATGGGGGCCCAATCAGAGTACGAACCATTTATTACCACCCTCTGCTTTCTATCTCTGAGCCAGTTCTTTACCCAATTACACACGTTTTCACCCAATCCGAGCTTCTCATTTTATATATCAGCCTATTATGCGGCACGGTGTCAAACGCTTTAGAGAAGTCCAGATATACGAGATCAATAGACTCTCCCAGGTCCAGCCTAGAGCTTATTTCATCGTAGAAGCTGATCAGATTGGTCTGACATGATCGACCCCTCATGAATCCATGCTGGTAAGGAGTTATACTGTTGTTCTCCTTGAGGTATTCTACGATGGCGTCTCTCAGAAACCCCTCGAATATTTTTCCAGTTATTAAAGTGAGACTTACTGGCCTGTAGTTACCAGGCTCACTGTTGGACCCCTTTTTGTAAATTGGAACCACGTTGGCAATGCACCAATCCAATGGTACAACTCCGGTTTTGATAGTGTCCATAAATATAAGAAATAGCGGCCTAGCTAACTCATCACGTAGTTCCCTTAGTATCCTTGGGTGTATTCCATCTGGATCCAACGATTTATCGATTTTAATCCTCTTTAACCGACTCTGCACTTCCTCCTGTGTTAGGGATGCTATATGTAGTGGGGGGGGGGGGGTGTTCGTTTTATTCTCTGCATCTCATGTGACATTTCCTTTTTGTTCGTGAATACACTTGAAAATAAACCATGTAATAGATTTGCCTTCCCCCCCATCGTCTTCTATGGTTTCTCCTGCATTATTTGTTAAAGGGCCAGCGCTCTGGGTACAAATCCTTTTGCTGTTAATATAGTTGAAGAACAGTTTTGGCCTGTTTTTGCTCTCTTTGGCGATCAGTCTTTCTGCCTCCTCCTTGGCAGTTTTGATCTTATCTTTGCATATTTTGTTTTTTCCCTGTTTGATTTTAGTGCTTCTTCGCCGCCTTCTTGCTTTAGTAGTTTGAACGCTTTCTTTTTTTCGTTTATTGCCCCTCTTACCGTCTTGTCGAGCCACATTGGTTTCCTTTTACTTGAGTTTCTTTTATTTTTAATGGGAATGAACTGCTCACATGAGGTGATTAGGATCCTTTTAAACTCCTCCCATTTGTCCTCTGTACGGATATTTTTGAGGATGTTGTCCCATTTAATGTTACCGATAGTAGTTCTGAGCTCATCACATTTTGCTTTACTAAAGTTTAGTTTATTTATCGCTCCCTGATAAGGCTTCTTATTGAATGACAGCTGGAAGTTGATTATATTGTGGTCACTGTTCCCCAAGTGTCCCTCCACCTGCACCCCCATGATTCTGTCCGGTTTGTTAGTACTAAGTCCAGAATGGCTCTCCCTCTCGTTGGTTCCCGCACAAGTTGGGTAAGGTTATTATCTTTAATTGTTCTCCAGAACTTATCACCCCTGTGAGATTTGCAGGTCTCGATTTCCCATATTGTATCCGGATAATTAAAGTCCCCCATGATAATTACTTCGTTGCAGTTTGACACTTCTTCTATCTGCCTTAATAGTAAGGTTTCAGTTTCTTCTGTTGCTTTTGGTAGTCTATAGAAAACCCCTATCAGGATTTTGTTATTTTTTCCTCCCTGTATTTCTACCCACAGAGATTCCACCAGTGCACCTCCTGCCCCTATATCCTCTCGTAGCCTCAGCATTAAGTACGATTTGACATACAGACATACCCCTCCCCCTTTCTGGTTTCCACGGTCTCTTCTGAAGAGATTGTACCCCTGTAAATTCACCGGCCAATCGCACTTTTCATCAAGCCATGTTTCCGTTATTCCTACTATATCGTAGTTTTCATCAGTCATTCTCGCTTCAAGCTCACCCACTTTACCGATCAGACTTCTTGCATTCGTGGTTATACAACTTAAACAGTTGTTATTGTTCTTTAGATTCACTTTGCTACTAATGGTACTATTGGCTGTTTTGTCAGTTCTAACTATACTAACCGCACCCCCTGCTCAACCCCCATTCCCATTACTTGGACCCAGGTCACTATCTACACTGTCTAGCCCCCTGCTTCTCGTTTTGCACTCCCTCCCTCCCCCCCATCCCTAGTTTTAACACTCTTCCAGCCTTCTAGCCATCTTCTCCCCTCCCCGCACAGCTGCCCCCTCCCCATTAAGATGCAGCCCGTCCCTACGGTAGAGCCTGTAGCCGACAGCAAAGTCAGCCCAGTTCTCCAGGAACCCAAATCCCTCCTTCTTACACCAACTCCGGAGCGACTTGTTCACCTCCCTAAGGTCCTGCTGCCTTTCTAGTGTGGCTTTAGGTGCAGGTAGTATTTCCGAGAAAACTACCCTGGAGGTCCTCGCCCTAAGCTTGGACTCTACGTCCCTGAAATCACTTTTGAGGGCCCTCCATTGACCTCTAATTTGTTCATTAGTGCCAACAAGCACCATGCCCGCTGGATCCTCACCAGCCCCTCCCAGTAATCTGTCAATCTGATCCATGATGTGTCGAACTCGAGCGCCAGTAAGACAACACACCATTCGACGATCCCGGTCTTTATGACAGATAGCCCTATTTGTCCCCCTTATAAATGAGTCCCCCGCCACTAGGACCTGTCTAGCCTGCCCTGCGCTCCCCGTCCCCGTCTCACCGGAGCAGTCAGCTCCCTGATGGTTTAATGGGCTGCGCTTCACATGGCAGAATTGCCCCTTCCAGCCTTGTGACCAGTGTAGTAACTCCTGCAGAACGCGTCCATTTAGTGGGTGCGAGTTATTCCCATTAACCGATCCAGCAGCCAGAAGGTAGTAAAAAGTGTTGTAATGTAGTTGCTGCACTGCGTCCCATCACACCCAGACTCATCATTTAGGGTGTGTATATATGAACGCTGGATAAACCAGATTGTGGATGACATTCATAATACTTAGTCAAACTGAACCCGACTCAAGAAAGGGCAAAAAGATTTACCTCCAAACAGCCAGCTTGGAAACCAGGACTGCGATGACACAAAGAAGACACAAAAAGGTCAAAAGAAATGCAGATGATGACAGATCTGATCCATGATTAAGAAAATCCTCTGGTGCCGTGCGGGCTGCGGGTGCCATACTATGAGCCCACAGGGCACGAATCTGTGCCATTCACAAGACATCAAGAGGCACAAAGATCAACCCCATCCATTTGAATGGGTTCATACACCTTAGCGATGTTTTCCCACATGGCGCCGCAATGTGATGTCATGCAGGAAGCAGATCGTAATGTAAGCGTGAAAAAAGACGTCCATCCAGTTCAGCTTATTACCCCCCAATGTGGATCCAGAGGAAGGAAAAAAAACCAATGAGGTAGAAGCCAATGTGCCTCATTTTAGGAAAACAAAATCCTTCCAGACTCCAATCTGGGAATCGGAGTAATTTACAGAGCGCTGACCCGGAGTACTCAGCGATACAAGATGTAATATTGTGACACCCAAGAAACTCGTCCAGAACCTCTTATATGGTATCACCATCACCACGTCCTCAGGAGAGAGGGCCACAGTCTCACTGCTCTTAGGGCCTCAACCCACTAGCCTTTTTTGTAACCCTGCGATATCGCAATGTTTTTTTTCAATGGGATTTTCTAATATTAAAATCGCATCGCACAAAAATCGCAAGTTTGTCCTGGGTATAACAGATGATGGCAGAGATCTCTGTACTGACCCCTGATATATTATACATAGTTATTAGAGCGTCCCCTAGTTACAGTCCTGGGTATAACAGATGATGGCAGAGATCTCTGTACTGACCCCTGATATAGCTATACATAGTTATTAGAGCGCCCCCTTGTTACAGTCCTGGGTATAATAGATGATGGCAGAGATCTCTGTACTGACCCCTGATATATTATCCATAGTTATTGGAGCGCCCCCTTGTTACAGTCCTGGGTATAACAGATGATGGCAGAGATCTCTGTACTGACCCTGATATATTATACATAGTTATTAGAGCGCCCCCTTGTTACAGTCCTGGGTATAACAGATGATGGCAGAGATCTCTGTACTGACCCCTGATATAGCTATACATAGTTATTAGAGCGCCCCCTTGTTACAGTCCTGGGTATAATAGATGATGGCAGAGATCTCTGTACTGACCCCTGATATATTATCCATAGTTATTGGAGCGCCCCCTTGTTACAGTCCTGGGTATAACAGATGATGGCAGAGATCTCTGTACTGACCCCTGATATATTATCCATAGTTATTGGAGCGCCCCCTTGTTACAGTCCTGGGTATAATAGATAATGGGAGAGATCTCTGTACTGACCCCTGATATATCTATACATAGTTATTAGAGCCCCCCTTGTTACAGTCCTGGGTATAATAGATGATGGGATAGATCCCGGTACTGACCCCTGATATGTCTATACATAGTTATTAGAGCGCCCCCTTGTTACAGTCCTGGGTATAATAGATGATGGGAGAGATCTCTGTACTGACCCCTGATATATTATACATAGTTATTAGAGTGCCCCCTTGTTACAGTCCTGGGTATAATAGATGATGGGAGAGATTTCTGTACTGACCCCTGATATATTATACATAGTTATTAGAGCACCCCCTTGTTACAGTCCTGGGTATAATAGATGATGGGAGAGATCTCTGTACTGACCCCTGATATATCTATACATAGTTATTAGAGCGCCCCCTTGTTACAGTCCTGGGTATAATAGATGATGGGAGAGATCTCTGTACTGACCCCTGATATATTATACATAGTTATTAGAGCGCCCCCTTGTTACAGTCCTGGGTATAATAGATGATGGGAGAGATCTCTGTGCTGACCCCTGATATATCTATACATAGTTATTAGAGCGCCCCCTTGTTACAGTCCTGGAGTATAATAGATGATGGGAGAGATCTCTGTACTGACCCCTGATATATTATACATAGTTATTAGAGCGCCCCCTTGTTACAGTCCTGGGTATAATAGATGATGGGAGAGATCTCTGTACTGACCCCTGATATATCTATACATAGTTATTAGAGCGCCCCCTTGTTACAGTCCTGGGTATAATAGATGATGGCAGAGATCTCTGTACTGACCCCTGATATATTATCCATAGTTATTGGAGCGCCCCCTTGTTACAGTCCTGGGTATAACAGATGATGGCAGAGATCTCTGTACTGACCCCTGATATATTATACATAGTTATTAGAGCGTCCCCTAGTTACAGTCCTGGGTATAACAGATGATGGCAGAGATCTCTGTACTGACCCTGATATATTATACATAGTTATTAGAGCGCCCCCTTGTTACAGTCCTGGGTATAACAGATGATGGCAGAGATCTCTGTACTGACCCCTGATATAGCTATACATAGTTATTAGAGCGCCCCCTTGTTACAGTCCTGGGTATAATAGATGATGGCAGAGATCTCTGTACTGACCCCTGATATATTATCCATAGTTATTGGAGCGCCCCCTTGTTACAGTCCTGGGTATAACAGATGATGGCAGAGATCTCTGTACTGACCCCTGATATATTATCCATAGTTATTGGAGCGCCCCCTTGTTACAGTCCTGGGTATAATAGATAATGGGAGAGATCTCTGTACTGACCCCTGATATATCTATACATAGTTATTAGAGCCCCCCTTGTTACAGTCCTGGGTATAATAGATGATGGGATAGATCCCGGTACTGACCCCTGATATGTCTATACATAGTTATTAGAGCGCCCCCTTGTTACAGTCCTGGGTATAATAGATGATGGGAGAGATCTCTGTACTGACCCCTGATATATTATACATAGTTATTAGAGTGCCCCCTTGTTACAGTCCTGGGTATAACAGATGATGGCAGAGATCTCTGTACTGACCCCTGATATATTATACATAGTTATTAGAGCGTCCCCTAGTTACAGTCCTGGGTATAACACATGATGGCAGAGATCTCTGTACTGACCCTGATATATTATACATAGTTATTAGAGCGCCCCCTTGTTACAGTCCTGGGTATAACAGATGATGGCAGAGATCTCTGTACTGACCCCTGATATATCTATACATAGTTATTAGAGCGCCCCCTTGTTACAGTCCTGGGTATAATAGATGATGGCAGAGATCTCTGTACTGACCCCTGATATATTATCCATAGTTATTGGAGCGCCCCCTTGTTACAGTCCTGGGTATAACAGATGATGGCAGAGATCTCTGTACTGACCCCTGATATATTATACATAGTTATTAGAGCGTCCCCTAGTTACAGTCCTGGGTATAACAGATGATGGCAGAGATCTCTGTACTGACCCCTGATATAGCTATACATAGTTATTAGAGCGCCCCCTTGTTACAGTCCTGGGTATAATAGATGATGGCAGAGATCTCTGTACTGACCCCTGATATATTATCCATAGTTATTGGAGCGCCCCCTTGTTACAGTCCTGGGTATAACAGATGATGGCAGAGATCTCTGTACTGACCCTGATATATTATACATAGTTATTAGAGCGCCCCCTTGTTACAGTCCTGGGTATAATAGATGATGGAGAGATCTCTGTACTGACCCCTGATATATCTATACATAGTTATTAGAGCCCCCCTTGTTACAGTCCTGGGTATAATAGATGATGGGATAGATCCCGGTACTGACCCCTGATATGTCTATACATAGTTATTAGAGCGCCCCCTTGTTACAGTCCTGGGTATAATAGATGATGGGAGAGATCTCTGTACTGACCCCTGATATATTATACATAGTTATTAGAGTGCCCCCTTGTTACAGTCCTGGGTATAATAGATGATGGGAGAGATTTCTGTACTGACCCCTGATATATTATACATAGTTATTAGAGCACCCCCTTGTTACAGTCCTGGGTATAATAGATGATGGGAGAGATCTCTGTACTGACCCCTGATATATCTATACATAGTTATTAGAGCGCCCCCTTGTTACAGTCCTGGGTATAATAGATGATGGGAGAGATCTCTGTACTGACCCCTGATATATTATACATAGTTATTAGAGCGCCCCCTTGTTACAGTCCTGGGTATAATAGATGATGGGAGAGATCTCTGTGCTGACCCCTGATATATCTATACATAGTTATTAGAGCGCCCCCTTGTTACAGTCCTGGAGTATAATAGATGATGGGAGAGATCTCTGTACTGACCCCTGATATATTATACATAGTTATTAGAGCGCCCCCTTGTTACAGTCCTGGGTATAATAGATGATGGGAGAGATCTCTGTACTGACCCCTGATATATCTATACATAGTTATTAGAGCGCCCCCTTGTTACAGTCCTGGGTATAATAGATGATGGCAGAGATCTCTGTACTGACCCCTGATATATTATCCATAGTTATTGGAGCGCCCCCTTGTTACAGTCCTGGGTATAACAGATGATGGCAGAGATCTCTGTACTGACCCCTGATATATTATACATAGTTATTAGAGCGTCCCCTAGTTACAGTCCTGGGTATAACAGATGATGGCAGAGATCTCTGTACTGACCCTGATATATTATACATAGTTATTAGAGCGCCCCCTTGTTACAGTCCTGGGTATAACAGATGATGGCAGAGATCTCTGTACTGACCCCTGATATAGCTATACATAGTTATTAGAGCGCCCCCTTGTTACAGTCCTGGGTATAATAGATGATGGCAGAGATCTCTGTACTGACCCCTGATATATTATCCATAGTTATTGGAGCGCCCCCTTGTTACAGTCCTGGGTATAACAGATGATGGCAGAGATCTCTGTACTGACCCCTGATATATTATCCATAGTTATTGGAGCGCCCCCTTGTTACAGTCCTGGGTATAATAGATAATGGGAGAGATCTCTGTACTGACCCCTGATATATCTATACATAGTTATTAGAGCCCCCCTTGTTACAGTCCTGGGTATAATAGATGATGGGATAGATCCCGGTACTGACCCCTGATATGTCTATACATAGTTATTAGAGCGCCCCCTTGTTACAGTCCTGGGTATAATAGATGATGGGAGAGATCTCTGTACTGACCCCTGATATATTATACATAGTTATTAGAGTGCCCCCTTGTTACAGTCCTGGGTATAATAGATGATGGGAGAGATTTCTGTACTGACCCCTGATATATTATACATAGTTATTAGAGCACCCCCTTGTTACAGTCCTGGGTATAATAGATGATGGGAGAGATCTCTGTACTGACCCCTGATATATCTATACATAGTTATTAGAGCGCCCCCTTGTTACAGTCCTGGGTATAATAGATGATGGGAGAGATCTCTGTACTGACCCCTGATATATTATACATAGTTATTAGAGCGCCCCCTTGTTACAGTCCTGGGTATAATAGATGATGGGAGAGATCTCTGTGCTGACCCCTGATATATCTATACATAGTTATTAGAGCGCCCCCTTGTTACAGTCCTGGAGTATAATAGATGATGGGAGAGATCTCTGTACTGACCCCTGATATATTATACATAGTTATTAGAGCGCCCCCTTGTTACAGTCCTGGGTATAATAGATGATGGGAGAGATCTCTGTACTGACCCCCGATATATTATACATAGTTATTAGAGCGCCCCCTTGTTACAGTCCTGGGTATAATAGATGATGGGAGAGATCTCTGTACTGACCCCTGATATATTATACATAGTTATTAGAGCGCCCCCTAGTTACAGTCCTGGGTATAATACATGATGGCAGAGATCTCTGTACTGACCCCTGATATATTATACATAGTTATTAGAGCGCCCCCTTGTTACAGTCCTGGGTATAATAGATGATGGGAGAGATCTCTGTACTGACCCCTGATATATTATACATAGTTATTAGAGCGCCCCCTTGTTACAGTCCTGGGTATAATAGATGATGGGACAGATCTCTGTACTGACCCCTGATATATTATACATAGTTATTAGAGCACCCCCTTGTTACAGTCCTGTGTATAATAGCTGATGGGAGAGATCTCTGTACTGACCCCTGATATGTCTATACATAGTTATTAGATCACCCCCTTGTTACAGTCCTGGGTATAATAGATAATGGAAGAGATCTCTGTACTGACCCCTGATATATCTATACATAGTTATTAGAGCGCCCCCTTGTTACAGTCCTGGGTATAATAGACGATGGGAGAGATCTCTGTACTGACCCCTGATAGATCTATACATAGTTATTAGAGCACGCCTTGGTTACAGTCCTGGGTATAACAGATGATGGCAGAGATCTCTTTACTGACCCCTGATATATTATCCATAGTTATTGGAGCGCCCCCTTGTTACAGTCCTGGGTATAATAGATAATGGGAGAGATCTCTGTACTGACCCCTGATATATCTATACATAGTTATTAGAGCGCCCCCTTGTTACAGTCCTGGGTATAATAGATAATGGGAGAGATCTCTGTACTGACCCCTGATATATTATACATAGTTATTAGAGCGCCCCCTTGTTACAGTCCTGGGTATAATACATGATGGCAGAGATCTCTGTACTGACCCCTGATACATCTATACATAGTTATTAGATCACCCCCTTGTTACAGTCCTGGGTATAATAGATGATGGGAGAGATCTCTGTACTGACCCCTGATATGTCTATACATAGTTATTAGAGCGCCCCCTTGTTACAGTGCTGGGTATAGTAGATGATGGGAGAGATCTCTGTACTGACCCCTGATATATTATACATAGTTATTAGAGCACCCCCTTGTTACAGTCCTGTGTATAATAGATGATGGGAGAGATCTCTGTACTGACCCCTGATATGTCTATACATAGTTATTAGATCACCCCCTTGTTACAGTCCTGGGTATAATAGATAATGGAAGAGATCTCTGTACTGACCCCTGATATGTCTATGCATAGTTATTAGCGCACCCCCTTGTTACAGTCCGGGGTATAATAGATGATGGGAGAAATCTCTGTACTGACCCCTGATATATCTATACATAGTTATTAGAGCGCCCCCTTGTTACAGTCCTGGGTATAATAGACGATGGGAGAGATCTCTGTACTGACCCCTGATAGATCTATACATAGTTATTAGAGCGCCCCCCTGTTACTGTCCTGGGTATAATAGATGATGGGAGAGATCTCTGTACTGACACCTGATATATCTATACATAGTTATTAGAGCGCCCCCTTGTTACTGTCCTGGGTATAACAGATGCATGGGAGAGATCTCTGTACTGACCCTGATATATTATACATAGTTATTAGAGCGCCCCCTTGTTACAGTCCTGGGTATAATATATGATGGGAGAGATCTCTGTACTGACCCCTGATATATCTATACATAGTTATTAGAGCGCCCCCTTGTTACAGTCCTGAGTATAATAGATGGTAGGAGAGATCTCTGTACTGACCCCTGATATATTATACATAGTTATTAGAGCGCCCGCTTGTTACTGTCCTGGGTATAATAGATGATGGGAGAGATCTCTGTACTGACCCCCTGATATATCTATACATAGTTATTAGAGCGCCCCCTTGTTACAGTCCTGGGTATAATAGATGCATGGGAGAGATCTCTGTACTGACCCCCTGACATATCTATACATAGTTATTAGAGCGCCCCCTTGTTACAGTCCTGGGTATAATAGATGATGGGAGAGATCTCTGTACTGACCCCCTGATATATCTATACATAGTTATTAGAGCGCCCCCTTGTTACAGTCCTGGGTATAATAGATGATGGAAGAGATCTTTATACTGACCCCTGATATATCTATACATAGTTATTAGAGCGCCCCCTTGTTACAGTCCTGGGTATAATAGATGATGGCAGAGATCTCTGTACTGACCCCTTGATATATCTATACATACCCTGTTTCCTCGAAAACAAGATAGGGTCCTATAATAAATTTTGCTCCAAAAGCTTTTTCTTTTTACATGTATAGCTGAACACTATTAACATTGACTTTTTTATTAACTGTAATTAGGGCCTAATTTTGGAGTAGAGCTTATAGTTCAAGCATCCTTAAAAATCCTAAAAAAATCATGCTAGGATTTATTTTCAGGGGAGGTCTTATTTTCAGGGAAACTGGGTAGTTATTAAGTCGCCCCTCAGCTGTCTTTCTTATAAAGTAAATAACCCCAATTTTGATAACCTCTCTGGGTTTTGTAGTCCGTCCATCCCATTTATTACTTTAGTTGCCCCCTTTGTACCCGCTCAAGCTCTGATATGTCCTTCTTGAGTCCCGCTGCCCAAAACTGTCCACAATATCCCATGTGTGGTCTGACCAGTGACTTGTATAGAGGAGGTACAATGTTTTTGTCATGCGCCCCTAGACCTCTTCCGATGCCTGCCTTGATCCTGTTTGCCTTGGCAGCAGCTGCCTGACGCTGGTTGCTCTGGTTAAGCATACATTTATAAACCCCCAAGTCCTTCTCCATGTCTTGGTCCCCAGCGGTTTCCCATTTAGTGTGTAATGGTGACGTGTATTTCCTGCCGTGTGCAGAACCTCACATGTATGTTAACCCTCATGTAACACTTTTCTGCCCCAAGCTTATCGCAAACCATTTGCAACCATATACAGATTTCACGGACTCATATACAGATCTATATGTAACCGTATACCGTCCTCTCTTGTGGTAATTACTTTACGTAGTTTTGTATCATCCACAAATATTGATATTTTACTGCACAATCCGTCTACCGGGTCAATAATAAATGTATTAATAAGAATAGCGCCCACTGCTGACTCCAGGTTCACATTTCAGCCTTCTTTTGAATATTCGCAAAGAAAGAGAGTATCAGCAGCACTCCCCACCACCTGTCCGGGGGGGGGGGGGGTGTCTTGTTCACAAATAAGTAGTGTGCACGCCCGACCGGGATCGGATCCAAATCCCTTGTAGTCACAGGTAAATGAAGAAGCGTCAGGCAGCAGATTGTCGGTGCAAATTGTTTTTATGTATCCATCAGAATACAGGCAACAAGCCTCTACATCACACAAAGTAGCGACGTTTCGACCTTCTGTGCTGGTGTTTGTCAAGCTGACAAAGACACACATCAGCTGTGCACCAATGCAGTGAAACAGATCCAGTCACTATAGTCTTTAAATATAAGAAACAAGAGTCTGTGTATCCCAATACTTAATTCTCTTAGAACTCAGGGGTGTATGCCATCGGAGTTTACTTTATTACTCCTCATCTCATCTGACATTTACATTTCCTCTGTGAATACACTGGAGAAAAAACTATTTAATAGATTTGCTTTCTCCTCATCACCCTCTACAATTTTGCCTACATTATTTATTAAAGGGCCCACACTTTCAGTATTAATCTTTTTACTATTCATGTAGTTGAGCAGTTTAGGGTTAGTTTTACTCTCCTTTGCAATAAGTCTCTCTGTCTCCATCTTTGCTGCTTTTTACATAATGTATTCTTTTCCTTACAGGTTTTTAGTGCTTCTTCGCTGCCTTCTTCTTGTAGTAATTTCAATGCTTTATTTTTGCTGCTTCTTCCCCCCTTACATTGTTATTGAGCCACATTGGTTTTCTCCTATTACCTTACAGGAATAAAAGACTTAGTATGAGCCGCTCACAGTAAGTAATTAGGATGTTCTTAAACGTTTCCCATTGATTGTTCGTACTCTTATTTTTGAGGACTTTGTCCCAGTCAGTAAGGTTTAGGATATCTCTGAGCTGATGGAACTTGGCCTTCCTAAAGTTCAGTATTTTCATAGCCCCCCCCCCCTATAAAACTCCCTTTTGAAAGGCCAATTGCAATGTATTATATTCTGGTCACTATTTCCCAGGTGCCCCCCAGCCTGCACCTCTGTTATTCTGTCAGGTCTGTTGGTTAATATTAAGTCCACAATGGCCGCCCCTCTAGTCGGGTCCCGTACAAGTTGGGTATCTATCTTTAGTAATTGACAGAAAGTCGTTATCTTTCTGAAATCTTCTTTTGGCTTCCCAGTTTATATCCGGATTGAAGGTCCTTTCCCTAAGCTTGCATCCTATCTCCATGAAAACATTTTTAAGGACCTTCCACCTACCTCTAACTTTGTCATTGGTGCTAATGTGTATCAGGATCGCTGGATCCTCACCAGCCCCTCCCAGTAATCTGTCAACCCGATCTGCAATGTGTCAAACTTGAGTGCCAGGGAGACAACACACTGTTCGACGATCCCGCTCTTTGTGGCAAATTGAGCCTCATACTACCAGGACTTGTCTAGCCTGCCCTGCACTCTTATTCCTCTTCTTACTGGAGCAGACATTCCCCTGGCGGTCAGAGGCCTGGATCTCTTCCCACTATCCCTCCTCCTGTCACTCAGCTAGCTGCCTGCTAATCCTGCACCCACTACTACTATCCACCCCCACATTTACCCCAGCGAGTGCTCAGTGAGCAGTAAACTCCAATAGATATTATTGTTGCAAGCTGTGCATTTAGATCCAGGATTTGGGCTTCCAAATGTGCAACAGGCCCACATCTCATACAGCAGTAACCACCCGGCTGGTCAAGGACGGCATACATGGCACAAGATGTACACTGGACAGCATTGTCAGTCATGGAGCACATTCTAAAGGTATTACTGCAGTATGTCTCCACCGGAAGTATGGGTTGGCTGGCTTCAGCTACAAGAAATACCCAGGTCATGCCCCAAAATTCCAAAAAGCTCCCCATTGGCTCCCGCACACACACTTTCACAGAGGGTACAGCCAAGCCCACATAAACACCTCTCTCTAGGCCAGCTTGCAGGGCTTCAGGGCTTATTACTCCCGGAGCTGCTGCACACAAGACAGGGAGCAGGATGCCGGGGGCGCAGGAGCCGCTCCGAAGTCTCTTGAATGAACTAAGGATTTTTAAGAATGAATCTGGTTACACGTGTCTGAGGCAGGGGGAGACTACAGCAACAGCTTCTGCCCTACAAACAACCACTGACTGCCACCCTGCTGTGGCTGTGCTGCTGCCGTACACACAACCACCATCTATACCCTCTTGGACTGCGCCCCGCATACACCTGACTCTTGTCACACAGCTGTAGCCGAATCAACACCCGCCGCCACTTGTCACCCCTGCCCTACACACCCACCCTCACATTCATAGAGTCTGACACTTACTGTAGGGGTTTTAGCTCAGAGGTGGGCCGGGCCATAGCCTCGGGGCTGATGGAATCTGTGAAGATAAAGTCTGTGAGCGGGAGCTTTGGGGCGGCTCCTGTAGCTGAGGCTGGCCAAGCCATACTACCGATGGAGACATAATGCACTAATACCCATTCTAAATGGAGATCATACAGATAAATTGGATGAAAGTAATACATGCATAATATATTCAAATAAATAAGCAGAAAACAAACACAAGGGACTCTTCCAAAGTCCCCAAATCCGAAGTCATTGATCCCAAATCACTCACTTAAGACACAGTGCAATTAGCATTCAGGCTGCATGCTCATGTATGATTGCTTTATATCGCAGCTATCTGTAATACTTCTGCTCCTCTCTGTTGATGCATTCATCACACCCCGCTTGTGTTCCTGCATTGTGTGCGGCGCTGCAGCTGAGCTGCAGTACCGAAGTCCACGCACAGTAACGGCGCTGCTCTTGTTTCCCCGATCTGATACAACCCGTCACAGAGAGTTTTCACACACAATATTCATTTGGAAAATCTGCATTTAGGGAGCGTTTTTTGTACTCGTGACGCTACAGTCACACCAGCGTGACTCTTGTGTGAGTTTTGTGCGTTGCAAAATGCACAAAACGTGCACGAATATGAACTCTATTCTTTTCCATGGAGTGATATGCATGAGCGCTTTTATAGTGATGCTGTGAGGTAAAAACAATCGCTACCTGTCCTATTTTTTCTGTGTCCCTTGGAACGCATCGCCCATTGTTTTCAATGGGACAGTCAAACACATTGCACGCCGCGCCAGCTACACGCGAGCGCGATCTGATGTTTCCCATTGAAAACAAGTGCTGGAGGATCAGAACTTAAGAGAAGCGATGCGAGGCGGTTTTGCATGAAAAATGGCTGACATCTGTGGGTAAAACACATTGACAGGTCGGATATGGCCACATGATATTGCGCTCGCCCCTGTGAAGGTGGCCGTGAGGATACATGTTTTTCTGCTGTTCAATGTATAAAAACACATAATTAGAGTTCCCCCGTAAAGCTGTCGCCTCCATTCCTCTACATTTCTCAGGTTTGTTTTTCACCTCGTTTTATCTGCAGTATTCGGTAACGTAGTTGACTGCGCTACTGCGCGCCGCGAAACAACATAAACGTCTGCTAAGGCTTTTTTCTTTCACAATGGTTTCCTGTGGCGTGGCGCATTATGCAGTAGGCCGCTCCGGCGCGGTGAGTTTCACCTTCTAGAAAACGGACACTTATTTAGAGCAGAGGAATTTCCCCAGATTGTCCTTTTTTCTTATACATGCCCTAACGGGACATTCTGTCTTATGAGGACGCGGACATTTGTATTTGTGTTTCCCCTTTTTGTGGCAGATATGTTTTCATACTTTACAGCATAAATATGTTTAATGGATACAATGTGATTGTCGTCAGTGAGAGAAGCCAAGTCACCCTGTAGATAGGAGACCTTCCGGTGGCTACAAACACACATGATGTCACAGCGGCTGCCGGGTTCTTCTATCGATCCTTCATCGGGCTAAAATGACCTTTCATTGGAGATTTGACCAACTGCCACGAAGAGTAATGACTTTCATCAGGCTAAAGGGGCGACAAGAAGAACCCGGACGCCGCAGTAACATCACGTATTGTTGGCCATTACAAGGTCTCCTATCTACAGGATGAGTCGGCTTCTCTCACTGGGAACAATCACACTTCGCTCCACTGGCGACTGCGGACCGAACCTGTTCTTCATATTAATGGACCGTCTGGACGCCTTCGTGTTTCTCCCGATGCGTTTTGTGGTGCTTTATTAGATGAACAGCGCAGCAGTCGGATCTTAGGGGATTGGTAAACAACGCATCTCATTTCTTGTGGCTTTTTTCTAACTTGTGTGTTTTTGGGTCATTGGCGCCTTTTTGCCCTTTTTGCCCTCCCAGCAGGCTGCTGGCTCTGTGTTCGGCGGCTCGGCCGCATCGAGATGTTTGATTTCTGTTTTGCATTTCATTCCAGTGAAAAAACGAAAGAAAGAAAAAACATCCGCTGATTTTAGGGAGGTTTTCTGAGCTTTATTTCCGCTCAGTTCGGTTCCATTATTTATACGGCCGCAGCGCCGCCGCCACAAGAAGAAGGAAATCAAATGGAGAGGAGACTTCTGCTTTTACTATTGCACACGATGGGTGACGGGACTAAACAGAAGGCTCCTATGAGGTTCCATCTCTGTTCAGCCCGTGCTCCGGGTAAACGTGATAGACGTCACTACGTACAGTGGAACGCAGCGCTGCACGCCCCCACGTCATGTGCGCCATGCTGGATGTGATGGTGTCACCACCGGATCCAATCCCTGTGCTAAATAAGTACATGTATTCAATGTCTGATTATATAATAGCCGGTCAATAAACTGTAATGCCTGCAATATATGCATATAAGATGTAAGATTAAAAATATATAAAATGTGAATATGTCCAAAATCCATCCCTTTACACCCAATATACACGATGTCTTACCAACATTTGATGTATTAATAATTCAAACATCCATGATTAATGCATCCAATGTAGTGGTGTCAGCGCCGCGCTCCGCTGTACGCAGTGACGTGTAGCACGTTTCACCCGCAGCCTGGGGAACCCGGACGTTATGCTCCTCTTTGCACACGTCGGGGTTAATGTGAGTGAAGCTTCATGCTATAATATATGGCGACGTGTTATATGGTTGTGATAAAGTCGCATCTGTGTGTTACGGGGATTCCTCGGCAGTCTGCCCTCGGAGGGCTGAGTGCCTTTTTCCCTTTTATCGGTATCCTGTATATTGGGTCCAAGGAGGTCTCATCTATAATCTCCGTATGTCTACTGGGATGTGGAGGTGCTGGTGGGGTTTCCGCTGGTCACCGGGTAAGCCCCGATCTATCTCATGATCTTATCATCTCATTGGTATTGAGTGGAGCGCTGTTGTAACTTTTTATCTATAAAGTCTTCAGAGGCGGACAGACATCTATCTGGGATGGTTTGGTGATCCTGCACTGAGCAGGGGGTTGGACCCGATGTCCCCAGAGGTCCTGATGACCCTGGAGGACCCGATGTCCCCGGAGGTCCTGATGACGGGGTCCCTTCCAACTCTACCAGTCTATGATTCAATCCACTGCTGTGTACGAGCACTAAAACATCCGGCTCCAGGGCCAATTTTCCTGCATCTTTAAGAGCTGAGCCTGCAGTATCCAGTACTTTGCCCCGCAGGTCTTCCCGGTCTAGTCGCTGCCTTCGGTTGAGCTGCTGTACGGGCCGTGCACACAGTGCTTGTGTCCACACACAATAGTCCATGTAGGCTGCTATGGTCGATCAGTGTTGGACCTGCGGGTTATACTTGGTTTGATGCATTTCAGGGCGGTGAGCTGCCACAAGTTTAGCAACAAAGTTTCTCAAAAGGACAATCACATAAATCCAACTAAGTAGGAAGATTGCTGCTCTGCAGGATGAGGATGCAGATGGTTTACCTCACATTCACTATGTCTATTGTTAGTGCACTGACATAATAGCGGCAATGACTCCATCAGCATCCGCATCTCATTAATGAGAAGGACGCAATCGCTGCACTGACAGGAATAACCGCGTGGACAAACGATTTACCACAAGGTGCTGGACGCCTGCAGCAGATGAGGAACACAAGCCAACTAGGAGATATGCTGCAGGTATAAGGCTGGGTGCACACATTGCGGCTGTGCCATGGTCACGGCGTGCCCGTGGTTCATCCGAAACTGTGCTGGTACGTCTGTGTGGCTTTTAAATTGACTGTGGCTAAAAGCAGCTTACCATACGGCTAACGACGCCTTCGGGATAAACACCATACCCAGAACGTGATGAAAAAACTGTCACCCATTGAAAAATGGCGCAAAGCCAAACGCAACGTGTATATAACACACTGAAGACTTTAATGAACCATTCAGCTACAACGTTTCTCCCCGAAATGACCAAATGTGCGGGAGTTCCTTTATTTCGCAGTCAGACGACCTAATCTGCTTTTTGGGGTCATCATTCTAATACATTATTGTTCAGACCCTTCAGGAGGCGCGAATTGGTGATGCATTATTATCCCTTCTAACAGAACGCTCACCTGTCACACGGAGGAGGAAAGTCTGCAGTGTGGACCGCCTTGTGTAAGACCCCCAACAGCATGCAGGATGCCAGCAGCCGCCTCAGCCCGGCCATCGTACGTCTCGGGGTGCAACAAGCTCAGGGAAGCTCCTTCTCCAAACTCCTGGCTGTAAAGTGATTGCTAGCAATTATTAATAGTCCTGCTTTTGGCACTGCTCCCGTTTCTTCTTCTCCTCCGCCCATCTGATTACTCACTTTAACTCCTCATTTCTAGACAACGCAAGAACCTAAGAATCTGATGAAAATACAAAGTCCGGTCCGGCAGTAAACATTCTCTACAAACACGAAATCAAAACCGTGTAGAACGCGAACAACAAGAAAACGGGGCTCGCTGCGCTCACCGCAACCGTTCCCATGATGTCATGTGATATTTCAGTTTTGTTCAATATGCAACCTAACTCCGAGTCATGCAGGCCAGTAAAGCATGGAAATGTTACTATTCCAACATTTTGGAATTGCCATTACCCCCAATGCCACTGTAACGGTCCATAAAGACATATGCTACACCACTATATATACTACTATACAAGGGACACATCATAGCGCCACACCATGACCACTACAACTGCTGCTCCATGGTTGCTGAATAATATTACCCTACTGCTACTGAATAAAAACCACTATACAAAGACCAATATTAGCGCCATACAGTGACCATAGAGCAGTAGATACCAGCTCAACACGGGTGCTCTGCAGACCATATAAGTGAGGACAGTGCCATTATATACAGTGATCATAGCTGATGTCCTTTCACCATCTGGTCCAGACCTCCATGACGACTTCTTCCAGTCTTAACTCATTTCTACAGAATTTAATAGACAAACATCTTTGGCATCTCACTTTTCCAGAACCCACTCCACCATCTATAATGCCCCCTGCATGCCCCACACAGTAATAGTAACCCCTAACTGTAATAGTGTGCCCTTTGTACCGCCTCATAGTCATAATGTCCCTTTTGTGTTCTCATGAATAGTAATGCCCCCTTTGTACACGCACACACAGGAATAGTGTCCAGTAATAATGCCCTCCAACATAGTGGCAGTGACCCCCGCATACTGAGTAATAGTGCCTCTTTCCTCTGCTCAAAAAAAAACGCACACCCGCCCTGGATGCAACGAGATCATTGTCCTAGGCACATGGATCCAGCTGAAAGCTATGTTCACCCAGCGGCGCCCCCCTCCGCTCTTGGCCTGACCGTGGAGACACCCCTGAGAATGCAGTCATTACGCTACTGGTGAGAATAGTTCTTTGTGCCAGAGTATCAATTATAAAATTGTAATATAGCATGCATGGCAAAAAAGGAATAACTAAAAAACTGGCCTTGTGAATATCCTCATGGACAATTATGGGTCCCAGATAGATTCATACATGTTTTATTGGCCACAAGTCTGGTGACTGGGTGGCCACAGAAGTGTGTCAATGTTGTGGGGGCTTCCTGTGACCCCCTTGTGTGTGCAGGATTGAGGCACTCACCCAGATATTTCCAGACGCGAACACGGCTGCCGTCAGCGCCCAAACTATACCTGGACTTGTTGCCGCACACCGTAGCATCTGGTTTTGTAATTCATGACACCACTGCAAACAAAGGCAACAGTGGTGGGTGCCAAAGGCCGTTCACGTAATGGGTTCCATGAGACCAAATGTCCTTCAGCCAAGTGCCTGGGAATGGTTCCGACAGACACAGGGGGGTAACGATGGTGCCACCTGTCTCTGGATGGCGGACAGAGGAATAATTTGGAGCTGCTCATACTTGCTGGATGATCAGATAATCCCCTCTACTGGTTGTCTGTCAAGGATTCCCTGAGTCCAGGCATCTTGCCTGGTCAGAATTGCCCCAGTAGCGAGCAATTAATCCCAATAATGCGTCCCCCTCTGGTAACGGGGTGAAATCTCTTCTCTGCGTCGTAGGGGCCTCTAGTGGCCAACAAGCTCTACAAGAGGAGGAAGAGGTCACTACACACAAGGGGCCTCCGAGAGCCTCTTATAGGCAATGGGGGGAACCACTTTTAGGATCTCCAGTGACCGTCCATCTAATCACCACAACTCTCATTATTTACAGATCTGCTGAGATGGAGCCGCAGGACGGGGTCTGCAGCAGAACAACAACTTCTACTAGGGGCCGGATTTTTATTTTTTTTATATTTTTTGCCCTACAGTTTCTGCAGACTGCATTATATTCTTCTTTAGATATTAGTAGAGGGGGATAATGACATCACATGATCTAGACTCTATGCTTCTCTTAATACATCCCAGAACTGTGTTTGCCTTTTTGGCTGCCGCATCACATTGTTGACTCATGTTTAGTCTATGATCTATTGGTATTCCCAAGTCTTTTTCACATGTGCTGCTGCTTAGCCCAATTCCTCCCATTTTGTGTGTGCTTTTTTTCATTTCTCTTGCTCAGATGTAGGACTTTGTATTTCTCCTTGTTAAATACCATTCTGTTAGTCGCTGCCCACTGTGCAAGCTTTTCTAGATCTTTTGAATACTCTCTCTTCCCTAGTGTTAGCTATCCCTCCTAACTTTGTGTCGTCGGCACATTTGATCAGTTTCCCCTCAATTCCCTCCTCCAGATGATTTATAACAATGTTGACCAACACTGGGCCCAGGACAGAGCCTTGTGTTTCCCACTTGATACATTCTTCCACTTGGATGTGCAGCCATTTATGACCACTCTTTGAGTACGATCACTCAGCCCGTTGTGAATCCAACTAACAGTTGCCTTGTCAATCCCAGATTTGGTCATTTTTTCAATAAGTCTGGTATGAGATACTTTGTCAAATGCTTTACTAAAGTCAAGATATACTATATCCACTGCATTTCCCTGATCAACCCAGTCGGTGATTCTGTCATAGAAGGAAATTAGATTAGTCTGGCATGACTTGTTTGTTACAAACCCATGCTGGGTCTGCTTAATTACTCCATTCTCATCCAAGTACTTGCATACATGCTGTTTAATAATCTGTTCAGAGATCTTTCCCGGTATAGAAGTCAGGCTCACAGGTCTGTAGTTTCCTGGATCCACCTTCTTCCCTTTTTTGAAGATAGGGACAACATTTGCCCTTTTGCAATCTTCTGGGACTTCTCCTGTTCTCCAGGAATTTTCAAAGATTATGG
The DNA here is from genome assembly GCF_035609145.1 of Eleutherodactylus coqui. Classification (NCBI taxonomy): domain Eukaryota; kingdom Metazoa; phylum Chordata; class Amphibia; order Anura; family Eleutherodactylidae; genus Eleutherodactylus; species Eleutherodactylus coqui. The sequence goes on along the minus strand of NC_089842.1, from coordinate 2,707,318 downwards.
CGAGTGGTTCAGCAATTACCTCCGCTGCTTCCTTTAGTATCCTAGGATGTAATTCATCTGGACCTTGAGACTTGGATTAATTTAAGTTAGCTAAGTGTTCCCTAACCATCTCTCTGCTTACAGATAGCCTACATTCTTTTATTCCCCCAATAGCACAGGGAAGATCAGTTGTTACATCTACTTTTTGAGAGAAAACAGATACAAAGTAGGAATTTAAAAGTTTGGCCGTCTCAACTAATTCACCATGTTCTGGGTTCATCCATCCTGGTCTCTTTAAATGTTTCCCATTCTTCCTTTTTTTAGGGATTGTTAACAATTGTGCTTTGAGAATCTCTTTCCGTAGTATTTCCCGACCTTCTTGGACATTTCTGTCCTTAAGATCATCCAGCCATTAAATTCTTCCTCTTCTCTTTCTGAGTTCATTAAAATCTGCCTTTCTGAAATCCAGCCTTGAGGTCTGAGTCTTCTCAGGTCTTCCTCCCCTTGTTATCCAACATCCAAAGATATCATGATCACTGCCTCCTAAGGTCCCAGCCACCCTTACTTCCTCAACCATTCACTCCCCGTTGGTAAGAATTAGGTCCAAGATAGCAGATCCCCTTGTTTTCTCTTCTACCTTCTGGAAGATAAAGTTGTCAGCAAGAGCGGATAAGAATCTGTTGGATCCATTACTTTTACCTGAGAGATTCCCAACAAATGTCTGGATGGGTAAAATCTCCCATGATCACTATGTTGGGCTTCTTTGAGAGCTTGGCCATCTGATGTAGAAAGAGTTCCTCCATATCTTCTGCTTGTCCCGGCGGCCTATAGTAAATGCCTACAATGGGGTCCTTTCTCTTGTTCTCTCCTTGTATTTTTACCCAAACAGTTCCTACAGAACTCCCGGCTCTGAAGCTTGAATCTCTGTGGAGATGAATGTTCTCCTAACATACAACACAACACCTCCTCCCCTTTTATTAGGTCTGTTCCTTATAAATACATTGTATCCTACAAGGCTTGTATCCAATCATGTGTATCATCCCACCAAGTTTCCGTGATGCCGATGACATCATATTTCTCTTCCTGTGTTCGGAGCTCCAATTCTCCTTGTTTATTTCCCAGCTCTGTGCATTTGTGTAGAAACATGTTAGTTTGTGATCGGGGTCTCTTGCTCCTCTACATTCCTTCTGAATTTCTTGTCTTGTTCTTTCTTTCCACTTCTAATAACGAGGTTCGCAGATGTATTAATTAGCTGTATATTTTTACCTTTCACTTCCCTTCCCATATTGTTCTAGTTTAAAGCTCTCCTACTGAGTGAAGCAAGGCGCCCATCAAATATATGCTTACCTGTTTTTGTAAGGTGCAACCCGTTTCTAGCAAGCAGTCCATCGTTTCAGGCACTGGGTTGGTCCAGTAGTGTTTCAGGCATTGGGTTGGAGCACTGGAGGCACTGGTGCTGGTGCAAAGAATATTAAGGAGAGAGCCATGAGTCAGCAACAGTAGGTCTCAGTTCGCAGTATAAGGGAGGAGGCAGGTAGCGTTGTCAGGAGGAAATCCAGAGGTCGATAACAGAAGGTCTCGGTTCTTTGTAGAGGAGCAGGGTACTAGTGGAGCTTGACTAAGGCTGTGGAGCACAAGAATCACGCACTGATAGAGTGGCAGGACCAGGCTTTAATAGTGAGCCTAATCAGGAACCGAGCAGAGCTGGAACAGGGACTGGGTATTCAGGATATTGGAACAAGGCTTCATGAGCTTCAGACTATAATGTATTAACCCCTGAATAACAAGTGTAACACAGTCCTCTTAACACTCTCACAAGTGTATTATGAAATGCTATTACACTGTGATATAGGAGATAAGCTGTATAATGGACAGAAGACCATCAATGACCCTACAAATCTCTCCAGAAGTGTTCATATCAAATTAGGTTTGACAGAAACTTCAAGCAGTCTTCATACTTTTTATTAACTGTGTACCAAAGATATGTACGTGTATAATGAGGATGCTGAACATGATGTCCCATGTTGTTTCAGGAAGGTGTGGACAACTTTTCGATGTCTACATCCTATATGGGTTATCGCCTCACTCCCATTATAGACAAAGATACGACTTCATGATCCCGACTGCGCTATCTGCATTTGAAGCATGGAAAGCAAGCACACGTATCAGTCAGCGTCTTAATGTTTTCCAGCAGCAATGCAATTGTCGCCTCCTTAAGGTCACCCACCATAATCGGGTTACAATGAAGAAATCTACCGCCATTCTGGTACGTGGCCACTTCATTCACCAAAGGCCATCTCTGTTTTGCTGGACACGTTCTACACCTCCCTGAGACAAATCGCTATCTCGTGGGATCCAATAAAGATCACCTGGTGACGCACATGTCGACCTTTCATGCGATGATGCTGAATCTGCTAACTGTGATCTACAACAATGGCATGCTTTTGTCACCGGATGCACCGAAGGTGTGGGAGGAGCTAAGGCTAAGTAATAATAAGTAACCTAACATTCCACCTATCACATCATTCTGCTACATCAGTAAGCTGATTTTGTTGCTGGATGAAGTGAACACCAAAGCTGCAAGCTACACGTCAAACGATCCAAAGTACACAAGGAGATCGCCTGAAGAATGGTGGAAAGGAAGATGATTTGTGTCTTGGAATGGCCAAGTCAGAGTCCTGACCTTAAAGGGGTTCTGTCATTAAAAAAAAACAAATTCTATACTTACCTATTCCTCCCCTGTCAGTCTACTTACCAGATCTTCACCTCCCCCATCTTCTCCTGCAGTCCAGAGGGTCACCTCACCTCCAGCTGGCTGATTCTTCTCCTTCCTGTGAGGTTACATACATTGCCATCCGTCTCCTTCCTGCCAGCCAATGTACGTTACATCACAGCTCACAGGCCAGCAGGGGGAGTGCCGATCTACTTCAGAGACTGCTCATGTGCGCTGTCTCGGCAATAGATCAGAATTCCTTCCTAGGCAGTGAAACTACAGCACAGGGATGTGACCTCCCCTGACCCGGCCGGAAGGAATGTGAGGAATGCAGCCTTCATAACAAGGCGGCGTGTGGTGAGGTGACCCTGGGGGCCTGCAGAAATGTGGTAAGGAGACTAACGGGGAAGAAATAGGTAAGTATGGATTTTTTTTTTAATATCAAAACCTCCTTAAAGATGTAATTCCATCTGAGGAACCCCACTCCAACGTGCTGCAAATATGAAACTAAAGCACTCACCAATGACGGGTCTGCTTTAAAAATGCCCCGTTTTCTTGAAAAGCCTCAATCATCATTGCAGTTGTTTACTGCTTGCTGTTAGGAAAGCGAGTGCCTCCGATATGGAGTGGAGATAGTCTGCTAGTTGGCCGGGATCTCTGGAGGGCATGCAGAATGGCTCCGGGTCTGACAACCAGCTACCACTGCACTCTGCTATTTCTTTGCATAGATTGGCAGGCAGTGGCAGCAATTTAAAGTAATTTTTTTTGCAGAGAAACATCGTTCCAAGGGCATAGCTGGGGATGGGGACAATCGGGTCATCTGCCCCGGGCGTAACTGGACAGGGGGCACCAGCAGCGGGCCTGGACAGAGAATGTGCCCGGGGCACCACACTGCCTGCCAATTTTTATATGTTGAAATTGACGTTAATTGGTTAACAGTGGCAGTGCCGATGCCAGAAGCCACACTGGGCACCCTGCATTGCTGAATCGGCACCTTATATGTGGCGCATTTAGTGCAATGAGGTCAAAAAGCCGGCTGCATCTCTCCCCAGGATGTCGGCCACAAGAGCAGCAGCAGTGGAGGAAGGTTACCGTGGGACCATGGGGGATGTAAGTTTACTATGTTTGTATGGGGGAAAGTATGACTATATATTTATTATCATCGGGGGCAGTATGGCTGTATATTACTATGGGGGGGACATTATGCCTACAGGGGGACAGTATGGCTTTATATTACTACAGGGGTACATTATGGCTATATAATACTATGGGAGAACAATGTGGCTCCCTATTTACTACAGGGGGGCAGTATGGTTATATTTTACAACGGGGGGGGGGGACACAGTATGGTTATATATTACTACATGGGGACATATCTACATGGGGACAGTATAGCTCCGTATTTACTATGTAGGGACAGTATGGCTATATATTACTATAGGGCAACGATGCATGTTATTCATTGCTCGGGGGGGGGGGGGGCGCTGTGAGATGCACTGTTATACAGTATTTAGAGGGAGCCATGGGTGGCACTATTAAATGTTTATCCTAATATAGGTATTACAGATATGAAGAAGCAAAGAACCAAAGACATCTGCAGGGCAACATGTGAAGAGACAAGTTCTGTCCGAGAGAAGCCGTCATGTCAATCTGAGCTGGATGGAGAAGAAAAGCACAGCACTATTTAGAGATGATGTGATGTGTGAGTCACGTGTCAGAATGTCGTTGTTTATTCTGCCTCTGATCAGTCCTGTGGTCACTGAATGGTCTGTAGAGTGGTGATGGGTAGTAGCATTCTGGTTTGTGAACTGACAACTGCCATCATACTTTACCATTGTTCAGGTCATATTATGAAGTAGAAACTTAAATAGCAGGGAATAACTAACTTTACAGTTTATGCCCTTATTGAGCTTAGTTCTGGAGCTTCATATATGTGCTGAGTTTGGTTCTGGTGCTGTATTTATGTTATGAGCTTGCTTCTGCTGCTGTATTTATGTTATGAGCTTGCTTCTGCTGCTGTATTTATGTACTGAGTTTGGTTCTGGTGCTGTATTTATGTACTGAGTTTGGTTCTGGTGCTGTATTTATGTTATGAGCTTGCTTCTGCTGCTGTATTTATGTACTGAGTTTGGTTCTGGTGCTGTATTTATACATGGAGTGTTAGGTCTGCTAGCTGTGTCTGTCACCCTCTTGCTATTTCAGATAGATGCATCAATCTGCTTCTTCTGTTTAAATGTACTATTTTATCTATTTTCTACCAGCAATGAGGGAGTTAACCCCTCTCAGTGCTCACAGCCCAGCTGCAGTTTAAATAGCAATTACCCTCCTATTTAAGTGAGCTGGGACCCTCCTTCTTTGCCTCAGAATTGATGTGTTTGCTTCAGACACCCAGCACATCTAGGTCGCCTGTCTTTAGACTGTTTTGTCTTTTGTGACTGTATCTGTTTATGTTGTATGTTCTTTGCCTTATGCTTTAGCCTGTGTATGTCTGTCCAGTCTGTGCATCGTTCCTGTGTCTGTGGTTACTATAGGAGGATGATGCATGTTCTGTGCTGTGTACACTGTCCCTGTTTCCTGTCAGGGATAGTCAGCTCCTAGGTACCAGCGAGGAGGCGGTCTTATCAGGACGCCTACCCTGCTTATAGACAGGGTTCTTCCCATCTTACTGCTTAGCTAAGGACAAGTTACCCATCTGAGTTTTCCCTCCTTTGGTACCTCTGACCACTGTGGTCAGCTGCCAGCCATACCAGGTCTGGTCTAAAAGCTAGGCTTGGTTGGTTAGCACAGTGGGTCCACACCCAGAGCCCTAACAGTATTTTGAGGCCATGGATCCCGCTGACCCCGCCTGGGGGGGTATTTCAGACTTGTTCCAAGAGCTGTTGTCTCACCAGTTCCCTACCGACCGCGCTAGAGTGGCTTTTATGATGTCTCACCTTTCCACTCAGGTGTTGGCCGGGGTGAACCTCCTCTGGGAGAGGGATGATCCTATACTCAATAACTTATATTTGTGGAGACGTTTCGGAGGGTCTTTGATGAGCCTGGTTGTACTATTTCGGCTTCCTCCTACCTATTATGTCTACATCAGGGTAGTCTCACCGTGGGGCAATACGCCATTAAGTTTATAACCCTGGCTTCAGAGTTGGGTTGGAACAATAAAGCCTTGGTAGCGGCATTCTGGGAGGGATTGATGGGTTGCATCAAAGATGGTTGGGCTGGTCGCGAGGTTCCGACTTCCCTGGATGCCAGTGGGTCCACACCCAGAGCCCTAACACGGAGCTTGTTTCTGGTGCTGTAATAATGTAATCGACTGTTCGACTAATAATGATTACGATAACATATACTTGGAGAATTTTAATTGTTTTCTTGGATGATTAGTTTAGGGATAATTCTCTGCAGTGGGCTACAGCACTGGCATTTCACATGCATAATTTAATTACCCAGGGAGGCAACATGTTAACATTTTGAGACCCACCCCTAAAAGCACACAGAGAGAGAGAGAGAGAGGGGGGGGGGGGAGAGGGAGGGAGGGAGAGAGAGAGAGAGAGGGGGGGGGGAGAGACCGCTCTCCGCCCCCTCCCAGCTCACTTTTGTTGGGGCTCACAATTGTTAGAATAGAATAGTTTATACAGATAAAAGAAGCTGCCTGAGAGATACAATATGTGAACTGAAGACGGAGACGGATTGTGTATGTGTTACCCATGTTTATTAGTGACGGGTTTTCACAATTCTGTAACCAATGTTTATTCATGGCAGACTAAACAAAAACCATAAAACAGAGAGAGACAGAGTGCCCTAATACAGGCGTGAAGGGGCCTTACAGAGAGAGACAGAGTGCCCTAATACAGGTGTGAAGGGGCCTTACAGAGAGAGACAGAGTGCCCTAATACAGGTGTGAAGGGGCCCTTATAGAGAGAGACAGAGTGCCCTAATACAGGTGTGAAGGGGCCCTTATAGAGAGAGACAGAGTGCCCTAATACAGGTGTGAAGGGGCCCTTATAGAGAGAGACAGAGTGCCCTAATACAGGTGTGAAGGGGCCCTTATAGAGAGAGACAGAGTGCCCTAATACAGGTGTGAAGGGGCCCTTATAGAGAGAGACAGAGTGCCCTAATACAGGTGTGAAGGGGCCTTACAGAGAGAGACAGAGTGCCCTAATACAGGTGTGAAGGGCCTTACAGAGAGAGACAGAGTGCCCTAATACAGGTGTGAAGGGGCCCTTACAGAGAGAGACAGAATGCCCTAATACAGGTGTGAAGGGGCCCTTACAGAGAGAGACAGAATGCCCTAATACAGGTGTGAAGGGGCCCTTACAGAGAGAGACAGAATGCCCTAATACAGGTGTGAAGGGGCCTTACAGAGAGAGACAGAGTGCCCTAATACAGGTGTGAAGGGGCCTTACAGAGAGAGACAGAATGCCCTAATACAGGTGTGAAGGGGCCCTTACAGAGAGAGACAGAGTGCCCTAATACAGGTGTGAAGGGGCCCTTATAGAGAGAGACAGAGTGCCCTAATACAGGTGTGAAGGGGCCCTTACAGAGAGAGACAGAGTGCCCTAATACAGGTGTGAAGGGGCCTTACAGAGAGAGACAGAGTGCCCTAATACAGGTGTGAAGGGCCTTACAGAGAGAGACAGAGTGCCCTAATACAGGTGTGAAGGGCCCTTACAGAGAGAGACAGAGTGCCCTAATACAGGTGTGAAGGGGCCTTACAGAGAGAGACAGAGTGCCCTAATACAGGTGTGAAGGGGCCTTACAGAGAGAGACAGAGTGCCCTAATACAGGTGTGAAGGGCCCTTACAGAGAGAGACAGAATGCCCTAATACAGGTGTGAAGGGGCCTTACAGAGAGAGACAGAGTGCCCTAATACAGGTGTGAAGGGGCCTTACAGAGAGAGACAGAGTGCCCTAATACAGGTGTGAAGGGGCCTTACAGAGAGAGACAGAGTGCCCTAATACAGGTGTGAAGGGCCTTACAGAGAGAGACAGAGTGCCCTAATACAGGTGTGAAGGGCCTTACAGAGAGAGACAGAGTGCCCTAATACAGGTGTGAAGGGGCCCTTATAGAGAGAGACAGAGTGCCCTAATACAGGTGTGAAGGGGCCCTTATAGAGAGAGACAGAGTGCCCTAATACAGGTGTGAAGGGGCCCTTACAGAGAGAGACAGAGTGCCCTAATACAGGTGTGAAGGGGCCTTACAGAGAGAGACAGAGTGCCCTAATACAGGTGTGAAGGGCCTTACAGAGAGAGACAGAGTGCCCTAATACAGGTGTGAAGGGGCCCTTACAGAGAGAGACAGAATGCCCTAATACAGGTGTGAAGGGGCCCTTACAGAGAGAGACAGAATGCCCTAATACAGGTGTGAAGGGGCCCTTACAGAGAGAGACAGAATGCCCTAATACAGGTGTGAAGGGGCCTTACAGAGAGAGACAGAGTGCCCTAATACAGGTGTGAAGGGGCCTTACAGAGAGAGACAGAATGCCCTAATACAGGTGTGAAGGGGCCCTTACAGAGAGAGACAGAGTGCCCTAATACAGGTGTGAAGGGGCCCTTATAGAGAGAGACAGAGTGCCCTAATACAGGTGTGAAGGGGCCCTTACAGAGAGAGACAGAGTGCCCTAATACAGGTGTGAAGGGGCCTTACAGAGAGAGACAGAGTGCCCTAATACAGGTGTGAAGGGCCTTACAGAGAGAGACAGAGTGCCCTAATACAGGTGTGAAGGGCCCTTACAGAGAGAGACAGAGTGCCCTAATACAGGTGTGAAGGGGCCTTACAGAGAGAGACAGAGTGCCCTAATACAGGTGTGAAGGGGCCTTACAGAGAGAGACAGAGTGCCCTAATACAGGTGTGAAGGGCCCTTACAGAGAGAGACAGAATGCCCTAATACAGGTGTGAAGGGGCCTTACAGAGAGAGACAGAGTGCCCTAATACAGGTGTGAAGGGGCCTTACAGAGAGAGACAGAGTGCCCTAATACAGGTGTGAAGGGGCCTTACAGAGAGAGACAGAGTGCCCTAATACAGGTGTGAAGGGCCTTACAGAGAGAGACAGAGTGCCCTAATACAGGTGTGAAGGGCCTTACAGAGAGAGACAGAGTGCCCTAATACAGGTGTGAAGGGGCCTTACAGAGAGAGACAGAATGCCCTAATACAGGTGTGAAGGGGCCTTACAGAGAGAGACAGAGTGCCCTAATACAGGCGTGAAGGGCCTTACAGAGAGAGACAGAATGCCCTAATACAGGTGTGAAGGGGCCTTACAGAGAGAGACAGAGTGCCCTAATACAGGTGTGAAGGGGCCTTACAGAGAGAGACAGAGTGCCCTAATACAGGTGTGAAGGGGCCTTACAGAGAGAGACAGAATGCCCTAATACAGGTGTGAAGGGGCCTTACAGAGAGAGACAGAATGCCCTAATACAGGTGTGAAGGGGCCTTACAGAGAGAGACAGAATGCCCTAATACAGGTGTGAAGGGGCCTTACAGAGAGAGACAGAATGCCCTAATACAGGTGTGAAGGGCCTTACAGAGAGAGACAGAGTGCCCTAATACAGGCGTGAAGGGGCCTTACAGAGAGAGACAGAATGCCCTAATACAGGTGTGAAGGGCCTTACAGAGAGAGACAGAGTGCCCTAATACAGGCGTGAAGGGGCCTTACAGAGAGAGACAGAATGCCCTAATACAGGTGTGAAGGGGCCTTACAGAGAGAGACAGAATGCCCTAATACAGGTGTTAAAGGGGTTGTCCCGCGCCGAAACGGGTTTTTTTTTTTTTTCAACCCCCCCCGTTTGGCGCGAGACAACCCCGATGCAGGGACGTACAGAAAGCTTACCGGAGCGCTTACCTTAATCCCCGCACTCCGGTGACTTCTATACTTACCTGTGAAGATGGCCGCCGGAATCCTCTTCTTCCGTGGACCGCAGCTCTTCTGTGCGGTCCATTGCCGATTCCAGCCTCCTGATTGGCTGGAATCGGCACGTGACGGGGCGGAGCTACACGGAGCCGGCATCCTGCACGAAAGGCTCCATAGAAGAAAGCAGAAGACCCGGACTGCGCAAGCGCGGCTAATTTGGCCATCGGAGGGCGAAAATTAGTCGGCACCATGGAGACGAGGACGCCAGCAACGGAGCAGGTAAGTATAAAACTTTTTATAACTTCTGTATGGCTCATAATTAATGCACAATGTACATTACAAAGTGCATTATTATGGCCATACAGAAGTGTATAGACCCACTTGCTGCCGCGGGACAACCCCTTTAAGGGGCCCTTATAGAGAGAGACAGAGTGCCCCAATACAGGTGTGAAGGGGCCTTACAGAGAGAGACAGAATGCCCTAATACAGGTGTGAAGGGCCTTACAGAGAGAGACAGAGTGCCCTAATAGAGGCGTGAAGGGGCCTTACAGAGAGAGACAGAGTGCCCTAATACAGGTGTGAAGGGGCCCTTACAGAGAGAGACAGAGTGCCCTAATACAGGTGTGAAGGGCCTTACAGAGAGAGAGACAGAATGCCCTAATACAGGCGTGAAGGGCCTTACAGAGAGAGACAGAATGCCCTAATACAGGTGTGAAGGGCCTTACAGAGAGAGACAGAGTGCCCTAATACAGGTGTGAAGGGGCCTTACAGAGAGAGACAGAGTGCCCTAATACAGGTGTGAAGGGGCCCTTACAGAGAGAGACAGAGTGCCCTAATACAGGTGTGAAGGGGCCTTACAGAGAGAGACAGAATGCCCTAATACAGGTGTGAAGGGGCCTTACAGAGAGAGACAGAGTGCCCTAATACAGGTGTGAAGGGGCCTTACAGAGAGAGACAGAGTGCCCTAATACAGGCGTGAAGGGGCCTTACAGAGAGAGACAGAGTGCCCTAATACAGGTGTGAAGGGGCCCTTACAGAGAGAGACAGAGTGCCCTAATACAGGTGTGAAGGGGCCTTACAGAGAGAGAGACAGAGTGCCCTAATACAGGTGTGAAGGGGCCTTACAGAGAGAGACAGAGTGCCCTAATACAGGTGTGAAGGGCCCTTACAGAGAGAGACAGAGTGCCCTAATACAGGCGTGAAGGGGCCTTACAGAGAGAGAGACAGAGTGCCCTAATACAGGCGTGAAGGGGCCTTACAGAGAGAGACAGAGTGCCCTAATACAGGTGTGAAGGGGCCTTACAGAGAGAGACAGAGTGCCCTAATACAGGTGTGAAGGGGTCTTACAGAGAGAGACAGAATGCCCTAATACAGGTGTGAAGGGGTCTTACAGAGAGAGACAGAGTGCCCTAATACAGGCGTGAAGGGGCCTTACAGAGAGAGACAGAGTGCCCTAATACAGGTGTGAAGGGGCCTTACAGAGAGAGACAGAGTGCCCTAATACAGGCGTGAAGGGGCCTTACAGAGAGAGACAGAGTGCCCTAATACAGGTGTGAAGGGGCCTTACAGAGAGAGACAGAGTGCCCTAATACAGGTGTGAAGGGGCCTTACAGAGAGAGACAGAGTGCCCTAATACAGGCGTGAAGGGCCTTACAGAGAGAGACAGAATGCCCTAATACAGGTGTGAAGGGCCTTACAGAGAGAGACAGAATGCCCTAATACAGGTGTGAAGGGGCCCTTATAGAGAGAGACAGAGTGCCCTAATACAGGCGTGAAGGGGCCCTTACAGAGAGTCTTCCAATGACGGTGCATGCTGGGACCAGCAGCCATGCTACTACATCATGATTTAAGGGGGCTGTGCCAAGTTTAACACGTATCTGTTATCCAGGATGTAATAAAGAACAACTATGTGATTGGTGAGGTCCAACCGCTGGGACCTCAGGGATCACAAGACGTTTTATGTCCCCCCATAGGAATGCAGCGGTGTTCGAGGATGCATTCTGCAGCTCCATGCATTTATTCAGACTACTGGGGGAGCCGAGTACAAGCGCTTCTCTCGGTCAGTCCCATCAAAATGTTTAGTGCAGCAGCGCTCCTGCTTCACCCCCTGCTCAGTGCAGGATCACTAAATCATCCCAGATGTCTCTCCGGCCTCTGAACACTTCCATTGAAGGAGAACTCCCCACCTCCCGTGGCAACCTGTTCCACTCATTGATCCCCTCATTGTCTAATATCTAATCTGTGTCTCCTCCCCTTCAGTTTCATCCCATTGCTTCTAGTCTTTCCTTGTACAGATGAGAATAGGGCTGATCCCTCTGCACTGTGACAGCCCTTCAGATATTTGTAGACCGCTATTAAGTCTCCTCTCAGCCTTCTCTTCTGCTAAACATTCCCAGATCCTTTAACCGTTCCTCATAGGACATGATGCTTGTGTGGGAGGTGAACTAAACCTTTGCCCCCGCTGAAGGAACGCCAAGCTACACCCCTGTTGCCACTTTGAGTCCACTTGTGTTTCTGTGATCGCTGAGGTGCCAGTGTGAGACAGAACAGCAGTAAACAACAGGTGAAAGTGCTAAAGTGCAGCGCTAATCGCAGACTAACGAGCGATCGATCTGTGATACGGCTGACTGTGTTTTATGGTCACTAATGTGACGCTGCAGCAATTATCATGTAAAAATAATGAGACAAGCGCAGCAGTAAATGCCTCCGGCCTTGGCCTCAGGCGGCAAAAGTAATGGAATGCTGCCAGCCTCTGATTGGTTGGGAGAGTTCTCCATGCCTCTCATTTGTTGGAAGTCACTTTGAGCTCCGTGACCGCACTGAAGTGCAAGAACTAATGTGGGAAACAACACGACAAACACTTTCCACGGCCGTCGGGCAGCAGCACTTGTGTACGGCACAATATACCGGGCCCTTTAAGGGGTGGGATAGTCTGCAGGACGCAGCTAAATCCACAGCTGAGAAGCTCCACACCAAGATCCGCCGCTCTGACTGCAGGCTTGGATGTGGAACTGCAGGCGGGTTTTAAGCCATTTTCAATTCAAGATAACCTGCGGACTTTGGTGCTGAATTTAGCGCGGCGCGTCATGCGGCCCATCCTGTCCCATTAGGCCATTCTCACACACCGCTCTTTACAGCAATTAGCGCGGCATCCCGAGCGCTGCGCTGATTGTGGTACAGCGCTCCCATTGGGTCTTCTCAGATCTGCACATTAACCCGGCGCTTGTAACGCTGCAATTTCGGAGCGCCATCTGTTCTATTTTCAAGCGTTTTCACGTTTAATGCGCCCCATCGCCCATCACAATGATGAGCGGCGTTCCAAAGCTCCGTCAAATGCTGTGACATGCCTTACAACCTGAGCGGGGTTTACTGAATGCATGTGTGAGAGGCGGCAGGTATGGAGGTTGTATCTACCAGTGGTAATCATCCCCAAAATGGCCAAACCCGAGGAATGTCGTCACCCAGGTTTATATACTGGCGAAGTCCAGATGGTGAAACATTTTTGATTTTTCTAACCTTTTTTCTTTTTCTCTGATTTCAATTTTTATTCTATTCTCTATGATAACTGGGCGGCCGTTAATATTTAGAGGTGCACTTTACTGCAGCCTCATGGGCCAGACACAATAGACTAGGAAACCATGAACTTCTGTGGAAGAGTGTTGGGGGGCATGCTCTGTTACCTGTACAGGGAGGGGAGGAGGTGAGCTGTGACATCATATGTTGTGAATGGTGGACCATGTGATATCTATATTTAGGTGTCTCCTCTCAGTGTAATGCTGCTGGTACAGAGAGGGGGAGGAGGTGAGCTGTGACTATTGTGAATGGTGGGTCCTGTGTTATCTATATATAGGTGTCTCCTCTCAGTGTAATCCTGTCTGTACAGGGAGGGGAGGACGTGAGCTGTGACTATTGTTAATGGTGTCTCCTCTCAGTGTAATCCCATCTGTACAGGGAGGGAAGGAGGTGAGCTGTGACTATTGTGAATGGTGGCTCTTGTGTTATCTATATATAGGTGTCTCCTCTGTGTAATCCTGTCTGTACAGGGAGGGAAGGAGGTGAGCTGTGACTATTGTGAATGGTGGTCCTGTGTTATCTATATATAGGTGTCTCCTCTCAGTGTAATCCTGTGTGTACAGGGAGGGAAGGAGGTGAGCTGTGACTACTGTGAATGGGGTCTCCTCTCAGTGTGATCCTGTCTGTACAGGGAGGGGAGGAGGTGAGCTGTGACTATTGTGAATGGTGGCTCCTGTGTTATCTATATGTAGGTGTCCCCTCTTAGTGTAATCCTCTGTGTGCAGGGAGAGGAGGAGGTGAGCTGTGACTGATGTGAATGGTGGCTCCTGTGTTATCTATATATAGGTGTCCCCTCTCAGTATAATCCTGCCTGTACAGGGAGGGGAGGAGGTGAGCTGTGACTGATGTGAATGGTGGCTCCTGTGTTATCTATATGTAGGTATCCCCTCTTAGTGTAATCCTCTGTGTGCAGGGAGAGGAGGAGGTGAGCTGTGACTGATGTGAATAGTGGCTCCTGTGTTATCTATATATAGGTGTCCCCTCAGTGTAATCCTGTCTGTACAGGGAGGGGAGGAGGTGAGCTGTGACTGATGTGAATGGTGGCTCCTGTGTTATCTATATATAGGTGTCTCCTCTCAGTGTAATCCTGCCTGTACAGGGAGGGGAGGAGGGGAGCTGTGACTGATGTGAATGGTGGCTCCTGTGTTATCTATATATAGGTGTCCCCTCTCAGTATAATCCTGCCTGTGATAATGAGATGACGGCTGAGACCTTTCCTCTACAGAACAGGATCTGACTATTATGAGGCTTAGTGGTCAGTATGCAGGGAGGGGAGGACGTGAGCTGTGACATCAGACTATTATGAGGCTTAGTGGTCAGGATTCTTTTTATTTATTATGTGTAAATTATATTGAAAATTTAAAATAAATCACCAAAAAGTTTTAAAAAATATAACAACCTGATTTGTCATTTTCTGCGGATTACGACTTGATGTGTAAATACTTCTAGGAAACCGCTGTTGACTTGCAGGTATTGTAGTTATCTCCACACGGGTCCGGCCTTCGATAACAATTTTATTGCAATATTGCAGAATCACCACGTGAAGAAACATCAACATAGTAGCAAATAGTTGTAAGAACAAGAACTCCTCTACCGGTCTGCAGGAGGACGTCTGCGGGGGTTGAATTCACCGATAGTCAGACAGCTCTGTGTCAAAAAAAGGTCCTGAAGGCCGACCCCCTAAACTGGTAAACTGCTCGCTCTGAAGAAAGCTAAGACTTTGAGGAAGATCGAGCTTTAGTAGACCTGACTGTTCCTGACCACACCAACCTAAAAAACTGCTTCCAAGTTCTCAGGTGTATCCCAGAAGTAACCTCCTTCCTGCTGGATTATAGGGATGAAATTACTTGGTTTGATAACTCTTTACCTTTAAGAACGGCCCGCCCTTTCAGCAGCCAAGCTGCTCGGTGCAAAATGCTGGAATTTGCACATTGTATCGGACCCTGCGTTAGAAGGTTGGGACTGTTTGGAAGTAACAGAAGTTGTTCTTCTTGCACCCTACATCTCAGCCGGCAGAATCAACTTCTCTGGGGCCAGCATGAAGCCACCAGAACTACACAAGCCCTCAGGGACTCTATTTTGGACAGGACTTGGAGAATCAGAGAATGGAGGAAAGGTGTACACCAGCCTGAAGGGCCACGTCTGGGCCCCAGCATCCACTGCCCAAGGATTCTCTCTTGCGTAAGACAGACAAATGTTCTTACTTCCCAATTTTTGAGGCAAAAAGGTCTATATTGGGATGACCCACCGATCTTGAATGAGGACAAAAACCTGATTGCTTAACGACCCTTCTCCAGGATCTAAGTGCATGCCGCCTAAGAAATCCCCAACTGGATTCTTGTATCCCGTCAAATGAGCAGCATTGAAGGATTGAGTGTTTTTCTCAGGCCAGAAGCATCTAGGAGAAAAGCCAAGTAGTGTTTCACAATGGTGCCTCCCTGGTGTTTTATGTCAACTACAGTAGTTACATTGTCCGAATAAACGCAACCATGTTTGTTCTGAAGAAGACGACTTCCTACTCTTAAAGCCTCGGCAACTGCTTTTAGTTCTCCGACATCTGAAGACAGACGACTGATGGGTGGAGACTAGAGATGAGCGAACGTACTCGGTAAGGGCGATTTCGCAATCGAGCACTGCGATTTTCGAGTACTTCACTACTCGGGTGAAAAGTACTCGGGTGCGCTGTGGGTGAGCGGTGGGGGGGGGGGGGGGACAGAGGGCTCCCCCGTGTTCCCTGCTGCTACCCCCCACGGCGCCCCCCCCCCCCCCCCCCGAGTACTTTTCACCTGAGTACTGAAGTACTCGAAAATGGCGGTACTCGATCGAGTAATTACTCGAAACGAGTATGTTCGCTCATCTCTAGTGGAGACCAACTCCCCTGAAAAATACAAATCTCTTGCCTATACTCCCAGCCTAGAGCGTCTGCTTTTACTCCTCTGGGAGTCTGATGCAAAGTCACGTCTGAGATGGAGAGTGAGATTCAGGTTATCTTTTTCCACCATAAAAAGAGAAAGCTTTACTTCTAGAGAGCGTTTTATTCTCTAGTCTAGAGGGAAAAAGTGACCTGTTCCAAGGTTCCAGAATTAATTTCTGAAGAGTCCTTGAGTGAAATTGGTTCCAAGGAACCGCCAATATGCAGGATCGCACTAGACCCAGTAGGGACGTGGCTTCCCTTATCGTACAGAACGGGGTCTTTTAAAATGTCCCTATAGTGTTTTGAACAACAATCCATTTCTCTAGAAGCAGAAAGAACACCGGACTTATGAATCCAGAACTATTCCAAGGAAGACTTTCCTCTGAGAAGAAACCAAACTCGACTTCTCCAGGTTGAGAATCCATCCCAGAACAAGCTGTCAGTATATGGTGGAGACGTAGATCCACCGAGCTGGCTATGAATAGGAAGTTGGACAAGTTTTAATGGACTCAGAAAGAGGACAGGAAGAATCCAATGGCTGGATGTTTTAGGGAATCACTGACTGGGTTGATCAGGGAGATGCGGTGGATATAATATCTTGTCTTTAGTAAATCATCTGACAAAGTATCTCATACCATATTTATTGGGAAAATGACCAAATATGGCATTGACAAGGCAACTGTTAGGTGGATTCACAACTGGCTGAGTGATCGTACCCAAAGAGTGGTCATAAATGGCTGCACATCCAAGTGGAAGAATGTATCAAGTGGGGACCACAAGGCTCTGTCCTAGGCCCAGTGTTGGTCAACATTGTTATAAATGATCTGGAGGAGGGAATTGTGGGAAACTGATCAAATGTGCCGACGACACAAAGCTAGGAGGGATAGCCAACACTAGGGAAGAGAGAGGATTCAAAAAGATCTAGAAAAGCTTGCACAGTGGGCAGCGACTAACAGAATGGTATTTAATAGAGATGAGCAAACGTACTTGGTAAGGGCGATTTCGCAATCGAGAGCCGCGATTTTCGAGTACTTCACTACTCGGGTGAAAAGTACTCGGGTGCGCTGTGGGTGAGCCGGGGGTTGCATCGGGGAGTGGGGGGGGGGGGGGGGGGGGGAGAGGGAGGGCTCCCCCCTGTTCCCCGCTGCTACCCCCCAGTCACCCATGGTGCCCCCCGGCGACCCCGAGTACTTTTCAATAGAGTACTGAAGTACTCGAAAATGGCGGCGCTCGATTGCAAAATCGCCCTTACCAAGTACGTTCGCTCATCTCTAGTATTTAACAGGGAGAAATGCAAAGTCCTACATCTGGGCAAGAAAAATGAAGAAAGCGCATACAGAATGGGAGGAACTGGGCTAAGCAGCAGCACATGTGAAAAAGACTTGGGTATACTAATAGATCATAGACTGAACATGAGTCAACAATGTGATGCAGCAGCCAAAAAGGCAAACACAATTCTGGGATGTATTAAGAGAAGCACAGAGTCTAGATCCCGTGACGTCATTATCCCCCTCTACTCTTCCTTAGTCAGACCTCATCTGGAATACTGGGTCCAGTTCTGGACACCTCACTTTATAAAAGACAGACAAACTGGAGCAAGTTCAGAGAAGAGTTACCAAGATGGTGAGCGGTCTGCAAATCATGTCCTATGAGGAACGGTTAAAGGATCTGGGAATGTTTAGCAGAAGAGAAGGCTGAGAGGAGACTTAATAGCTGTCTACAAATATCTGAAGAGCTGTCACAGTGCAGAGGGATCAGCCCTATTCTCATCTGTACAAGGAAAGACTAGAAGCAATCGGATGAAAGAGCGCTCTCTCTCTCTCTCTGTGAGAAACACAGATGCGGTTCTAATAGAGCCAAAACTGCAAGTGGTGAGGCTTTTTTTTCTCATGCTCCCATGGGCAATTCTTGAAGCGCCTGAAAGTAGGACATGCTGCCATTTTTTTTTTTATCTTGGACCATCAGTTGAGAGAAATACTGCTCTTGTATATTGAAGTCACTGGGTTCTTACTGTGCGAGTTCTATCGCAATCAGACAGCTTGTGCAGGAATATTGCCCCCGTTATGCCAGCCTTCGTGATGGGAGGGGGGGGGGGGGGGCTGCAGTCTATTCTGGCTTTGCAGAAAGGCTTTGAACGCCATCATCCTCCCTTTGGTTTCCAGAAGACGACGTGTATGTGTTTCTACGGCAACAATCACACTCATCATTCATCGCCGGCCCTTGTGAGAACACGCGGCTGTAAGTGGAGTTCTGTCTGTAGTTGTCAGTTTGCTGCACACATTCAGAAAACAAACCAAAGAGTGATTTCCAGTGGGATTTTATTATTATTTTTTGTAAGATAACAGAAATACATCCTCCAGTTTGTACCATTTCTCTTCCATACGTAAGATTAACCACCTTAACAAAGAAAAATATCCCACTGGGCCATTTCCACATGTTCTATAGGAAGCAGTGATGGTAGCAGCTTAGATAAACCCGCCGCGGACAATGACTCCGCCTCCTCATCGCATCATCCGGCCGGTTGCAGCTGAGCGGCTACCAAATCACAGTAGTTTGATTGGAAAATGGCATTAACAATCCTCCTGCGGCTGCCGGTCAACAGGACTGCAGCGCCAGGAGTTACTGAACTCAGGGTTTACAATTTGTCTGTCATCAGATGTTGAACCGCTTTGCGTTAATCCTGTTGACATACAAATGGTTATTGCCCGGCCCCCACCCGCCAACATAAGGGTACATGCCAACGCTGTACCTCACCCCAACTTGGCCCATGAGATCTGCCAAAACATATTAGGAACAATTCCATTTTGCTTCTCCACATATTAAAATTTAATATGTAAAAAAGTTCTTTGCCTCGTCAGGAAACAAAAATAAAGGCATCTGTCTGCACCGCCCTGTATAAAGAAACAAAAAGAAGCAAAGCCCAGCGGTACCATCCTCAGTCTCACTTTTCTTGGTGCAGGGACTTCAGATTTCAAACGTTTAAAAAGAAAACCAAACAATAATGGAAGAACATTTTGGAAATTGATCCAAATATGTTGAGCTTCAGATCTCGCCCCCCCTCCCGCCCCAACAAAAAGAAAACAAGAAACAGAATGAGATGTCAAACCCGTTCAGCGCCCGGACATCAAGCCTGTCCGCACACCCAACAGCAATACCTCGGAATACTTGGTAAATCAGATACTTTTGCTACAGCTGAAAGATGCTCCCATCTCATCCTGGGAGAAAAAAAACAAAAAGCTCAAAAAACATTTCCCCCCTCCTGCCCCCCGCGCTGGGATTAACCAAAATTAGCCGCTCACTTTAGTGTTGTGACGTGGAGCCGTACGGCAGCTTTAGGGTTCGTTGGAAGCTCCTCCGGCAGACTTGGACTAACTCTGCTGCCGGTTGTTAATTGCAGTCGTGTTCACTTTGCAAAATGCATATTTAAATAGGAAATTCGGTATCAGCTCGCTGCCGAAGCTTGGAAGACTGCAACTAGTAAGAGGGGGTCATTTTACTACATAAGGGGGAAAACATTATTAAAAATTAAAGTATTCCAGAGCATCTTTCAATGTGGTTTAATCACGGTAGATCGGCACCTGAAATCACACGGCTTTCTCTAAAGCGCTGCCAATAGATTTCTCCGGTGCTCGATAAGCCAAACCCTCCGCTGCGATGTAGAAGCATACGCGGGGTCGGCAGGTATAGAATGCTTCAAAATAAAAAAAACTATGGGTTTCTCTAAGGATCATGGATTTAGCACCAGCATAACACCGCTTTCACAATGGCGGCGCGGTATAAACACAACTGGGCGAGAGGAAGTTATTGCACCCATGATCCAACATGCAACACTAAATTCAGCAATCGTTCCCCTTCAGTCGCAGAGAAGTCACATTCTGTTAAATAGAACTATTAAATCTACCCCACTGGTAAAGAAACGTTTTATTAAAAGTCGCCAATTGTTCTCTTGCGTCACTGAAGGTTCCGGCTGGGAGTCGTACGTTACGAGTCGCTGTGCTTCTATGAGCACCCGGATGTGCAGTATTAAAAAAAATACACATTGTGTGCTAGGGGGCTTCAACTAAACGGGATACGCTGTATTACGGTCAAATGGGCACAAATGTGTTTAGACAATCCTGCACAACCAGGTGGCTTCGGGGACGATTACACGAAATGAACAAGTGATGGTTCCTCACTCACTTTGCCTGTAGATAAGGCCAAGCACCTAGCATGCTGGGAGAGGCTCAGTTCAAAATAACATTTCCCCTCCGTCATCCCCCAAAAAAGAAAAATCAGGCCGTGCGCCACGCTTTGGGATTTCATACCAGTTTTATAAACGTATACTTTTTTCGATACGGGCGGTCTAATGTCGCCAAAATGAGGAGGAAATTCCATGCAAGCCAACCGAATGCCTCCTTCTAGGACTCCTCAATGTCGGAGCGCATCATAAATGTTACTGTAAACTGAACCTCTCTCAACTGAAGCCGCAATCCTAAACGCTAAGAAACCTTCAAAAACCATCGCTGCCGAAAAGAAAAAGTTATTCCAACCCCCCCACCCCACCCCCACCCCCCAAAACAAAAATATTTACATTTTTTATACAAGTATACACAGATTTCCTAGATCACCCCCATAACCCCTCATGCAAGGGAATTGGTTTTATTTTTTAAGAGGGGGTATGGCTTTGGAATAAATCGGAACACAAAGTGTTGCTGCACATTGGAGAAGAGAAGAAAAGAAAAAACGACAACCCCATTTAGTGTCACTGGAAACTAAAACCGAACCAGCATCTGCCTTAACCATGGAGGACCGTCTGGGACTTGCACTTTAAAGCCCGTTTTTGTGACTCGGCCTTTTCTTGCTTGTGTAATGACGGCTGGACATATTTACAAGCTATCGGAAACCCCCAGAATTTGCAATTGTTTGCATTCCAATAAAATTAGTGAGGGGACAAATATACAAGTGGAAGAGCTTCCCGGCGAGCAGTGTTCCTCTAGAAGCACCGGCTTGGTGATCTGCAGATCTTAGAGGTGGGTAAAAGGACTAAATCAATGCACGGAGATGACGGTATTGTCTGGTAAGGGCTGCAGTGAGAGAACCTTGAATGGTCTTGTAGCATAAGGCACTTTGCACACATAAAATAGTTTGCGTTATGGGGAAATAAAATGTCGACATGAACTCCACGCTGCCACAAGAGGTGCACACAGAAAGGGGAAACAGAGATGGTGATGAGTATTGCATTGCTGAACCAGTTGTCGGTTAGTGGGTCCGGGGGATGCACACATTAAAAGCATAGAGTAGTGCAAGGGTCTTCAGCAGAAGGTCCAGTAGATTCCAGTGCGCTTTCCTTCTTCCATGGGAATAAACTGAGAAAAATTAAGTGCAACAACATGAATCCTGCGGGTGCACAGTGCAAACGGGGGAAACAAAAATCATCTTCAGGCTTGAGATTCTGCTGGTCAGTGTTCCAGGAGGCAGAGGGAAGAATAAAAGGGGGAGGCAGGTGAGCGAGAAAAAACCCTCATCAAAAAACGGATGCATGGTCAAACTCTTCTGGGGGTCAGTCAAAGCCTGCAACGAGACGAGATGCGGCATCAGTGAACAGCTCATCCCCGCAACCACCCCTCCAGTCCCCAGAGCCGCCGGGTCAGCCACCAACCACCCCTCCAGTCCCCAGAGCCGCCGGGTCAGCCACCAACCACCCCTCCAGTCCCCAGAGCCGCCGGGTCAGCCACCAACCACCCCTCCAGTCCCCAGAGCCGCCGGGTCAGCCACCAACCACCCCTCCAGTCCCCAGAGCCACCGGGTCAGCCACCAGGTCTTCAGTGGGAATGGTCACACCGTAGGACGGCGGCCACAATGTGCTCAGCTGCACGCAGGAAACGGATGACCATTTCACATGTAGCACCAGGAAGGGTTTCATTACAGCCACAAGAAGCACTTCTAACAGAATATTCTGCATTACAACATGTGACAGTAACTATACAGAGCCAAGGGACCCAACCTCCGGGCCCCCAACCATCGGATAACAGAAAGCTCGCCTGCATCATGCAGTTCCCATATTCCGCAGCGCCTGGGCAAGTTCTATGACTGCGCAGCCAACTGTAGGTCCCAATGGTTCAACAGAATGCAGCCCCTTAAGAAATCGTCTGACCATTTTGATAGTTTTGGCCCCAACACCATATACTCAGCGCAGCTTCTAACAGTCCCTGGGCCGGTGATGTCCTGTAAGCCCATCACATGAGCTTCTAATGTAGACGCCCAAGCAGGTTTACAGGACTGGAGACGTCAATTGGGGCCTCCTATTGGCTGCAGCGGTCACGTGGGGAAACAGCCATGTGACCACTGCAGCCGAAGAACCCAGAGCCGTGTGGCAGCAAGGAGGGATACACACGCATCCCCACCGTCGCCATGGTCTGTGTCTCGGAAAACCCCTTTAGGCTGCGTTCATAATTCATCACTGATTTACTGTAAATTTTGTCCCAGATCTGCAGATTTCAGCCTTGAATTCAAATTGAAAGACCAAAATCTGCACCCCGAAACATTCTGGCCCTCCAGCCTCTAACTTAGACTGCTACCACAACGCTCTCCTGACTGCAGAACAGTCTACAACACCCATAAGTGGTTTGTGGATGGGGGAGCAGAGAACCAGCGTCATCTCAACAGACGCATGAAGGTGAAGCGGCAGCCATCAGACCTTCATACCCCTTTATGACGAGAAGGTTGGGCACTTCTGATAGAACGGCTTCTACTTAGCAGGACGTCCCCCAAATACTCACATGCAGCTTAATGCTTCTCTTCTCCGGACTCGCTGTGATATTCCGCCACATACAGGCTTTTGTCGATATTGCCGGGGATGGGTTTGATTTCTGTTCCCAGCTGTTCTTCAATACTTTTAAGGTTAAATCTATCATCGTAGGTGATCAAGTTAATGGCAAGTCCAAGATGACCAAAGCGACCTGTAAGAAATAGAAGTATATAATATACTTAATATCTACCAGTAAGATGGGACGACGGGCCCGAGAGTACATTGTAAATCCTCGACGGTTGGTCGGGTCCTTGTTCTACTACAGAGGGGACGATTCTCTGTGCATTAGAGGAGTATTCCCACTGGAGCCCGGATAGCAGTCAGGTGGCCAGGATTTATGGGCTATTCTGCACTATTACCGGAATTCCCACAAGTGCTCACCCCACTACAACGCCGCCGCTAACTCCAGCGAGGCCTCGCAGACCAGCACTTGAATGCAGCGTTTTTCTAATACTGTGATTTTCTAGCGTAGTCTTATTTTCCACCGTTTTCGTGTTTAATGCACCCCATCACAATGATTGGGGGGGGGGGGGGGGGGGGGTGTTAAAAAGCACCGCTCAAAATTGCAGTAAAAAACGGTGGTTTCAAGCGGCATTTACTGAACGCAAGTGTGCGAGTGGCCTGAAAGGAACTGTAAAAAAATGCAGTGTCTTTTCCACAGTCCGCTTCTCTGCAGATACACAAACAGTGTGAAAGGCTGAAAAAACCCCAGACGTGCGTCCACCTAGCTCAGCTGATCCAGAGGAGGACATACAATCAGCACATGTGATCATAGTGAAATACCAACGCTGGCCACAAGGAGGACGTCTGCGTTGGCCAACAGTGGATCACCGTTGATCCTTGACTGCATCACGTTATTAGGACTGTCCCATCGGTGGATTACAGGGCTCTCACCTGATCTGCCTATGCGATGAAGGTAGGTCTCCGCCAGCTTTGGAAAGTCAAAGTTTATCACCACATTCACAGCTTGGATATCAATACCACGGGTAAACAAATCTGGTGAGACAAGAGGGTGGGCACAGTAAGGAAACGGCAGCCTAACAGGAAAAGAAGACCACAAGAGACCGGGACTATATCTCACCAGTGCAAACAAGATTACGGCACAATCCATTTCTGAAATCATGGAAAACTCTATTCCTGTGTTCCTGCGGGCGAGAAAAGGCGAGAACATGATGTACAACACGCCTTTTACACGGCTCCAAGTCATGCCGCCTGCTATACAGTAAAGGGCTCATGCAGGACATGCGGCGGAGTGCCCGACTGGTGACGGGCAGCACGGTGCGGCTCTAGTATGTACAGACCTGTCTCATCTTCGCATGGATATAGAAGCAGGAATAGCCCAACTGAGAGATTTTCTTGGCCAGGAGCTCCACCCGCTGAGAGGAGTTACAGAAGATTATCGACTGGTTTATCTGGAGCTGTAAGAGAATGGAAGAGGTTCTGAGGCAGCTTCACAACAGGTTATTACCCACCACGCCGGCGCCATCTCCGCCTCTCAGTTCTGTTTGTGGAGCAGAAGGAGGAAATAAAACGGACTGTTTCCAGTTTCCCCCATTGACTTTAATGGGTTTTCAAAAACCGGACATTTGTCCATTTCAGTTGAACTTCCTTTCCTCTAACCGAACGCATTCTGCAGTTTTTCGCCCCGTTTGGTAAAAAAGAAAAAAAGGAAATTAAACTAAATGAAACTGAAGCAAAAAAAGTATTTCTGCTTTTTAAAACTCATTGAAATCAATGCTGGGAAAAAAAAAACAAGCTTCATTTCTGTTTCTCTGCCCCAAAAGCAGAAATGGTTAATGGGGGCGAATGCGGGTGTGAGCAAGCCAAGGCTGCGCCATTCCAACTTAGTGACTTGTTCTCATTGCCTCTTGTGGCAGAACCAGATTTAAGCGTGACCCATCCGCGCGGCGCTGATACAAGTAATGGAGCGGTCAGGGGACGGAGCCGGTGATGCATTTGGTATACTAACCTGCTTCTATTCAGAGCCTGTGGGCGCTCCCCTATAAACCCGCATGAAAGAGCGCACCCACCGGACTCTGAAGACTACCATGGTGGGTGCATTTAGAGAGATGGCTGCTTCATAGGCCACTCACACAATGGGAAGGAGCTGATTCACTGACTGCGCAGAGGTCGGTGTGTAGGTAGGGGGCAGTAGGGGGTCGCAGCTTCAGGTCCCTTTGCTCGGGACAAGCGATGCCCGATACTTGCTCTGGATCCGCTACACAAGTGACGACAGCTCTGCTACCTGCAGTCCAACGCAGCGCCCGCGTATCGTCAGGCGACGGCGCAGAGGTTCATCCACTGGAAGTCAACCATGAAGGTTCCAGTATCCTCTGCACGGACCCCGTACAAGACTGCACAGGTGTGATTCTGCCCTTTGGCGGTGGTTCTGGGTGCTGAGACCCCCTACAGCCAAGACTCCGGACACATCAAGTCTGGTTACAGTTTAACCTTTGGTAGTAACAGACTAACCAAGTGGCATCCGACAGGCGATGCACCGCGATTCTTCACACGCCAACACACATGATAGCAGCCGGATTTTACCATATGAAAGCGATACTTTCACTAGTGGGATGACAATGGGGCGGTGCAGCGAGAGGAACCCCTTACACAGCAGATCTCCATGATATACCTGCACTGTATACTGCATTCACGCCGTGCAAAAACAGGAAGCTAAATCAGGTCGGCTCAGAACAGAACATGCAATTACTTTCCATTCCAAGTATGCAAATCCTAACCTCAGCGGTATTAGTCACAAAGGAGACGAAGCAAAACCATCCACCTCGCCCGAGCGAAGAACGGCGGCCACAGGTACTTACTCTGGAGAAGAGTGTGTTCAGGCAGTGGACTTTTTGCCTTTCCGTCACGTAGGCATAATATTGCGTTACCCCCTTCAGTGTTAGCTCTTCCATCAGGTTAATTTCATAAGGTTTTTGCAAGTGAGAGGACTGTAAGAGAATAAAGGACAATCAGCGGGGTACGGTCACAGCGGACATCTATACTGGGAGGACGGACAAAAGCCCTTCCATCTGCCCTGAAGAATCCCCTCAAGCCCAACCTAACCTTACATACAGAGCGACACGGCCAACGCTGGAGTATGGTGGCCCGGCTGCTGAGAACCCCATGAACTGCTGGAATAAGGGAGCACGGCCGCTCACCCAAGACTGGCTGAAGAGCGAGGGGCACTTCTGCCGCTTCACTCCAGCGATCAGCGGCTCAGAACCCGACCACCGCTGATCAAAACTCTTGACACTCCAAGAACTTTTTTTTTTTAACCCTCCGCCCCCCAACGGTCACATTACGTATCACTTTTATTGTAGATTCTGACTTTAAGTCTCATATTTGGCACAGAACTCAGTTTGTGCATTTTAACCCCTTTGTGACATAACCAATTTAAGCCTTGACAGTAAAGCGGGTTCCAGCGGTCATCACTTATTTCCTTCCCTCATTGTAGCTGTGTGACGATTTCTAGTTTTTATAAGAACCACTTTTGGATACATTTAATGGATTGTATAACTTTATTCCTTTTTTTCTCTTGTTCTGGTGCCGGTCACGGGGTGTAGTTGTTACCGTTACTCTACTGGCCAACACCAGATTTATGGAGGTTTTATTGAGATTTAATTTTTTTTGTATATTAAAACAAAACCCTTATATTTGGCCGCGCCAGGCTGGTCTTCTGTGGGACAGCTTGCGCCCTTCTGAGGTAGATGCAACTTGTTAATCTTTTGCACTGATTGCATTTACTCTGCTGGATACATGTAGTATTTTATAGTAGGTACGGATGTGTTGACACCAATTATACGCAGTTTGTTAGTTCTTTTTAAGTTTTCAATATTTAAAGCCTTGAGTAAGAGGAAAAGTTTGTTTTTTCTGTAAAAACGTTCAGATGCCAGCAATGCAGGGTTATACAACGCACATTAGCGATTAGATGACCAGGTACTCATTTCAATTCTTTTCTGTGGAAAACCCCATATGTGATAATCAGAGAGCAAATATGTTCTCTGATTGATGGGGATATTGAACAAAAATTCATGTCCCCCACCCCTGGGACCGGGAGATGTACAGGAGAATCGGAGCCTCTCTGCAGCCGCTGGGCTTTCTCTCCCCTCTCTGCACACACTGACTGAAACGACAGCTGTGAAATTTAGTATTCCCATCTAAACGTCAGGCGGCTGTAGCTCCGGTTCTGTGAGGGGTGCGGACACCCCGTGTCATTGTAGAGTCAAGACCTAGCTTTAAAATGACATTAAAAACCATGTTAGTAGCCCTGACAGAACCGGAGCCCCCACTGATCTTGAGAAAGGAAGGTGTCCCCCTCACGCTATTACTGCACCCCCTGCGGTCATGAAGAGACTGACTGGGTGGGCTGGTCGGAGGAGCTTCCACCCTACTGAAGTGCATGGAGCGCTAAAGATGTATTGTCGGCCGGCACTCCAATCACAATGACTCCACTGCAGGGGAAGAGTGACCAGCAGGGAGAGGGGGACACTGGTGTCTTGTTCGAGATTAGTGGGGCTCTCAGAAGGGACACCTCAAACATCAGGACCTTATCCCCGATCCTGTGGATATCCCATGTATAGGAGATAATAGGTGGTCCAACCCCTTTAACACAACCTGATAGGTTAGACATAACCCCACATGCACCTTTAACTCAAGAAATTTTCAGCAAAGAGAAACAAAACCTACCATAAATTTCTGTACACTGAGGGGAAAAGTGGCTGAATAAAGAAGAATCTGCCTGTTTTTAGGTAGCGTAATAATTATATCTTCCATTATCTGCACGAAGTCTTGAGAGAGCAGTTTATCCGCCTAGAAAAGAAAAAGTATTTGAC
This sequence comes from Eleutherodactylus coqui, assembly GCF_035609145.1. NCBI lineage: Eukaryota > Metazoa > Chordata > Amphibia > Anura > Eleutherodactylidae > Eleutherodactylus > Eleutherodactylus coqui. The sequence goes on along the minus strand of NC_089842.1, from coordinate 2,679,682 downwards.
TTAAGTTTGGGATTTAAAGACTGGAAGAAAAAAATGCAGCGGAGCCCAAACTGCACATTATGGGTATATTCGCACAGCGGAATCCACCCGTGAAGACCGCGGCAGAAGTCAACGGCGAAGCTGTGGATGTCTGTCATTGCTACGCACATGTAAACCCGCAGAGCCGCAGTCTGGCCCAGAACGCTCCTCCACATCGCTTCTGTTCCCGGCATCTCGAGGGCAGGTAGGTGGCTGTGCCTACACTTCCTAGCACATCACCATTCAGCTCGGATTAAGAGATGTCTGGGCGTCCGGCACAAAATTTGGGGTTCACTCCAATGCAAGTACATGCATGAAGCATGATGAAGCCATATGAGCACTCACTGGTTCATTGCTACAATAGACCTAAACTAAATAGCAGCCCGTGTCCATCCAAAGCAAGCAGCTTAATCTACTACTTTCTATCGAGCTCCATAGACAAAACCACCTAAGATTATAGAAAGATCTTACAAGGATTAAACTGGACCACACCAAGACAAGGCAAACATGCTAAAAGTTCAGGCTGCCTCCTCACTGATTATCTGGCTTAGACGCTTGGGCTAAAGGTCTCCCAGTGACCTTTACTGAAGAGGGATTCCCATCATTTGCATTCAAGAGGAACCCACAATGTTGTGCCCCTCCAACCCCACATTGGTGAAACATCTCACTGGGACGGCCCTTTAAGCACAGCTTATCCAGAATCCAGAGACTACCATCAGCGCGCCGACACGGTGGGCAACGAACATCCCGACGGGTTCCCTTTCCATGGAGAAACAGAACGAATGTTCAAGGGCTCCGCCAAAGTACACCTCTGCCACGAGACGCATCAAGCAGCCTCCGAACACCCACCCGCGCCCGTCAGACACTACAGATCACGTGCCAAGTAGTACTTGCCTCATCCAGAACTATCATCTGAATGTGGTCGACTTTAGCTACACCTTTTTTGATAAGATCCAGAATCCTCCCTGGAGTTGCGATCACCACATGAACTGCGGGAAGAAGAGAGAGAAGGTTAGTAAGAACAAAGACGCCAGCATCTCTAGACAAACTTAGGGGAGGCTCACTTCCACAGCCGTTTCATACGCCACCTTAAGATAATCCTCGGTGTACTGTGATACAGAAGGACGCGCACGCCTCTAGGAGACCCATCTTGGCGCCACCATGGGCCCACAGCTCTACAAGCTGGAGAAGACCGCTGCTATAATCTATCCCAGCTTCTGCCGTAAATTATACGGAATTGGGTCAGTCCAGGCAGACACCCCTTAACAAACCACACCCCTTTCAAGGAGCACTTATCAAAAAAACAAAAACACACGCACACTTTTTGGTACAAGTGAGGCTTGTGCAGAATATTGTGGCTTTACACTGGGAAAAAAACAAAAACTGATAAATCTTTGTTTTGACCCTGCGGACCCTGCGGGGTACAAATAACGTGCGAAGCAGAACAGAGTAAAATACTGAAATACTGACGCAATTTCAACAGCATATCGGCCAGTAACGTCTATGGTAGTTCACAACGGCACCCGCCAGATTGCTGCGCACAGGAGTCTCATGCAGAGTAGACTGAACGGTCGGACAAAAACGGAAAAAAAAAAAAAAAAACACGAAAAAAAAAAAAATTGAGGTCAGAGAAGCTTCAGAAACTACTAGTGAAAGGGGGTCATCTCATGGGTGCATGCAGACACTTGTGGGGGTCCCCTGCTCAGATCCCCCCCACTCATGGGTGCATGCAGACACTGGTGGGGGTCCTCTGCTCAGATCCCCCCCCACTCATGGGTGCATGCAGACACTTGTGGGGGTCCGCTGCTCAGATCCCCCCCACTCATGGGTGCGTGCAGACACTTGTGGGGGTCCTCTGCTCAGATCCCCCCCCACTCATGGGTGCATGCAGACACTTGTGGGGGTCCTCTGCTCAGATCCCCCCCACTCATGGGTGCATGCAGACACTTGTGGGGGTCCTCTGCTCAGATCCCCCCCCACTCATGGGTGCATGCAGACACTTGTGGGGGTCCTCTGCTCAGATCCCCCCCACTCATGGGTGCATGCAGACACTTGTGGGGGTCCTCTGCTCAGATCCCCCCCCACTCATGGGTGCATGCAGACACTTGTGGGGGTCCTCTGCTCAGATCCCCCCCCACTCATGGGTGCATGCAGACACTTGTGGGGGTCCTCTGCTCAGATCCCCCCCACTCATGGGTGCATGCAGATACTTGTGGGGGTCCTCTGCTCAGATCCCCCCCACTCATGGGTGCATGCAGACACTTGTGGGGGTCCTCTGCTCAGATCCCCCACTATGAGCCAGAAGGGAAAATCTTATTCCAGCAATCCCTGTACTACATGCGGTCACCCATCTAAATGGCAGCCCTGTACTATATTTCCCAGCGGCGCATGCCATTAAGGTGCATGACTGGCAGTCTGCGACTTTCCCCAGCCAAATCAGCTTTCACCATGGTTGATGGAAGACTGGAATGGACAGCGGATGGCGCTACCAGACAGGTTTTGAAGAGCATTTTTGTTGATTAGACAACCCATTAAGGACCGACTCATCTTGAGGGAGATAAAGGGTTAAGAAAAGGCTGCGAGGCAAAAGTAGAAGCCAGCAGATCAGATGTGGTTAATACAACCAGTAAATGAAGGAGGCCTACAGAGATCCTAGGACACCCCACAAGGGCACGCAGGACAGCCAGGACCCCCGGCCAGAAGGGGCGCAGCTTGCTACACGGCCACGAAGTCATCTGCCAACTTAAACGCATTCAATCTCAAGGGGGGGGGGGGGGGTGGAATAATCTAGAACGACACTTGTATTGAATGTGTCTCGAGCGAACTATGGAGGGGACATACCTCCAGCCGATCCGCCTCTTAACTCCGGTCCATCTAGGGCCCACTTACATGCATTCGCTAGGGGATGAGCGGCTGTGGACGGCAGAAGTGAATAGACGTGGGTGAGGGGGTTCAGCCAAGTCCGGGGTACGAAGGAGACTGACATCCAGTGAAATATGTAGGCACCCAAACCCTGCAGCATGACGAAACGACAGGTACCTAAAAACCCCATTAGGAATTTGAATGGGGCCTCTAAGGATCTTGAGGGGGCTAGTAATAGAAGGCAGTTTGGCCAGTGCAGCCCTCCAGGCACTAGCCACTACTTGTGTAGGATCCTGGCCCAGCACCCCGCAGCAGAGGAGAGGGGGCAGATACCTCCGCTGCAGTAAGAGAAGACCCGATAATTTAAGATCAGATCGCACAGCAGCAATATTCAGAAACAGCCGGCGACTATCCATGGCCTTTTGCGGCATAAAGCCGGTCTGGTCTGCGTGAATTACAGATTACACTAAGCCGATCAGGCAGAATATTTACTTAGATCATTTACTGTAGAGAACCGACCCGTGTAGGGAGGCTCTAGGACCCTGTTGTACCGCCTCTAGCTTGGATACAAGATGTGATACGGGCGGGCATGGAGGCTCTAGTACCCTGTTGTACCGCCTCTAGCTTGGATACAAGATGTGATACAGGTGGGCATGGGGGCTCTAGTACCCTGTAGTACCGCCTCTAGCTTGGATACAAGAGGTGATATGGGCATGGAGGCTCTAGTACCCTGTTGTACCGCCTCTAGCTTGGATACAAGATGTGATACAGGTGGGCATGGGGGCTCTAGTACCCTGTAGTACCGCCTCTAGCTTGGATACAAGAGGTGATACGGGCATGGGGGCTCTAGTACCCTGTTGTACCATCTCTAGCCTGGATACAAGATGTGATATGGGCATGGGGGCTCTAGTACCCTGGTGTACCATCTCTACCTTGGATACCAGATGTGATATGGCCAGCCATGGAGGTATACAGGCTCTGTATAGTATCCTGTGGCATATCGCTCCACACTTGCTATAACTGACCCTCTAGATCATGTAAACTCCTAGGCTGTGGAAGCTGGTGTCCCAGATGGTCCCATATATGTTCTATCAGCGATCAGACACGGCAGTGTGACAATGTTGTGGGGGCTCCTGGGACCCCTCGTGTGTGCGGCCGGGCATTATCCTGCTGGAAGCCGCCATGAGAGGAACACATGTGGCTGCAGGATGTCCTGAACATATCGCTGAGCTGTCATTGTCCCTCGTACCATCACTAGGGGGGACCGACTGTCGTATGCGATGGCCCCCCAGATCACACCAGTAGCGGGCAGGATTAAGGCGCTCACCCCGAGGTCTCCTGACACGACCACGGCCGTCGTCAGTGCCCAAACTAAGCCTGGATTTATCGCTGAAGACAACCCGGTTTCCCTCTGTAGTGTCCAGTGTCATCACCCACGACATCACTGCAGATGGAGGTGACGGTGGGGGTCAGAGGCCGTACATGTAATGGGGGCGACGGTGGGGGTCAGAGGCCGTACATGTAATGGGGGCAGTGAGACCAAATGTCCTTCAGCCAAGTGCCTGGAAATGGTTCTGACAGACACTGCGGTGTAATGATGGCGCCATCTGTTTCTGGATGGTGGACAACGAAACAGTTGGAGCTGCTGGTGCCTGTCAGACAATCAGATACTCCTCTCTACTGATGGTCTGTAGGGGGCGTCCTGAGCCCGGTCACGTTGTGTGCCCCCATCCACTGGTCCCAACATCTCCTAACAGTCTGGTCAGACGCTCCTCTCTACTGGTGGTCTGTAGGGGGCGCCCTGAGCCCAGTCACCTTGTGTGCCCCCATCCACTGGTCCCAACATCTAACAGTCTGGTCAAAACGGCCGGTGGGGGACAATTCATCAATACGACCATCGAGCTTCTCCCACCCCAATAATGCGCCCCCCTCTGGTAACGGGGTGACATCTCTTCTCTGCGTCGTAGAGGCGTCTAGTGGCCAACAAGCTCTACAAGCGGAAGAAGAGGTCACTACACACAAGGAGCCTCCGAGAGCCTCTTATAGGCCAAGGGGGAACCACTTTTAGGGCCTCCGGTGACCGTCCATCTAATCACCACAACTCTCATCATTTACAGATCTGCAGCAAAATGACAACTTCTAGGGGGGGGATTGTTTTTTTGACAAAAAAAAGTGTATTTTAAAGGGAATTAGGGCAGTAAGAATCTGGCAGACAAAGCTCCCTTCTGGGCTTCAGCAAGTCAGCAACTAGGGCCCCCTGCATCGACTGGGGAAGACTATCCCTTTGTACACTTCCAACAAAAGAGGGCTAGTATTCCTCTTCACCTTCAGCCGAGGCCTGAAGGTTTTGGGACAACATGGACTGATATTTGGGACTGTTCACAATTCCTTCCCCGTTGACTAAACCCCGGTTCCTGCAGAACAGCCCCCACAATGCTGCGCCCACCATAGTCACTGCGGTCTGGGGGTCTTCTGGTGTCAGCAGTGTTGGAGTTTGTTGGACAGAACACGTCCCCTCAGACTTCTGGTAGACGGGATGGAGGTTCTGGTAAAACATGGGAGGGCTTGGATGTTCTCGTTAGGCTTCCGTCTTGTCCCCCCTCTCCCACAGTACAGACATATGAACAGGGGAGATGGCTGTCACATGACTACACAACCAGGACTTAGAAACTCCTGCAGCTCCTTTAGTGTTGCTGTCGGCCTCCCAGAAGAATGTTCTTCTGGTCTCTTCAGTTTTTGAGGGCCATCCAATTCTTGGCGATGTCTGTTGGCCCATTAGCCCCCTTCTTGCTGATGGTCTACCCTGTGCCCCATGGTATATGTAATGCCTTGGACATGTTTTGGCCCCATTCTCCTGACTGACATCTTCCTTCCCCTTTGATGGCCTTTAAGATCTTTACCGATCAACTAAGACCCAGAATCCCTGTAATAACGGCAGCGGAGTGCAGACTGCTATCTATTAGGAGGTTACATGTGATTGGCTGATTCTGGACACACCCCCATCCCTAAATGATTTCAGGTAAAATCTGAAATCATTCATCGTTACATGACAAAAAAAAAGGCCTTCACTTCACATCCAGGGTAATGTTGGGGATAGCAGCCCACGGTCTCAGAAGGGGCTGGATAAGACAGAAGCTTCCAATCTGTATCCCCCATTTCAAATATGGTGGCTTTTCAATCATTTGTTGTGAAGTCTGATAACCGTACGCTCACGTTGTGTAACCAGCGCGGCCGATTTAAGCCAAAGGGATCATTAACAGAGGCTTTCAGCTCTAGTAAGCCCCTCCGCCAGGGATTGCCCTGCCCACCTCACAGCGATACCCACCACAAAGGCGCCCCTCATAATGGCCTTATATGCTTCCATTGGCCTAGAGGATCCCCATAAGTTACATTAAAGGTCCAGTATTCTACATGTGACTGTCGCAGCTGCCCTACAACCATAGGGTTCTGTAACCACCCTGGATGTGCGACTGAGGGGTAAGGCGATATGCCCATAGTAACTTAAATGGCCGAGTTATCAGATGCCCCAAGAACATCTAACAAGCTGGTAACAAGTCCTGTGACCCAAGCAACAAATAGATTTATAATAAGGCTTTGTGAGCGTCCGAGTAGCGCGAGAAAATACCTCTGTGGGAAATCCCACACGTCATTTATCTATATAATTTGAGGAGCTAAACAAAGCACAGACCAGGTCCAACGAAGACCGGTGACCGCGGGTAGGGCCTACGACCATTGACCTCTCCAACCCAAGACGCTGGAGCAACTGGGAAGGACACCAGCTGAATCCATATTTGCTCTAAGAGTCAAACCTGGAACGGGGAGGGATGAAAACTAGTGACAGCGCAAAATTATTTACCATATCATGCAGTAGAAATTATAGTGATCAGATCCCACCGACAGTCTTGGAAGGTAGGGACTTCACTATGGAGAACAGAAAGCCCAGTAGCTCAGCGCCCCTCCGCACCCGGGCCTTCTCATGTGCAAGAAGCTACAGGCCAGTTAAAGGCTTTTCAATAACACGAGAGATATGGGGAGAGGATTTTTTGGCACATCTCACAACTAATGTAGAATTAGGGCCACGCAGATTCCAGGCCATAATTTTAGCTTTCAGCATTAATAATGTAGAAGTCTATTGTGGACCAATGGTGGGGGAGGAAACAGGAGGTCGGGCGAGCGAGCCACAGAACAGAAGGAAAACCTGTATAGACTAGAAAGATGGCAGATGGTGAGGCTTGTGCTAAGAAAATTGTAGATCAATGTATCAGTTAATTGTTCTTTTATTGGATTGTAGACTAGAAAGATATAGCCTGCTGCTAGTATAAGTAGTGAAGGGGTTAAACAAAACCTTTTCTATACCAGTATGGGGTAGACAGACAAGATAAGAGTCTCCAGACCCCCCCCCCCCCCTCCCTTGCATGTTATAGTTACACCTTAAGAGGTGTAACTTATGTTAATCATTTTAGTTTCAGCCTATCATGCATCTTGGAGGTATGTACTTTTCCTGTGATGTCATTTATGGTATATAAACCAAATACACCTGAGAATAAATTAGAAATCATCTGATACCGCACAGGCTGGTGTGATTTGTATTTCTCCTGGGCCCAGACTTCTATACGAAATCTGGGAGGGCCTTTTCTTTGATAAGCACATAAATTCCCCTTACAGTTTGCGTCTAGATGTTAGGAATGGCTTTTACATGGGCCGTCAGGTAAACTACTGCAGGAGTGCTGATGTCACCGCTGACATCATTGGCGCTCGTGCAAAGCATTTACACTGACAGACTTCACTGCTAGATCGCAGGCTTCTCGCTCAGCGCTTCACCTTCTATGCTATTAAACTCCACTATGAGAGCCCGGCCCAAGCAGGAGTAGTGGCTTCGTTCTGAATAATATGCGACACCACACTAACCCACCATTGCGGTAGATATCGCTTGGGACCCTTCTAGAACTTGAGCAGCAGGATTTACCGGCAGCTCCCGAGGGCAGTCAGGGGTCCCTCAGCACCTAGGAATCAGCTCCTCCTGTCAGGAAAAGCCAAAAAGTAGCAAAGACACCTGAAGATAGCATTTCTGGGATTGAACCCAATAATCTTGGAGGTCCCTTCCAACTCTACAACTTTAGGGTTCTAGCACTTGGATGAGTTTCCCTCATTCTAGCTACAAGTGGGGGTCTCTAGTGGAACACTTTGAAGTCTCTGACTTGACGAAAGTTGGTGAAAGGTGCAGCTGCTCTAACTTTTCAGGCCAGGGCTTTCACATCCAACTTGGACTCTCAAAAGCAAATCTGTAGCAAAATACGTATCTACATTAATACACACAGGACTACCCAGGCCGGTCACAACTATACATTTAATTGCTGTGTAATATTTGCTGGCAGCATCCCAAATTCCAGCCATACTACGTCTAATTCCATCCCATGGCCCTTCCCCAAGCGGAGCAGTTTCCGGTTTTACCTGTATCATCCAGCCTCATTATATCGTCTCTTAGATTGGTGCCTCCGGTTGTTGCCATCACTTTAACCCCTCCCATATGCTTGCTGACTTGGATGCAGATCTGACTGACCTGAAGCGCAAGTTCTCGAGTGGGTACAATCACCATTGCTGTAGAGGGAGAAAACCCGCAAAACATTAGAGAGACCGGTTACTTACGGCACTTCTCTGCCGAGTGTAAGACCAACAGGGACGAAAACAGACTGAGACCAAAGCTCTCTGTTCCGTCTCATGCATTCGGTTTTCTGCAAGGACTGAACTAGCCCTCGTTTCCCCAAGCGCCGTATGCTCACCTTGTATGCAGTCCTTCTTTAGGTCTAGCCGTTCAAGTAAGGGAATGAGGTAGGCTCCACTCTTGCCAGTTCCATTTTTTGCTCTAGCCAAGATATCCCTACCAGACAATGCAATGGGAATGCTTTCCTCCTAGAAGGAGACGGTAATCTGGTAAGACACAACTCGTTAACAGGCCTTGAATATTATAATTAGGCGCCATTTAACAAACCTGAATTGGAGACGGTTTCTCCCATCCCATTTCAAAAATCCCCATGAGCAGCTCTCGTTTTAAACAATAGTCTTCAAACTCATTGCCTTTTGTGGAGGTGACATCCTGGAGACAACAGGAAAGTTACTTCATCAAGAGGAAATTCATTGTGAAGGGAAGTAAAACCCCGCCGACCGTTTCACCCCAATCCACGGAAGCAACGAGGATCTGCAGCGAGAACACAGCCTGGCGCAACCTGCTGCAGAAACCACCGCAATACCACAACCGTGCGGCTTGTCTTAGGAGGTGGCTTTTAACCGTTAATTGTTGGCTTTACCGAATTTATGTAGTTTTGTTCTGCAGGTTTTACCATCTTTGCCGTCTTCCATTTAAGCTGCGTGACGGAAACTTAGCCAGATGGAATTAAAGCTTTCTGTTATTGCCATTTTTAGCTTTTGGATCGCTTTCTAGCCTGTTTTTTGGGAGAAAAATAGGACTCAAAAAATGTGTTTTGCTACTCCCCCCATTTTGTCCCCTGGCATTACATAGGCCGGCCAGAACAGGTTTAAAATGCTAACTGAATTATGGCAGCAATATGTAATAGGCGGTCTGTAAAGAGGTCATTAGTCACAATTACTAAAGCCACCATGTGCCGGTCAGGAGGCGCGACTGACTAACAACTCAAGACCATTTAGAAGTCATATTGGAAATGTGAATGTTCATAAGCCAACGTTACAGTCACATGTAGTGGAAACGCTGCGGCTTTTCTGTGGCAAAACAGATGCCCCCTCCCTGCTTGCTAGAGCCTATGGGAGCGCCGAGGGCACAAACGGCAAGGGAGCGCTGCAGCGGAGGAAATCGGCGGTGTATCTGCGGCCACAACCAAGGTTAGAATTTGACTCTCTTGCGGAAATGGTGTAGATTTTGCCACCCTTATGGTGATAACTGACTACCTAACATGATTGCAGAAGTCATACGTGACCTAAGGCCCTTTTACACAGAACAATTAATCACTCATTTAAACTATTTCTTTTGCTCAGTGTAAATGCCGGCAACGACTGACCGCTATGGGAACAAGGACTCTTTCGCTTAGCGTTCATTTCATGCCGGTGTAATCGTTGGCTCGCTCGCTAATCGCTCGGTTTGAACACCGATGTTTCAGCCGTTCTCATTCACGGCTACAGCGAAGTGACCGGTGGGGCTGAAGGTTTTGCTTGTACGCTCGGGCAATCGGTTTAGGCACAAACTGACATCGCTTCCTCGTTCATTTGGGTGAATAATGTAATCGTTCGTGTTAAAGCACCCTTCCAGCTCCCTTGTGATGTAGAGACGTTCTCTGCAGGGCCTTCTCCCTGTTTAACCACTTCAATGACAATCGGAATAGACTGCGGCTTCTGAAGGTTAAATGGAGTTATCCCAGCCCGAAACCCCCAGCTGAGCTCCTGAGCCCAAACCACCCAGGTGGGACGGGGTTAAACGTCCAGGTAAGAAAGGAGCAGCAAACTACAGGCACATCTTACCGAAGTCTTTATTCGAAGATCTTTTGGTGGGAGTTTTAATGTCTTCTTCCAGTCATCACCAGGTCTACAAGGGAGAACAAGGCGTTACATTATGCGGTTTTCTTGAAGTTCAGAATATTTTGCAGGAATAAGCTTAGATTTCATGTTGTAAAAAAGGTCAAAGCGCCCCAAGAACCATTTAGAATCACCAGGCACCAACATGAACCCTTTCCCAACATCATGGGGTTGTGAAGGGGATATGGAGCCACGTTCGCCCCATTTCTGACAGCCACTGGCAACAGCGGTGATCAGAGCTTCGATCGTGGGAGTTAAAGGGGGGCGCCATCTGTGTAACCCCTTCCCCGTCAAGTAACATACTGTCATGTACTCACCTCTCCTGACGCCTGCTGTGTCCCATGACCGTGCTCGGGCCCCGGCTCCAGTCTCTGTTGACAAGTGCAGTCCTGCCCAATTTACGATCGCTGAGCTGTTATTGGCTGCAGCTGTCATCAGGAACCGGAGTGGGTGACGAGCGCCATCACTAAACACAACAGGAGCAGATGGAGGCGCGTATACGACAATATGTTAGGTTACTTAATGGGGAGGGGGTTGAACTAAGATGGCACACCTCAGACACCCCTTTCACCATCTAGATGCCTTGATCAAAGCTGACAGTGTGGCCAAGCAGCCAGCCAGAGAGGGGGCCCCACCGATGGGTTAACAGACAGGTGAAGGCTCCCAGGGTTACCATGGATGCTTATCAGTCCCTGCCAGTGGACTTCATAGGCAACACTGAAAAGTACTATATATTGCCATAATGAAGTATTGCAGTATAGCAGTACAAGTGATCACAACTTCAAGCCCCCTATGGAGAAAAATATACAAGGTTTAATAAAGTTTGGGGGAAAAAAACTGATTTTTTTTTTTAAATGTGAAAAAAAACAACATTTGTTGCGCCAAACTAGTCAAATATTACACGCTTTATTCTATAGGAGCGCAGCACGAAAACCCATAGGAAACGGGGTGTCAGTTCAATCAACATAATGCGAGATTACGGCAACAGAAACAATCTCGCCTTTAATAGAGAAAAACAACAAAACCTCCGTGGAAAGTTTATCACAACATAAAGTGCACGTCACGGTTACTGCACTGGATTGCAATAAATACTTCTTACTCCCCCATGGAAGGAGGTAACAAGCGGACAACGAGCGTTATCCTTGAGTATCCCGAGAGATCCGACTTCTCACCAAGGTACCATTACGCTTCATGGAAGAGTAAAGAGACAGCATGACGCTCGGCTGTTCTTGTGGCAGGCGCAGCCTGTGAGCGGAGGGTGACGCAGCCCCGCCGTGATGCCAGTTATGGAGTACAGGGGGCACCAGTCACAAAGGCAGTTAGGATGCAGGGATGCTGCGTATGGGGTTCATCTTTACCCTAGTACACAGGACCAGGAGGAGGCACGTTTTTTATGTATAGAGAGGCAGCCCCCTTCGGCAGATCCCCCTGGTCCAGGGCCAGATATCAGCAAACCAGCATGGAGCTCTTGGGATGCTGCTGGAGTCTGGACCCTGGGAGACTCTGCCCCATCTCGGTCCGCAGGTAACCTTCGTCCTGCAATGAAAGCATGTATAGTCGGTGACTGACTGACCCGTCTCGGGGGCTTCCGCTCTAGTGTCGGACATGCCATGAACAGTTACAGTACCGCAGGAGGGGCAACGAGCAGGCAGCGCTTACCCAAACCGGAGCGCTAAAAGTTACTGAACGCTACATGGATCCCAGTTGTTTCAAGATGCTCGTTTGCATTTAGCGAGGAAGGGAGTGTCAGTGGAAAGAAGGGGGAGGGGGGGGGGGGACCCCAGGGCTGGCGGTTAATGCCTCCCTTACCTCTGAGGTCAGGGGCAGACAGCAGAATGGTTATCCGTGTTCAGTTAGTCGTCCTCAGTGGGGTAACTTGCAGTCCTGTCTCCCTATATTCCCTGAATTCAAACGGTACTTGAAGATTGGCGATAAAAAGCTCCGCCTCCTACATGCAACAGACTAAAATGGATCAATGCTTGCCAGAGGGGTATAGCTGGTAGGGGAAGCTAACACGGTGCCTCCTTGCGGCCGCAGCTATACCTGCGGTCAAAGCTGTGCCCCCCAATAATACGAAGAAGCATAAAATTTTCATCTAAATAAAAAGTTACAGTACTTTAACCCCTTAGCCTGGGTTCACACAGGGCGGATTGGCCGCGGTTCTGCCGCGCGGAATTGCGCCGCGGCAAATACGCCCGCGGCCGCTAATCTCAGGATCAGCCAGCCATGTGGACGAGATCTCTCAGAAATCTCGTCCACACGGGACGGCCAATCCGCGGCGGTAAGTCCGGCAGAAACCGCGGCTGCGGTTTCAAAAGATGCAGCATGTCTATTTATTGTTTCCTCTATGGGAGCGCCGGCCGCAACGGAAAAGCGAGTGGCCGGGCCGAAATCTCCCGGCGGTAATCTCGCGGTTTTTGCGGCGGCCAAACCGCAGGAATTCCGTCGGGAATACGCCCAGTGTGAACCCAGCCTTAATGACGCAGCCCTCCCCCCCATTTACGTTTTTTTCTTTCCCTCTTAAAAAAAAATAAAAATAAATCATAACTCCTTTATTTATCCATCGCCGTCGCCGTATGAGGGTTGTAGTTGTTTTTGCGGGACGAGTTGTATTTTCCAATGGTGCTATTTACCATATAATGTACTGAAAAACTTTTTAAAAATTCTAAGTGGAGTAAAATGAAAAAACAAAACGATATTCCTCCATCTTTCGGTGCGTCTTGTTTCTACGGCGCACAAACTGCAACAAAAACGACATAACTATTCTACGGGTCGGTGCGATTACTGCGATACCAAACTTGTATTTATTTATTTTTTTACTATCCTTTTTTTTTTTCAAAGACATTTAATTTTTTTCAATTATTTTCTGCGGTCATCTTGCGCGCGATGACTTTCCTGTCGACGTAGTTCAACGATGGCTCATTTTTTGCGGGACGTCTTGTAGTTTCCATTAGTACCAATTCGAAATACATACGACTTTTTGATCGCTTTTTATTGCGCTTTTACTGGGGACAGGGTAACTGAAAAAGTGCATTTCTGGTGTTCTCTATTTTTTTCGAACGACGTTCACCGTGCGGGGAAAAATAATCGGCTACTTGCATAGATCGGACTTTTACGGACGCGGCGATACCAAATATGTAATTTTATTATTTAGACTTTTTAATTATAGATATGGCAAAAGGGGGGGGGGGGGGTTAAACTTGTCCCCCATTATTTTTTATTTTTTTTTTTACACACAATTAAAAAATCTTTATTGCTCTTTTTTTCACTTTACTTTTAAGCCCCCCTGGGGGAATACAGCCAGCGATGCTTTGATCGCTCCTGCAGTATGAAGTGTTGCTATAGCATTAAGTCATACTGCATTTTGATCAGTCTCTGAAAGCAGCCCTGGTGCCTTTCAGAAGGCCCCCGGCAGCCATGACACCTGCACGGCTCCCCCGATCTCACGGCGGGGTGGCCGTACGGGGGCTTAAAATGCTGGTCAGAATTGAAAGGGTTAATAGACACGGCATTTAAAGGGTTAATAGACGCGATTGGCCAGACGGCCGATCGCGGCTATCGCCCACGGGTGTCAGCTGTACTAAACAGCCCCGCGACCTCTCTGCATACATACCACGACGCTCCAGGACGTAAATGTACATCCTGGAGCGAGAAGGGGTTAAAGAAAAATCCAGCTCATCCCACAAAAAGCGCCCAGTCAGCGATGGTGGCAAAATAATGTTATGGCTCTTGGAAAGCAGAGAGGAGAGTCTCGGGTCTGGATGGGATTAACAAGAGGCCTTCACAACCCCGCTAGATGGATCCCGAAGTCCTACGAGGGAGCGAAGCCGTACAAACCAAATCGCGACAATTAAAGGGGTTGTCCGAGTTGGAGGTTTTTACTAAAACCCCATTTCCCGTGCAGTAAAATAACGGCACATGGTCACCTCTCCCGGCTCCCACGCCAACGCTTCGGGTTTACTCCGATGTCACGTTTACAGACTGCCCCAGCGGCCAATAAGAGCAGCGGAGGAGCGAACACAGCGGGGGGGGGGGGGGGGGGGTAAGGCCGGTTAGTTTACACATGGGGAAGGGGGTTTACAGGGTTTTAGTGAAACCATACAACTCCGACAACCCGTGTCAACCAATGTTTATTGGTCAGAAGTATGGAGATTAATGGGATTAAAAGTCTGTCCCCCTAATCTGATCCCATATCAGCAGCTTTCCCTTTTAAAGCCTCTGGGACAGATTGACTAACCCCATCTTATTACTTACTGCAAACCGTCTTCAAGTGCGCCAAATGTGTGCAGTGACTGCTGGACGACAAGTATAGCACAGTTTCAGACTGTCTAATCTAACTTTCCATAACCTATTAGCCGGCCTTGTTGCCTATAAACCAAGAAACTCCACCGCTTTCTGGACAAGATGAAAACAGTGTCTGAAAGCATCTAAAACATATATGCAGAGTAAAACATGCAAAACATTTTTCCGGAGCGGCGTGCGCCAAAAAACTATTGACTTTTCAATAGCAAGTCTGCTTGGCAACTAGGATTACAGAGTAGTTATACAGCAGCCATGGAGGCGAGCCTCCAACTATACGTTAGAGCAGAGGTCCCCAACCACCGGGCCAGGATCGGGCAGTTGGTGGTTCCTTGCTTGTCCGCGGCGCTGCCGTCTGCTCACCGCGTTTGCAGTGAATACTGGCAGGGGCCATGGCTCCCCTGATGGTATTCACTAAGCAGCGCTGATCCTAACCACAGTAGCGTCAGTGTGCAGCCGGGATCCTCCTCCCCCCCTCCCCTGCTACTCGGTTCCGCAAGAGCAGGGGGAGGAGGCGTCCAGCTGCACACTTGAATCAATCAGGGATGAGTGACCAACGTGCCTTATACAATCTACTAGACGAGTTGATGAGCGGGGAGGTAAGCTACTCACTTAATAGCGCTGCTCAGGCTCTGTGCTTGCTGCTGACTTCCATTATTGATTGTGCTGGCGTTCTTCAGCTGGCTTATTTGCTGCGTCTGCGTTCCCCCACTTCCAGGCCCTGGATTGGTTTTCACCGGGCCCCTCAATTGCCCATTCTGACTGGACAGACCCATTAAAACAGGGTTCTCTGTTCTTGTGGTGCTCATTTTGTTTTCTATTAAATTGTCCCTTTGAAGGTTTTTTCAACTTCAAAGTCTGAGTCAGTACAGAGACTGTAATAAGTTTATAGACTCTTCAAAATGAAGAGATAAAGTCTTGCTCAATAAATGAGTCCTTGTTATTGCAACGCAACAAGTGATTGTTCTCGTTAAAGTCTTTGAACTGTGAAGTCACTTGTTCGGATGCACCAAATCCACTTCTTTATATATAAAAAAGCCCTCGGATGTAGATTTGACTTAAGATCTGTCAAAGCAACCTGGAAGAGAAGACATGGAGAAGAAGATGTTAATGGAGGCAAAAGGATCCCATTTATTAACTTACCGCCCGTCTGCAGAGGCCGCTCCCTCAATGCCAGACAGTAAGACTCACATCTGTATCTAGAGAGCGGGACAACCAGCCCGAGAGCCGTGGCGACAGAGGCCCCCCTGGACTGCGTTTCACACGGTTTCCGTATTTTCAGGATAGAGTAGCTACCATTATCCATCTCCCAAAAGGACCGCTGGAGGCGCTTTGGGGTTCAGCCCTTAGAGTGTCAGACATTCACAAAACCACGGAATACAAAAGCAAATAATTCAAGTCTCTTCGGGACGCCGCGGCGAGGCGGCAGGTTTCTGCGCAGAAACACCCAGCTGTGCACAGGAATGGACGCATCTCGCCGATTCAAGTTTTTGCAGAAGTCGCGGCGCAGTCTGCCGAATACTAATTACTAATTTACATAATTACCAAAATAGCTGAAATAATCCCGTTTTCTGTTCAGGTAAATAAACCTTAGAATACAAGTTTTCATATTTGGAGTAAAAGGTTTACTTTATTGGAAATGTCGGCTTCCTATCAGCAGACCCGTGCGCAGCAGGTAATTATAGATCATGCTTATTACGCACAGCCCAGAACCCGTAGTTAATCGCGTCACAGGCCCCTCCTCCTGCTGCTGGGCCTATAAACACAGAGCGCAGGAAGAACTGACCAGCAGAAGCGTTGTGGATCATCCACAGCACGACCGCAACCAAACCTGCACCGTTGGCGAGAGCTGCGACTCAGTCAGCTGTGCATAAGGTGCCTCTCACCTCCAAACACGAGCGCGCACCCCGCCGGCCCCCCCAAGAGCGCCGCGCTCACCCCGCCAGCCCCCCAAGAGCGCCGCGCTCACCCCGCCAGCCCCCCCAAGAGCGCCGCGCTCACCCCGCCAGCCCCCCCAAGAGCGCCGCGCTCACCCCCGCCAGCCCCCCCAAGAGCGCCGCGCTCACCCCGCCAGCCCCCCCAAGAGCGCCGCGCTCACCCCGCCCAGCCCCCCCCAAGAGCGCCGCGCTCACCCCGCCAGCCCCCCCAAGAGCGCCGCGCTCACAGCCCGCCAGCCCCCCAAGAGCGCCGCGCTCACCCCCGCCAGCCCCCCCCAAGAGCGCCGCGCTCACCCCCGCCAGCCCCCCCAAGAGCGCCGCGCTCACACCCGCCAGCCCCCCCCAAGAGCGCCGCGCTCACCCCGCCAGCCCCCCCAAGAGCGCCGCGCTCACCCCCGCCAGCCCCCCCAAGAGCGCCGCGCTCACCCCGCCAGCCCCCCCAAGAGCGCCGCGCTCACCCCGCCAGCCCCCCCAAGAGCGCCGCGCTCACACCCGCCAGCCCCCCCCAAGAGCGCCGCGCTCACACCCGCCAGCCCCCCCCAAGAGCGCCGCGCTCACCCCGCCAGCCCCCCCAAGAGCGCCGCGCTCACCCCCGCCAGCCCCCCCAAGAGCGCCGCGCTCACCCCGCCAGCCCCCCCAAGAGCGCCGCGCTCACCCCGCCAGCCCCCCCAAGAGCGCCGCGCTCACCCCGCCAGCCCCCCCAAGAGCGCCGCGCTCACCCCGCCAGCCCCCCCAAGAGCGCCGCGCTCACCCCGCCAGCCCCCCCAAGAGCGCCGCGCTCACCCCGCCAGCCCCCCCCAAGAGCGCCGCGCTCACCCCCGCCAGCCCCCCCAAGAGCGCCGCGCTCACACCCGCCAGCCCCCCCAAGAGCGCCGCGCTCCACCCCGCCAGCCCCCCCAAGAGCGCCGCGCTCACCCCGCCAGCCCCCCCAAGAGCGCCGCGCTCACCCCGCCAGCCCCCCAAGAGCGCCGCGCTCACCCCCGCCAGCCCCCCCAAGAGCGCCGCGCTCCACCCCGCCAGCCCCCCCAAGAGCGCCGCGCTCACCCCCGCCAGCCCCCCCCAAGAGCGCCGCGCTCACCCCGCCAGCCCCCCCAAGAGCGCCGCGCTCACCCCGCCAGCCCCCCCAAGAGCGCCGCGCTCACCCCGCCAGCCCCCCCAAGAGCGCCGCGCTCACCCCCGCCAGGCCCCGCCCCAAGAGCGCCGCGCTCACCCCGCCAGCCCCCCCAAGAGCGCCGCGCTCACACCCCGCCAGCCCCCCCAAGAGCGCCGCGCTCACACCCGCCAGCCCCCCCCAAGAGCGCCGCGCTCACACCCGCCAGCCCCCCCCAAGAGCGCCGCGCTCACCCCGCCAGCCCCCCCAAGAGCGCCGCGCTCACCCCGCCAGCCCCCCCAAGAGCGCCGCGCTCACCCCGCCAGCCCCCCCCAAGAGCGCCGCGCTCACCCCGCCCCCCCCAGCCCCCCCAAGAGCGCCGCGCTCACCCCGCCAGCCCCCCCAAGAGCGCCGCGCTCACCCCGCCAGCCCCCCCAAGAGCGCCGCGCTCACCCCCGCCAGCCCCCCCAAGAGCGCCGCGCTCACCCCGCCCAGCCCCCCCAAGAGCGCCGCGCTCACCCCCGCCAGCCCCCCCCAAGAGCGCCGCGCTCACCCCCGCCAGCCCCCCCAAGAGCGCCGCGCTCACCCCGCCAGCCCCCCCAAGAGCGCCGCGCTCACCCCGCCAGCCCCCCCAAGAGCGCCGCGCTCACCCCCGCCAGCCCCCCCAAGAGCGCCGCGCTCACCCCGCCAGCCCCCCCAAGAGCGCCGCGCTCACCCCCGCCAGCCCCCCCAAGAGCGCCGCGCTCACCCCGCCAGCCCCCCCAAGAGCGCCGCGCTCACACCCGCCAGCCCCCCCAAGAGCGCCGCGCTCACACCCGCCAGCCCCCCAAGAGCGCCGCGCTCACCCCGCCAGCCCCCCCAAGAGCGCCGCGCTCACCCCGCCAGCCCCCCCAAGAGCGCCGCGCTCACCCCGCCAGCCCCCCCAAGAGCGCCGCGCCTCACCCCGCCAGCCCCCCCAAGAGCGCCGCGCTCACCCCGCCAGCCCCCCCAAGAGCGCCGCGCTCACCCCGCCAGCCCCCCCAAGAGCGCCGCGCTCACCCCGCCAGCCCCCCCAAGAGCGCCGCGCTCACCCCCGCCAGCCCCCCCAAGAGCGCCGCGCTCACCCCGCCAGCCCCCCCAAGAGCGCCGCGCTCACCCCCGCCAGCCCCCCCAAGAGCGCCGCGCTCACCCCCGCCAGCCCCCCCAAGAGCGCCGCGCTCACTCCCGCCAGCCCCCCCAAGAGCGCCGCGCTCACCCCGCCAGCCCCCCCAAGAGCGCCGCGCTCACCCCCCGCCAGCCCCCCCAAGAGCGCCGCGCTCACCCCGCCAGCCCCCCCAAGAGCGCCGCGCTCACCCCGCCAGCCCCCCCAAGAGCGCCGCGCTCACCCCGCCAGCCCCCCCAAGAGCGCCGCGCTCACCCCCGCCAGCCCCCCCAAGAGCGCCGCGCTCACCCCCCGCCAGCCCCCCCAAGAGCGCCGCGCTCACCCCGCCAGCCCCCCCAAGAGCGCCGCGCTCACCCCGCCAGCCCCCCCAAGAGCGCCGCGCTCACCCCGCCAGCCCCCCCAAGAGCGCCGCGCTCACCCCGCCAACCCCCCCAAGAGCGCCGCGCTCACCCGCCAGCCCCCCAAGAGCGCCGCGCTCACCCCCGCCAGCCCCCCAAGAGCGCCGCGCTCACCCCGCCAGCCCCCCAAGAGCGCCGCGCTCAGTCACCCAGCAGCTGCTCCTGAGCGCTGCCGCCAGTCAGGGTGATACAGAAGAGCCCACAGCATTTCCAGTGTGTGAATACGTCCGTACGCCGGTTTCACATAAGCACATTATGGGTGTAACATGCCTGTAATACACTTGTATGAAACCACAGAGGGGAGAACTAGCGATGGGCACAAGTCATACAACGGCCTCATGTGCACATGGCAGTGTTTTTTGGAAAAGTCGCCTGAAAGTTTAGTCACCGTTTAAGTAAAGCCTCTGGCCACCACCGCCGCCGGCACGTCCGTTCTCATCTGCGGACAGACAGGACATACGAGGTTTTTTCATGCAAATTATCAGTCTGTGTGCATAAAAAAAGTCACCGCACGTCCGCATCGGCGCACAACAGAGCCGCACGCTGTCCGTGGATTAACGCAGAGACACGGTCCCAAATATGGCACGTTAATTAACACAATACCATGGAGACAGATCTTAGCCTGGCGAACCATTGGCAGAAGTCAACGGCAGCGGAAGACAGTGACAAGTGCCAACTCCAGAATGATGGTAAACAGGTTGTCAGACCCCAAAACCCCATTTAATCCACTACGTTACACTGACAAATCGGCATTTTGCAGAAGGGTCCCGTTCTCCCCGATCAGGTCCAAGACCCCATGTCCGTGAAATCCAAGCATGTACACGGACCCCCAGGAGCCCAAACTCTTCAGAACACCAAGTACATCTGAGCTAAGAAGCCAACCTGACAACCATTTGTGTATGGGGCAGCGGAAGCAGCTCAGCGGAGACGAGCGTGCATGCGTTCGGCTGGCAGCAGCTTATCCCCTGACAAGGATGAAGGCGTTATATCTAACAGCCAGATTCTCATCTCCCCCGACATGGAAGTCAAGGGGCTGCCAGACACATTAGATCAGCTGAGGGTCCGTCTATATGGGCCAATCATAAGGAACCCGAGGCGGACGGGCGCGAGTCTCCAGCCACCCTCCATCCTGTACAGGAGCAATTATAGCCAAGATGACCGCCGTGTCCTAAAGCGCCCAACCATCCTGTGCAGAAGGACCCCAACGCCCCAAAACAGGCATGCAGACCAAACGGCATCTTGTGTCCAATCTGCCTTAAGCCCTTTAGACAGGACGGTCAGCCGCCCCAGTGGTGCTTTTACACAGGAGCAGTCGCCGCTCAGTGAATGGGGGGGCCGGGGGTCCGTCCAGCCCCCCGCCTGCATGCAGTCACCAGGCCGTTGTCCGTAGATCAGCATCTGCCCGTTTCCAGACAACCAGTGATTTATCTTCTTTCGCTGCATGCGTTTACACTGCTCAATCATGGCACAATCCGCTAGATCCAGCGAGTAGTTTGCCTGATCACGCCGGTTAAATCGTTAGCGTCATTTCTGCTGCAGCGCACATGCTAAAGGAAGAACGGCCGAATGACGAACACTAAATCTGTGCGTTTAAACTGACATTGTAAAGGATACAACTCTGCGCAGTTTACTCGCTCCCAGTAAACGGACCCTAAAGGGCGCTCTGGCCGGCATGGTTAGGCGCATGAGCGCCCCGAGGACGACCACACGACTATTACGGCAACGACCGGGGATCGCTCCCGCCTGCTCCCATGGCTAGTACGAGGGGGCCGTCGCTCATACATGCAGCCGCTCCTGCTCACATAGCCGATAGCCAAGTGACTCCAACCGGCCAGCGATTTCTCGCTCCGTGCGCTGTCGGCGGCCGCGTGTACACCGCACAACTATTGCCCAAATTTACTGTTTCCAGCGATAATTTGGGTGATAGTTGTCCCATGTAAAAGGCATCTCAAGCCTCTGCCAGACACTTCCTTGCGTTGGGCATGTTGGCATCTAACCCGCTGATCCAGCACATGGGGCAGGAAGCCAGCCAGCCGATTACTGCAGCTTCTACACCCCCCCGAGACCAGTTCCCTTCGGTGTGAATGAAGCCACATGTTCATAGGTCACATAAGCGCCAACACCCACCGCCATGTCACCCGTGTGCAGAGCTTCTCCAAGACGTGATGACAAGGTGAACAGTCAAGTGGCATCAAGGGCTCATCCTTCGGCAAACTAACCCTTCAGACGGGTCGCGCCCCGGCGGCAAATCCTGTGTATGTGGAGGTGACCACATTAAACAAATATTCAGATCCAGGAGAAGACGACATAAGACCTCTGAGGTTAGTAATACGGCATTACGTGGAGGACTAACCCCAAGTGACTGGCTTCATCTTGCACCTTAAAGGGGCAGTTTGGGCTCAAGATAGGCCATCAGCAGCTTATTCCCGGGGGTCCGCCGCTTGCGATTGTCCGGCCGGCTGTCACTGCAGTGGATAGGAGGAGAAGCAGGAGCGCCGCTATTCCACGCCCTGCCCAGGACAGGATGTCCGTAACAAGAGCCGCGCTATCAGACTTCAATGGCGGTGAAGCAGGAGCCAACCCTCTCTCCCCTGGGCAGGGGGCCGGACGATCAGCTGTTCTGAGGATAGGTCATCAGTTAAAAGAGCCCAGATTGCCCCTTTAAGAGAGTAATCCCACCTCAGCTGGTTACGTTTCTAGACCAGGAGTGTTTTTCGGAAACAGCCGCCACTCCCATAGCTTCCAATGAAGTGAACGGAAGGCATGGTAACAGTGCAGCGCGGCCCGCACCGATGTCCCTTTAAACCTCATTCACTGCAGTGTTTCTGTAACCCCCGACAAGGAGATGTAGAAACCGCCAAACGCTGAAATGGGACAACCCTCGAATAGCAATCTGGTTTTCTCTCATGGGTGCATTGGAAGAGCCAGAACCTATTTTTTGCCAACAGACGTAGAAGGCTTTTTTTCCCCCATGGGGGGGGGGGGGGGGGGGGGGCAGCACTTTGGGGTACATAATATGTATCTTAAAAAAAAACAGGAGTTATGCTGTTTTTTGGGTTTTGCCCTTTCTGGATTAACTTGCAGCACAAACATAACGCTGTTCTCCGGTACAAAAGGATTGTGGCACTACCAAATCTGTACAATTTTAAGGCGACCTCTGACCCTGGACAAACAAAGATGGCCGCCCCGCTTGCTACCTGATGCACGCTGTGCATCAGTATACATGGTAGACATTACACGCTGCTATGATTGGCCAGGGCTGCCCATGTCAGCAGCTCGCAGCGTCTTGGACTGCCGATGTATACAGTGCGCATCAAGTAGTCAGAGAAGGGGAGCGGCCATCATTGTCTAGGGTCAGGGGTCGCTTTAAAAACACTTAACTACTAAAGCACAACTCACTCTTTAAAGACACCCTCTGCTTTTCTGACAGCGTCTTACAAGGCCGGTACCACTTGTTTTCCTGCTGACAGCTGTATAAGGCCGGCTGCAGACGGCCGTGACGGGCTCCGCGCGGAATATTCGGCGGCGAAGCCTGTCACGGCGACCCCCAGAGACCCCATACTTACCAGCGGATCCGGCGTCCTGGGTCCCCTGACGCATTGTGAAGGCCTATTTGCATTTTGAGTCCATAACAGACTACCACAAAAAAATACAAAAACATTGTGGTCACTAAAGGGTTAAAAGGCTCCTTTAAGGCGTTGAGAGAGAAAAAAAAATAAAAAAAATCTAACCTTCCTTCTTCCTCCCCCGTCAGTCTGCTTACCGCATCTTCTCCTCCTGATCTCCTGCAGTCCCCCGGGTCTCCTCACCTCCTGCAGGGCGGTGTACCCGGTCGCTGGTGACGTAGCGCTCACTGCCTAGCGGGGAATGGCGAATCCTCGGCAGCCTGCTTTAGAGCGCCTGTGCAGGCGTGATATCACACTATATGAAGCACTAGCAGCAAGATATTGCACCTGTGCGCTAAAGCAGGCTGCCGAGGATTCAACGTCCCGCTAGGCAGAGAGGGCCACGTCACCAGCGACCGGGTACACCGACCTGCCGGAGGGGAGGCGACCCAGGGGACTGCAGGAGAAGATGCGGTAAGGAGACTGACAGGGGAGGAGGAAGTAGAGATTCTTCTTCTAATGACAGAACCCCTTTAACCCCTTAATGACGCGGCCACTTTTTTTTTTTTTTTTTACAGGGGGAGGAAAAAAAACAAAAATATGGGGGACTACAACATGCGACGCTTTAATCGCTCCTGCAGTATGACGCAATGCTATAGCATTACGGGACCCCCGAACATCGTTTGGGGCATTTAAAGGGTTAATAGCCGTGATTGGCCGATTGCAGCTATTGCCCGTGGGTGTCAGCTATAACAAACAGCTTCTGCCCGCACTGTAAGAGGCCTTAACTGCACAGGGAGTTACAGTGAAGCCCCCCAAAAGCCAGTGAGTTACCGTTCCCCACAATGCCAGGAGTGCCGCCGGGCAGGGAGGAGGGGTACAACACTAAGCCAGCACTGTATTCAGTTCCTTGGGGGCGCGGTGGATGCGTAATGGGAACCCCAACTATAAGGCTTCATTGATGGTACTGGGGAAGAGAGAACTGATGTGGGGGCCGGGGGCCCAGGTTCACCTGCGCCTCCAGCCCCCATTATCTCCTATAGGTCCGACCCCCACAAAGCGCTGGCACATCCACGCACCGTCAGCAGTTTTGACCTTTTAAAGATCTTTTTTCAGGTCCTATTCGGGCGTATGAACATCAAAGCAAAGTCCGCCGCTCGGAGCCCCCTGTACCCCCCAGAACGGAGCGCTCCTGCGCGGGATCCAGGACCAGCAGCCCTTCACACTGCAGCACAGCCCCTTTAACCCCTTAATGCTCCATAATGTACATAAATGCCATGGTCAATTCTAGCAATGGCATTTAAATGCCCGGATCAGAGTTCTGGGGGTCCCAAACTACGCACCGCAATGAGAACACAAGGGGCTGTTCAGTTGCCACGGCAACCAAACAGCCTTCTGAAAACCACCAGGACTGCTATTGCAAAATTGCCTATTAAGTTGACTGTGGGGTGGCTTGATAGATTGCCTGTCAGACCGCGGTGTGATGTAATGCTACGGCACTAACATCACACTGCAGGAGCGATCAGAGCATCACAAGTTCTTATCTGCTATGGGGACAAAAAAAAAATGTAAAAACTAAATTAAAAAAAAGTTTAAAAAGTTATTGGAAAAATTGCTGATAATTTAAAAACAAAAAACTAAACACACAAGTTTGCCGGATACAAAAAAATGTAAAAAACGCCAAAAATATTTGGCATCCCCGTGTCCAAGTCCAATTCGTTAGAGGGGGGTCCCATTAAACAAAAAGCAGCAGTGGAAACATTAAAAAAGTTATGGCGGTAAGCACAATTTATTTTTAAAGTAGTACAAAACCCCCATAAATTTGTATCGTATTTGTGGCGTCGCGCAGAATAGCGTTATGTCACTGCCGTTTACTGCGCTGCGATCCTAGAAACAAGAACCTCCAAAGATGGCGAACCCGCAAGGACAGCGACCCTCAGAGCGCGAGGGAGACGGGCAAATAGAAGTTATGTTTTAGAAGGGAGGGCGGGGAAGAAATGTAAAGAGGAGTGTCCTTAAGGGGTTAAAGGTTGTTCTAAGCCAATCACAGGTGAGATATGCCCCCAACTGAAGAGATGGAAGCCGACACAGCAGGACCTGCGAGCGCAAGCCGTGACCGGCTGCATGTGGGGGCGGGATTACAGAAGTTGCCCAGCGCCATTTCTGTATGGACGGCTTTACACGGGACAACTAGCAGTCCAGACGTTGCTGCGGCGAGGTGTTCGTGTACGGGAGACTGCTCCGCGTGCTTTAACAGATATTGCTTATGTTGGTGGTTGCTGGCGCCCGCCGCCCAGCGCCATCCACCAGCGCCCGCCGCCCAGCGCCATCCACCAGCGCCCGCCGCCCAGCGCCATCCACCAGTGCCCGCCGCCCAGCGCCATCCACCAGCGCCCGCCGCCCAGCGCCATCCCCTGACTACCTTTAGGAAGGGCCGTTACACTTCAGCGTTTTTTGCTGTTCTGGAAGAGGCGAAATGGAAAGAAAGCGCCTAGTGACACCTCTGACCTCTGACCCCCCCCCTCCGCGCCACTCTCAGTTTTCCGCATTATTGTTGCTGCACCAGAGGCGTGGCTGGCACGAGTGGATCTGACGGCGTTGTACTCGCACGCGGCGCACGGTGATGTTGGGTCCCAGCTCGGTGTGAACGCGCACGTAACACTCGCCAAGACCGAACAAGCTGCGATTGTGTGAGCACAACATGGCGGCCGGTGGGATGGCGGTACAGTGCATTACTCGCGCACGCAAGAAGCTATGACCGCCGCTCGGGTGACACGGACCGCCGCGCTCCCAGGTCCAACTAAAAGGAAGCCGTCTGTTTATCCGTTTCTCTTCTATTTTGTCTAGTTTTGTTTTCCTAAAAGCCGCCATGGTGAACGGCGCCAAAGACACGATCGGCCGGTTACATCAGACCAGCGGCCTGGAATGACAGCTGCAGGAATTGTTGCGCGGTTTCTTGGCTGCAGTAACCGCCACTAACGGTCGCCCTGTACGGACGCGGTCGCACCTCACTGATTTGGCGCAGATTTTGGTTTTGCCGCAGATCCAAAGCCGATTGAAGCCTCTAAAGCGATCGCTGCCAGCGCCGCCATCTTACTCCAAGTGACAGACAGCCCCTCCGGCATCACCTGACCAGCGGCAGCGCTCCGCACCCAAAGCCGAGAGGAGCGGCGCCACGTGGGGCGGCCGAGCGCGGCGCCCCCATACAGAGCAGCCGCGGAGCCTCCGGGGCGGCCGAGCGCGGCGCCCCCATACAGAGCAGCCGCGGAGCCTCCGGGGCGGCCGAGCGCGGCGCCCCCATACAGAGCAGCCGCGGAGCCTCCGGGGCGGCCGAGCGCGGCGCCCCCATACAGAGCAGCCGCGGAGCCTCCGGGGCGGCCGAGCGCGGCGCCCCCATACAGAGCAGCCGCGGAGCCTCCGGGGCGGCCGAGCGCGGCGCCCCCATACAGAGCAGCCGCGGAGCCTCCGGGGCGGCCGAGCGCGGCGCCCCCATACAGAGCAGCCGCGGAGCCTCCGGGGCGGCGCCCCCATACAGAGCAGCCGCGGAGCCTCCGGGGCGGCGCCCCCATACAGAGCAGCCGCGGAGCCTCCGGGGCGGCGCCCCCATACAGAGCAGCCGCGGAGCCTCCGGGGCGGCCGAGCGCGGCGCCCCCATACAGAGCAGCCGCGGAGCCTCCGGGGCGGCCGAGCGCGGCGCCCCCATACAGAGCAGCCGCGGAGCCTCCGGGGCGGCCGAGCGCGGCGCCCCCATACAGAGCAGCCGCGGAGCCTCCGGGGCGGCCGAGCGCGGCGCCCCATACAGAGCAGCCGCGGAGCCTCCGGGGCGGCCGAGCGCGGCGCCCCCATACAGAGCAGCCGCGGAGCCTCCGGGGCGGCCGAGCGCGGCGCCCCCATACAGAGCAGCCGCGGAGCCTCCGGGGCGGCCGAGCGCGGCGCCCCCATACAGAGCAGCCGCGGAGCCTCCGGGGCGGCCGAGCGCGGCGCCCCCATACAGAGCAGCCGCGGAGCCTCCGGGGCGGCCGAGCGCGGCGCCCCCATACAGAGCAGCCGCGGAGCCTCCGGGGCGGCCGAGCGCGGCGCCCCCATACAGAGCAGCCGCGGAGCCTCCGGGGCGGCCGAGCGCGGCGCCCCCATACAGAGCAGCCGCGGAGCCTCCGGGGCGGCCGAGCGCGGCGCCCCCATACAGAGCAGCCGCGGAGCCTCCGGGGCGGCCGAGCGCGGCGCCCCCATACAGAGCAGCCGCGGAGCCTCCGGGGCGGCCGAGCGCGGCGCCCCCATACAGAGCAGCCGCGGAGCCTCCGGGGCGGCCGAGCGCGGCGCCCCCATACAGAGCAGCCGCGGAGCCTCCGGGGCGGCCGAGCGCGGCGCCCCCATACAGAGCAGCCGCGGAGCCTCCGGGGCGGCCGAGCGCGGCGCCCCCATACAGAGCAGCCGCGGAGCCTCCGGGGCGGCCGAGCGCGGCGCCCCCATACAGAGCAGCCGCGGAGCCTCCGGGGCGGCCGAGCGCGGCGCCCCATACAGAGCAGCCGCGGAGCCTCCGGGGCGGCCGAGCGCGGCGCCCCCATACAGAGCAGCCGCGGAGCCTCCGGGGCGGCCGAGCGCGGCGCCCCCATACAGAGCAGCCGCGGAGCCTCCGGGGCGGCCGAGCGCGGCGCCCCCATACAGAGCAGCCGCGGAGCCTCCGGGGCGGCCGAGCGCGGCGCCCCCATACAGAGCAGCCGCGGAGCCTCCGGGGCGGCCGAGCGCGGCGCCCCATACAGAGCAGCCGCGGAGCCTCCGGGGCGGCCGAGCGCGGCGAATGGCTGCTTCACTGAAGTGACGAGAGGAGAGCGGAGCAGGAAAGCTGCTGGCATCCGCCGGCTCACCGCACGGGCGACATGTGTCATCCAAGATGGCAGCCGTCCTCACACGGGCGTTTGTTCAGACGCGGCACCCTAAAGCGCCGCCCCCTCACTCACACAACGGGGGGCCGCAAAGAGCGCTGAAACACTAAATGGCGCTGGCGGCGGTGAACTCAGAGGCGGTCTGCAGCGTCGCGCAGAACACTAGTGACCGCGGCCTGGCGGTGCTGACAGCGGCTCCAGCGATCACGGGCGACCGTGTGGAGCGCCGGCGGCTAACGCCCGCACAGGCTGTATGGGCGACATTTTGAATTCCGCGTCCGCTTCGCTATGTAAACGCCGCAGAGCCTCCTTGCGATCGGACTTACCGCTACGACTCCAGACACGGGCCGCCCCGCAGGACGCCGCCGCACCGAGGAGCGAAAGGGCTCACGGAAACACCGGCGCGGCGAGCGGCACTCCTCCTGTCATGTGGCCGCTTCATTCACCTGCGCTGCGGACACCACCGAGCCGCCCGCTGCGCCGCTTCCGTAACCGCCATTCACCACCGAGCCGCCCGCTGCGCCGCTTCCGTATCCGCCATTCACCACCGAGCCGCCCGCTGCGCCGCTTCCGTATCCGCCATTCACCACCGAGCCGCCCGCTGCGCCGCTTCCGTATCCGCCATTCACCACCGAGCCGCCCGCTGCGCCGCTTCCGTAACCGCCATTCACCACCGAGCCGCCCGCTGCGCCGCTTCCGTATCCGCCATTCACCACCGAGCCGCCCGCTGCGCCGCTTCCGTATCCGCCATTCACCACCGAGCCGCCCGCTGCGCCGCTTCCGTATCCGCCATTCACCACCGAGCCGCCCGCTGCGCCGCTTCCGTATCCGCCATTCACCACCGAGCCGCCCGCTGCGCCGCTTCCGTAACCGCCATTCACCACCGAGCCGCCCGCTGCGCCGCTTCCGTAACCGCCATTCACCACCGAGCCGCCCGCTGCGCCGCTTCCGTAACCGCCATTCACCACCAAGCCGCCCGCTGCGCCGCTTCCATGGTACCTGTCCGTCGCAGACAGCGAGCGCCTCTGACATGCCGGCCCCCCGGGGCGGAGGCTGGGAGTTGTAGTGCGCAGACCCGCTGCTAAACACATCTGCATACGGCGCAGCAGCGACACACGCACCACCACCCCATATCCGAACGGAACCCGTAACCCCCCCCCATATCCGCACGGCGTCCGCAGGCCCCAAATACGTTATTAACCCTTCCCATCCCTCGCTCCCCCATGAAGGCCCTGCGAGCTGAGGGGAGCCCGTCAGGCATGCTGGGAGTTGTAGTGTCAGCCCGCCGGGTCACCCCGCTCCCCCACAGGCCGCCCGTTACACCCGTCACACAGGCCTCACACACGCACCCCGCGGCCCGAACACTTCCTCCGCGCCGCGCCGTCCTCGTCTTCCTCCGCGTCTCGCCGCTGATGCTCTTGTCGCCGTCGGCTCGGTTTTCTTTGCTTTTCCTGTTGTTTTTGTCTGTTTTTCTTTCTTCTCGATGCGTTTTTCTAAGTCGAAGCTCCAAAATGGCTGCTTCCTCCTATAAAGCTCCCGGGCCGGATCCCTCCGCCGCGCGCGGCCGCCGCTGCCGGGAGCACGTATCACTGCGCGGACTATTTTCTCGGGGGAAACACTTCCGGGTCGTCCACGTGGGGTGGGGGCGCTTTATATCCCTATCGCCGTTTATCCCACGGGGGCCACACGGGCTGGTGGGGGCGACACCTCCGCAGGAGCTGCGGCTCCAGTATTACAGCCGGGGCCTGTTTACAACCATGGTGGAAGATTACCTGAGAGGAGACCCCCGAGGGCTGCTCCCCAATACATCAGGGACCACTGCAGGCTGCTCCCCAATACCTGAGAGGAGACCCCCGAGGGCTGCTCCCCTATACATGAGAGACCACTGCAGGCTGCTCCCCAATACATGAGAGGAGACCCCCGAGGGCTGCTCCCCAATACATCAGGGACCACTGCAGGCTGCTCCCCAATACCTGAGAGGAGACCCCCGAGGGCTGCTCCCCAATACACGAGAGGAGACCCCCGAGGGCTGCTCCCCAATACATAAAAGAGAAGACCCCCGAGGGCTGCTCCCCAATACATGAGAGACCACTGCAGGCTGCTCCCCAATACATGAGAGACCACCGCAGGCTGCTCCCCAATACATGAGAGACCACCGCAGGCTGCTCCCCAATACATGAGAGGAGACCCCCGAGGGCTGCTCCCCAATACATGAGGGACCACTGCAGGCTGCTCCCCAATACATGAGAGGAGACCCCCGAGGGCTGCTCCCCAATACATGAGAGACCACTGCAGGCTGCTCCCCAATACATGAGAGACCATTGCAGGCTGCTCCCCAATACATGAGAGGAGACCCCCGAGGGCTGCTCCCCAATACATAAAAGAGAAGACCCCCGAGGGCTGCTCCCCAATACATGAGAGGAGACCCCCGAGGGCTGCTCCCCAATACATCAGGGACCACTGCAGGCTGCTCCCCAATACCTGAGAGGAGACCCCCGAGGGCTGCTCCCCTATACATGAGAGACCACTGCAGGCTGCTCCCCAATACATGAGAGGAGACCCCCGAGGGCTGCTCCCCAATACATCAGGGACCACTGCAGGCTGCTCCCCAATACCTGAGAGGAGACCCCCAAGGGCTGCTCCCCAATACATAAAAGAGAAGACCCCCGAGGGCTGCTCCCCAATACATGAGAGACCACTGCAGGCTGCTCCCCAATACATGAGAGACC
Organism: Eleutherodactylus coqui; assembly: GCF_035609145.1. Taxonomy (NCBI): domain Eukaryota; kingdom Metazoa; phylum Chordata; class Amphibia; order Anura; family Eleutherodactylidae; genus Eleutherodactylus; species Eleutherodactylus coqui. The sequence goes on along the minus strand of NC_089842.1, from coordinate 2,649,178 downwards.
ACCGCAGGCTGCTCCCCAATACATGAGAGGAGACCCCCGAGGGCTGCTCCCCAATACATGAGGGACCACTGCAGGCTGCTCCCCAATACATGAGAGGAGACCCCCGAGGGCTGCTCCCCAATACATGAGAGACCACTGCAGGCTGCTCCCCAATACATGAGAGACCATTGCAGGCTGCTCCCCAATACATGAGAGGAGACCCCCGAGGGCTGCTCCCCAATACATAAAAGAGAAGACCCCCGAGGGCTGCTCCCCAATACATGAGAGGAGACCCCCGAGGGCTGCTCCCCAATACATGAGGGACCACTGCAGGCTGCTCCCCAATACATGAGAGGAGACCCCCGAGGGCTGCTCCCCAATACATGAGGGACCACTGCAGGCTGCTCCCCAATACATGATAGGAGACCCCCGAGGGCTGCTCCCCAATACACGAGAGACCACTGCAGGCTGCTCCCCAATACATGAGAGGAGACCCCCGCAGGCTGCTAGCCCAATACATGAGGAGACCCCCGAGGGCTGCTCCCCAATACATGAGAGACCACTGCAGACTGCTTCCCAATACATGAGGAGACCCCCGAGGGCTGCTCCCCAATACATGAGAGACCACTGCAGGCTGCTTCCCAATACATGAGGAGACCCCCGAGGGCTGCTTCCCAATACATGAGGAGACCCCCGAGGGCTGCTCCCCAGTACATGAGAGACCACCGCAGGCTGCTCCCCAATACATGAGAGACCACCGCAGGCTGCTCCCCAATACATGAGAGGAGACCCCCGCAGGCTGCTCCCCAGTACATGAGAGACCACCGCAGGCTGCTCCCCAATACATGAGAGACCACTGCAGGCTGCTCCCCAATACATGAGAGGAGACCCCCGCAGGCTGCTCCCCAATACATGAGAGACCACCGCAAGCTGCTCCCCAATACATGAGAGGAGACCCCCGAGGGCTGCTCCCCTATACATGAGAGAAGACCACCGCAGGCTGCTCCCCAATACATGAGGGAAGACCACCGCAGGCTGCTCCCCAATATATGAGAGGAGACCCCCAGGGCTGCTCCCCAATACATGAGGAGACTCCCGAGGGCTGCTCCCCAATACATGAGAGGAGACCCCCGAGGGCTGCTCCCCTATACATGAGAGAAGACCACCGCAGGCTGCTCCCCAATACATGAGGGAAGACCACCGCAGGCTGCTCCCCAATATATGAGAGGAGACCCCCGCAGGCTGCTCCCCAATACATGAGAGGAGACCCCCGCAGGCTGCTCCCCAATACATGAGAGAAGACACCCGAGGGCTGCTCCCCAATACATAAAAGAGAAGACCACCACAGGCTGCTCCCCAATACTTGAGAGGAGACCCCCGAGGGCTGCTCCCCAATACATGAGGGAAGACCACTGCAGGCTGTTCCCCAATACATAAAAGAGAAGACCACCACAGGCTGCTCCCCAATACTTGAGAGGAGACCCCCGAGGGCTGCTCCCCAATACATGAGAGACCACTGCAGGCTGCTCCCCAATACATGAGAGAAGACCACCGCAGGCTGCTCCCCAATACTTGAGAGGAGACCCCCGAGGGCTGCTCCCCAATACATGAGAGAAGACCACTGCAGGCTGCTCCCCAATACATAAAAGAGAAGACCACCGCAGGCTGCTCCCCAATACTTGAGAGGAGACCCCCGAGGGCTGCTTCCCAATACATGAGGGAAGACCACTGCAGGCTGTTCCCCAATACATGAGGGAAGACCACCAAAGGCAGCTCCGCAATACATGAGTGAAGACCACCGCAGGCTGCTCCCCAATACATGAGAGGAGACCCCCGCAGGCTGCTCCCCAATACATGAGAGACCACCGCAAGCTGCTCCCCAATACATGAGAGGAGACCCCCGAGGGCTGCTCCCCTATACATGAGAGAAGACCACCGCAGGCTGCTCCCCAATACATGAGGGAAGACCACCGCAGGCTGCTCCCCAATATATGAGAGGAGACCCCCGCAGGCTGCTCCCCAATACATGAGGGAAGACCACCGAGTGCAGCTTCACAATACATGAGTGAATACCACCGAGTGCAGTTACCCAACACATGAGGGAAGGACACTGGGGCCAGCTCCCCGACCCCTGAAAGAACACCACCGAGGGCAGCTCCCTAACACCTGAGGGAAGACCACTGAGGGCAGCTGCCCGTCTCCTGAGGGAAGACCACTGAGGGCAGCTCCCCGACACCTGAGGGAAGACCACTGCAGGCAGCTCCCCAATACTCGAGGGAAGACCACCGAGTGTGGCTCCCCGACAGCCGAGGGAAGACTGTCCGTTGCAACCCCTGACAACACCCGAGGGAAGACCACCTGCTACAGCCCCCTGACACCCGAGGGAAGACCAGCTTCCCAAGATGGAGATTTGACCATAAGGGGCCTTTAATCATTTAGATTGGTGCTGGATCGCAGAAAAATTAAATCTAATCCCTCAGAGTGAATCCGAGCAGCGACTGAACGCGAAGCGGGAATTGGCCTTCTCATCGTAGTCCTTCAGTTTCTGAACAACGAATTGGCGGATGTAAACAGGAACCATCTATGGATGACGGACTGTTTACTGCGAATGGAGTCGGTGGTCCGCAACGACCCCCAACGCACTCCGCCTCCATTTACACAGGACGACTTCGGGGGCTTCAGCGGAGTGTGCCGGAGATTGTGTCCCCCCTGCATGCCCATCGTTTATTGATGAGCGGCTGCTTGCTTAGACGAAGCGATGATTTTGTGGCACGTGTGAAGGATGGGACCAGCGGATTTCCACGCCCGATATCGGACCACTTCATCTAACAAGTGATTGGCGCAATAATCGTCCCGCGTAATAGAGGCTTAATCGCACAGAAGCCATCATGGCCGGGACGACTGTTGGGCACGCGGTAATTGTCCTATATAAGATGGCCATAGGGTTGGGATACACGAACTGCGAATCACTGCTTTTAACCCCTGAAGGCCCAGAGACGAGGGATTTTACTCATGTGGTGGATTTACTGCCTAGTTTTTTTTCCTTCAGCTACTAAAATGACTTTTGCTGCACTTTTCCCGTGACACATGGGGCTGTGTTTTTATATCTTTTTTCACTGACTTTTTTTTCCCCGTTTTTATGTTTTATTGGGGGTAAAAAGCTAAAAAAAAACAGATTATTTTAACACTTATGGTTGTTTTTGTAAACTAGTATATTTAAGCTAAATAAAGCCCAGAAATGGGTTCCTCGTTTTGATGTATATGCATAGTTTTGGATTACAGGGGGCATATGGCGAGGGTTCGCTTGGCGTTGGCTTTGGGTCATTTTCTCTTTTATGTACACATATTTTTTAGTTTATTCTGTGATTTTTCATACTTATATTTGTAACTATTTTTTACCATCTGTGTTCCCCATGACATCATATACGACCTCTGGGGGTCATTCACATGGTCTCTTTTTTTATTTCACACTTTTCCCCTGTCCCAATTACAGGGGAAAGCATCCCCCTGTAGTGATAATAGTCACTGACAGAGCTGATTTGGGTCTGCTAGGACCCTGCAGGTCTGCTGTCACGGGGAACACCCAGCGGTCACATGATCATCGGTTCACATAGTGGAAGTTATACTTTCACTCTTTAGGACATGGTGCTCATTGAGCGCTATGTACACTGGAAAGGAGAAGGCATAAGCAGTTAAAAACCGCTTCTCCCTTCTCCTCCGGGTTCTCGGTTGTGACTAACAGCTGAGGACCCGACCTGCCCCTGCTTCATTTGTCTCACAACTCACAAATCTCACACAATTTTCTCGCCAGTGTGAAGGCCCCCGAAGGCTGGCATCACATAGGGCAGAATTTCCATGCAAATTCAAATCCGCGACATGTGAATTGTATCGCCGTCTCTGCTGCCGAACTCGCCCCTCTCAATGACTGGGTGAATTCCACACAGGAATCTGCTATGAAACCTGCTTCAAAACCTGCACCAAATAGTGCGGGTTTGGAGGCAGGCCTTCCGCTAGCAATTCTGTCCTGTGTGAACCCAGCTTACCAGTGGCCTTATTGGGGCGACCCCTCCATGCCCAAGACTCTAAGGGGGCCCATGGCCATCCCAATTGACCCTATTGTAATCCAAAACGAGGTTAAGCGACTTCCTATTCTCACAGCCTTCCATCTCTGCTGCCTGTGATCTCAGATCTCGCTCCGGTGCAGCAGAGATGGGGAAGGCTGTGTGTGGTAAATAGTTTAACCCCTTCCTCTCTGTGCATCTGAAAAGCATAGCTACAATGGGGGACCCTATTATTACTGGGGCAGCAATGAGGGACCCTATTACTACTGGGGCAGCAATGAAGGACCCCATTACTACTGGGGCGGCAATGAAGGACCCTATCCCTACTGGAACGGCAATGGAGGAGCCTATTACTACTGGGGCAACAATGAGGGACTCTGTTCCTACTAGGGCCACAATGAGGGACCCTATTACTACAGGGTCAGCAATAAGGGACCCTATTACTACTGGGGCAGCAATAAGGGATCCTATTACTACTGGGGCGGCAATGGTTAACCTTATCACTACTGGGGCGGCAATGGGGACCGTATCACTACTAATGTGGCAATGAGGAACCTCATTACTACTGGGGCGGCAATGGGGACCGTATCACTACTAATGCGGCAATGGGAGACTCTATCACTACTAGTGTGGCAATGAGGGCCCTATTACTACTGGGGCGGCAACAAGGGACCCTATTACTGTTGGGCGGCAATGGGGAACCCTATTACTACTGGAGCGGCAATGGAGGACCCTATTACTACTGGGGCGACAATGAGAGAGCCTATGAATACTGGGGCGGCAATGAGGTACTGTATTACTACTGGGGCGGCAACAAGGGACCCTATTACTATGGGGTAGAAATGAAGGACCCTATTACTACTGGAGCGGCAATGGAGGACCATATTACTACTGGGGTGGCAATGAGAGAGCCTATGAATACTGGGGTGGCAATGAGGTACTGTATTACTACTGGGGCGGCAACAAGGGACCCTATTACTATGGGGTAGCAATGAAGGACCCTATTACTACTGGGGCAGCAACAAGGGACCATATTACTGTTGGGCGGCAATGGGAAACCCTATCACTACTGGGGCGGCAGTGGAGGACCCTATTACTACTAGGGCGGCAATGGGAAACCCTATCACTACTGGGGCGGCAATGAGGGACCCTATTACTACTGGGGTGGCAATGGAGGACCCTATTACTACTGGGGCGGCAATGAGAGAGCCTATGAATACTGGGGCGCCAATGAGGTACTGTATTACTACTGGGGCAGCAATAAGGGACCCTATTACTACTGGGGCGGCAATGGTTAACCTTATCACTACAAGGGCGGCAATGGGGACCGTATCACTACTAATGCAGCAATGAGGAACCTCATTACTACTGGGGCGGCAATGGGGACCGTATCACTACTAATGCGGCAATGGGAGACTCTATCACTATTAGTGTGGCAATGAGGGCCCTATTACTACTAGAGCAGCAAAGGGGAACCCTATGACTACGGGGGCAGCAGTGGGGGACCCTATTACTATGGTGTAGCAATGAAGGACCTTATTACTACTGGGGCGGCAACAAGGGACCCTATTACTGTTGGGCGGCAATGGGGAACCCTATTACTACTGGAGCGGCAATGGAGGACCCTATTACTACTGGGGCGGCAATGAGAGAGCCTATGAATACTGGGGCGGCAATGAGGTACTGTATTACTTCTGGGGCGGCAACAAGGGACACTATTACTACTGGGGCGGCAACAAGGGACCCTATTACTATGGGGTAGCAATGAAGGACCCTATTACTACTGGAGCGGCAATGGAGGACCATATTACTACTGGGGCGGCAATGAGAGAGCCTATGAATACTGGGGCGGCAATGAGGTACTGTATTACTACTGGGGTGGCAACAAGGGACCCTATTTCTATGGGGTAGCAATAAAGGACCCTATTACTACTGGGGCAGCAACAAGGGACCATATTACTGTTGGGCGGCAATGGTAAACCCTATCACTACTGGGGCGGCAATGGAGGACCCTATTACTACTAGGGCGGCAATGGGAAACCCTATCACTACTGGGGCTGCAACAAGGGACCCTATTGCTATGAGGTAGCAATGAAGGACCCTATTACTACTGGAGCGGCAATGGAGGACCATATTACTACTGGGGCGGCAATGAGAGAGCCTATGAATACTGGGGCGGCAATGAGGTACTGTATTACTACTGGGGCGGCAACAAGGGACCCTATTACTACTGGGGCGGCAACAAGGGACCCTATTACTATGGGGTAGCAATGAAGGACCCTATTACTACTGGGACTGCAACAAGGGACCCTATTGCTATGAGGTAGCAATGAAGGACCCTATTACTACTGGAGCGGCAATGGAGGACCATATTACTACTGGGGCGGCAATGAGAGAGCCTATGAATACTGGGGCGGTAATGAGGTACTGTATTACTACTGGGGCGGCAACAAGGGACCCTATTACTACTGGGGCGGCAACAAGGGACCCTATTACTATGGGTTAGCAATGAAGGACCCTATTACTACTGGAGCGGCAATGGAGGACCATATTACTACTGGGGCGGCAATAAGAGAGCCTATGAATACTGGGGCGGCAATGAGGTACTGTATTACTACTGGGGCGGCAACAAGGGACCCTATTACTATGGGGATGAATAAAGGACCCTATTACTACTGGGGCAGCAACAAGGTGTGAGGGTATATGTATATATTGCCATATGTTTTTTATGCTTTTATACCTGTATGCAAGTTCTATTCAAAGTTAAAATGAGAAAAACTTATATGTCGCCTTACATCAGATATTCCAAGGCTTTGCAAGGCTGAGAGAGATGTCTCCAGAAATTCAGAGATGATACAGAACCGAACACGAAGGCCCCGTACTTGGCTGTTTTCCCAGAAGCGCCATATCTAGATAACGACTGTTCAACTACGTATATAACTTTCACTGTCTCAGGCTGGAAATCCGGACTTTACATATATGGTTATGCGGTGAATTTGAGCCAATGAGCCCATCACCCATTCCTAGGGATGAGACCAAAGGGTATAAGATCCCATGTAATCTGTAATAAAGTGCGCAGTCATGTCCCCGTGTGAGGAACTATACCAGACCTCCGTGTGTGGTGTCTCTTCTTTACCGCCGGCAGCGGGGCATTGGGGTGGGTCTGATTGGTGCTGTACGCAGAAATTACCCTGACAAATGGCGCCCAACGAAGGTGGGGCGGTAAAACCGGAGCCGTGCAGCGCAGTCCACCCGGATCCACGCCACGGGGAAGCCGTCCTGCTGCAAACCGAGCCTGATCAACTCAAAGAACTCCAGGTAAGACCGGCATATATTTATGTTGTGTTTTACGCTGAGAGTCTTGCAGCAGGAGGGACTATCTGTGTTTTGTGACCGGACGGGTTGGGTTAAGTGTTCTACACGGTAACTCGTGTGGGCTTCGGGTTTGCCGTCATGGACCACTGACCGTGAGATGCGCACCAATCACTCACCCAGGGACTAGTCATTAGTCTATTTGTTGCTGAAGTCCATAGTGTTTTTAACGATATTGAAGGTTGTTTGTTGTATCTGCAGAATTTTTTTTTTCTTACTTTTCATTTTGTCTCATAGAAGAAGGGACCCTCGGTTTTAGTTTAGTTAGTTGTTGATGGTTTAGCTGAGGAGAGGGATGCACTCTGTGAGACAGGTCCCATAGAAGAAGAGACCCTCGGTTTTAGTTTAGTTAGTTGTTGATGGTTTAGCTGAGGAGAGGGATGCACTCTATGGGACTGGTTCCATAGAAGAAGATGCCTTCGGTTGTTTTGCCATATATAAGGGGCTGACAATTCGGGTCAGAAGGATGCACTCTATGGAGCGTGTTATTATTATTGTTGTTGTTCTAATATGCGTAAGACCTTATTAAAGAAGACGGAGCCCTTTATGGGCCGCCGCCGTACGGATCAATTGATGGAGGAGAGACAGTAGGAGAGACAAGGGTCCCAATCTGTAAAATGTAAGAAAACTCTAATGAAAATGTGTGACATCGACCCGCATGGTAGATTACAATATAGGGACTGGGAGGAGGTCTTTAGGACCAAGAAGGGCGCCTTGAAAGACCAAGGGTTGCTAGAAAGTGCTGAAGTGAGAAGCAGAGAGACAGTCAGAGAAAGTTAAGTATGTACACATTATTTGTTTAAGAAAGTATCCATAAGTGAAATGTTGGAAAGTACAGTAAGTGATCAAGAGGGTGTCGGGAGAGTGTCTACTGAAGGTTACATTGGCAGTTAGGTAGGGAGAGAAATATGGGAAACAAGCAAAGTCGAGAGGAAGGTTACAAGACATGTGATTTGTTGGCAAAGAGAGAGGAAAAGGTGTATAATACTAGATAGATATAGGTGGATATATATGTGTGTATATATGTATATATATGTGTGCAAATGGTTAACTGAGCTTGCTTTTAGAGGAGAAGGATTGTTTACTTGAAGCTGCAGTGTCTTAGTCTAGCTTCTCAAGGCAGAGAGATGTTATTTTGCAAAGGTGGCGGCTTTCAGACTTGACTCCAAGCTCAGGGTCACAAGGGGGGCTGAAAGATACCCACGCATTCTAAAATACTTCAGCGTTTAATACAGCATATAATAGTTTCAGTAAATAAGAAAGATAGAATGTCTCAGTCACTCAGCAAATTTTTTCACATAATTTGTCAAAAATAGCGCTCATTCACAATCTCATCCCAATAGAATCATGTACTTTATAACATTATAGCACTCACCTCAATGTTTTTCAACTGATGCATGTATGTTTGTCACACTTTTTTTCTGTGTATCTGTATGTACTGGTACACCTTCAATAGGGGGTGACGGAGCAGACTTGAGCACATGGATGGATGAGAGTTAATGCCCAGTGTTCAGGCTGCGGTGAATGTAAAATGTGTGATGCAGATATTGACTGGGGATAAAAGTCCCCCCCCCCCCCATGCATAAGACTTTACTTGTTTGAGATGTGGATGCTTAGACTGTTAAGCTTAAATGAAGTTGTGAAAATAGACGCAAGCAGCCAGTATCGAAGGGGTGGAGCTAGATGATGTAAAGGACGTAATGTTTCATCCCTCTTGTCCACAAGGGAGGGGGTGAGGATCTTGAGCAGCTAGTAAAAGTTTTTGGGTTTTTTTCTCTCTCAAATTTGATGAGACATTGCAGGCAGGATCAGATTAATAATGAATTTGCTTAAAGAATATAACATTTCCAATATTAATAGATGTTTGTAGATTATTCTGCCCTGATGTAACTTATGTCTCTGTTATTGGTGCTAGCATCTTACAGGCCTTATCTGCATCCATCAAATCTTTTTACAATGTTGTACTACCTTGAACTCGGTTACTCTTCTTACAATTGAGTACCCTGGTTCAAAGGGGGGGAGGAGAAGGCATAGGTGATCTAGGTATTGCAAATCAGCCATTTTTAATTTTTTTGCAACAAGATTCTGATCTTTTTGAAATAGAATATCAGCCTGATTGTCTAGCAGTGATGCAACAAGAAAATTTAAGTTTTAAAAAGTTATGAAAGCTCTGGTTAACAATGCATATTTTGAGTTGTTTTTTATAGATGGTACCAGGGTGATTGATGACTCCACACTGGATATACAGTGGTCGCACAACAAGATGTCCTAAAAGCAGAATGCCTCCGCATGTCTCAGGACAAGAAGCGTTATTGCAGGCCCTCACTGAAGCGTGTAGAGTGGCAAAAGGTAAGACGGCAAACATTTACACTGACTCCCGGTATGCATTTGGCATAGCTCATGATTACGGCCCAACATGGAAGGCCAGACAGTTTTTTACCTCAGCAGGACAGCCAATTAAGAATGGTGCAGCGGTGCAGAGTCTCATGGAGACCCTACTTCTACCTGACAAAGTAGAGAGCTCACACCAATTCCTACACCGGAGAAACAAGAGGCAACGCCATCACAGACCACACAGCAAAGGCAGCGGCCCTCAAGCCGTGGAAGAAAAGAAGAAAAGAAGAATTTGATAAAAACTTTGGACTTTGATAAAAACTTTGGACTTTGATAAAAACTTGGACTTTGATATGCTAATGACTTTACAGTTACAAGCCAGCAAGGAAGAAAAAGACAAATGGACTAAAAAGGGACGGCATATGGTGAACAATCAACAGCACTTGCCTACCACGATCCCTGTGCCCTGTGATGGCCCAGCTGATGCACAGAAAGACGAACCTCTCAAAGCAGTAATGATGTCAACGCTTGAACGAGGACGGGTGGCTCCTGGGTTTTCTGTAGCTGCTGCATCATTTGTCCAATTTTGCATGATCTTTGCCGTAAGCAACAGGGCAGAAGTAAATTTGCCACACAACACTTGCCTAGACCACTCTACCCATTTCAGGGATTGCAAATTGGCTACACTCAGCTCCCACTTGTTGGGAAGTATGAATATGTGCTTGTTGTTGATTTCTTTTCAGGTTGGAGACCTACTCTGTTACCAAAGTAAATAAGCAGGTAACCGCACGGAAGCTCATGAATGAGGTAATCTGCAGATACGGGGCACCGGAAGTGATTGAGTCAAACAAAGGTACAAACTTCACAGGTATAATAATGCAACACATCATGTCTGCTTTGGGTATATCCCAGGCTTTTCACACACCCTACCATCCACGGAGTAGTGGGAAAGTAGATCCAAAAGGCAATGGAGGAAATGGGCAAATCTTGAATTGAGTGTCTTCTATTAGTTTTTCTTTTTCTCCGGAGGATACATGCCACAGTAGCAGAGTTTGGGGAATGATTTTCTTGTTAATTTTGTCATAGGCCTCTCCAAGGAATTGTCAATAATGCATTCTGCAGTCTCTGCTTTTCTCCCATGTCCTACAGATGAGTGTCACAATCTGAAACCAGGTGACAGGGTCTATGTGAAAAAGTTTGAGAGAGAAACCCTGTTTGAATGTCCCTACCAGATGTTGCTCACCACCCCAACTGCAGTCAAGCTCGAAGGAAAGTCCACTTGGATCCACACTTCGCACTGAAAAAACTCATGATCCTGCATATCCTTTACATGCTATAATGTGGTACAATTCCCCTAACACACACAAGTAGCCACAAACACCTTTGACTGCTGTACACTAGCCATCCACATGTATACATAGATGCAATAGGAGTGCCAAGGGGGGTGCCAGATGAATTTAATTCTAGAAATCAGGTTAAAGCAGGTTTTGAGTCCTTATTTGTTATTGTCACTGTTAATAATAATGTAGATTGGATGAATTATATGTATTACAATCAGCAGAGGTTTGTAAACTACACCAGGCATGCTTTACAAGGGTTAGCTGACCAGTTAGGGCCCACTGCATCCATGGCCCTAGAGTGGCCCTGGATATGATTTTAGCAGAAGGAGGTGGGGTATGTAATTTCCTGTATGTGTATTATCCCTTTGATCAAAAAGAGTATGAGTAAGGGACTGCATAATGAGACACCAGCGTTTCCCTTGTTTGAAAAAGATGAAGAGCCAGTTCCGATAATGCCAACCAGATACGTTACCAGAAGAATGGAGAAATGTACTAGTACTGCGCCGCCCGATCTCCTAAGATGGATTGTCAGTGGAATTCCCATTTGCCTAGGGTTAGTGCAGAAGACCTTAGGTTCGAGCGAGGGCACACTCTGCGGGGTGTTAACTTGTACAGATAGAGGGTATGGATGCCCGGAAATAAGCCCAGGGAATCCATGGCCTCCTTCTGAGGTGAGGTAGGGAACCCCCCTCCTAGGAGTAGGGACTTACGGGCAGTGGGGAAACCCTGACGCAAGGGAGAGTGCAAGGTCTGGTGCTTGATCTCCATATAAGTTTTTAGGGGGGTTTGTGAGGGAATATGTATATATTGCCATATGTTTTTTATGCTTTTATACCTGTATGCAAGTTCTATTCAAAGTTAAAATGAGAAAAACTTATATGTCGCCTTACATCAGATATTCCAAGGCTTTGCACGGCTGAGAGAGATGTCTCCAGAAATTCAGAGATGATACAGAACCGAACACGAAGGCCGCGTACTTGGCTGTTTTCCCAGAAGCGCCATATCTAGATAACGACTGTTCAACTACGTATATAACTTTCACTGTCTCAGGCCGGAAATCCGGACTTTACATATATGGTTATGCGGTGAATTTGAGCCAATGAGCCCATCACCCATTCCTAGGGATGAGACCAAAGGGTATAAGATCCCATGTAATCTGTAATAAAGTGCGCAGTCATGTCCCCGTGTGAGGAACTATACCAGATCTCCGTGTGTGGTGTCTCTTCTTTACCGCCAGCAGCGGGGCATTGGGGTGGGTCTGATTGGTGCTGTACGCAGAAATTACCCTGACAAAGGGACCATATTACTGTTGGGCGGCAATGGGAAACCCTATCACTACTGGGGCGGCAATGGAGAACCCTATTACTACTAGGGCGGCAATGGGAAACCCTATCACTACTGGGGCGGCAATGAGGGAGCCTATGACTACTGGGGTGGCAATGAGGGACCCTAGCACTACTGGGGCGGCAATGAGGGACCCTATTACTACTGGGGCGGCAATGGAGGACCCTATTACTACTGGGGCGGCAATGAGAGAGCCTATGAATACTGGGGCTCCAATGAGGTACTGTATTACTACTGGGGCTGCAACAAGGGACCCTATTACTACTGGGGCTGCAACAAGGGACCCTATTACTACTGGGGCTGCAACAAGGGACCCTATTGCTATGAGGTAGCAATGAAGGACCCTATTACTACTGGAGCGGCAATGGAGGACCATATTACTACTGGGGCGGCAATGAGAGAGCCTATGAATACTGGGGCGGCAATGAGGTACTGTATTACTACTGGGGCGGCAACAAGGGACCCTATTACTACTGGGACGGCAACAAGTTACCCTATTACTACTGGGACGGCAACAAGGGACCCTGTTACTATGGGGTAGCAATGAAGGACCCTATTACTACTGGGGCGGCAATGGGAAACCCTATCACTACTGGGGCGGCAATGGAGGACCCTATTACTACTGGGGCGGCAATGGGAAACCCTATCACTACTGGGGCAGCAATGAGGGAGCCTATGACTACTGGGGTGGCAATGAGGGACCCTATCACTACTGGGGCGGCAATGAGGGACCCTATTACTACTGGGGCGGCAATGAGGGACCCTATTACTACTGGGGCAGCAATGAGGGACCCTATTACTACTGGGGCGGCAATGGGAAACCCTATCACTACTGGGGCGGCAATGAGGGAGCCTATGACTACTGGGGTGGCAATGAGGGACCCTATCACTACTGGGGCGGCAATGAGGGAGCCTATGACTACTGGGGCGGCAATGGAGGACACGATCACTACTGGGGCGGCAATTGGCTCCAGTGTTCTTCCCATTTTTTTTTTCTTTTAAACGGCCATGACTTTTTCATAATGAAGGAGGCAAAAATAATATGTTGTGATAGGCCACGACCCTAACCCCTCCCTTAATCACACCCTCTGTCCCGCTTTGGGGCTCCACAAGAAACTTTTGCTTCAAAAAGGGGTCCATGGCTGAAAAAGTTTGTAAATCACTGCTCTAGATGTGGAGAGCACCCCCTTGTTATACTCCTGAGTATAAATTGATGATAGGAGAGATCTCTGTACTGACCGCTGATATATCTATACATAGTTATTAGAGCGCCCCCTTGTTACAGTCTTGGGTATAACAGATGATGGGAGAGATCTCTGTACTGACTCCTGATATATCTATACATAGTTATTAGAGCGCCCCCTTGTTATAGTCCTGGGTAAAATAGATAATGGAGAGATCTCTGTACTGACCCCTGATATATTATACATAGTTATTAGAGCGCCCCCTTGTTACAGTCCTTGGTATAATAGATGATGGAAGAGATCTCTGTACTGACCCCTGATATATCTATACATAGTTATTAGAGCGCCCCCTTGTTACAGTCTTGGGTAAAATAGATGATGGGAGAGATCTCTGTACTGACCCATGACATATTATACATAGTTATTAGAGCACCCCCTAGTTACAGTCCTGGGTATAACAGATGATGGCAGAGATCTCTGTACTGACCCCTGATATATCTATACATAGTTATTAGAGCACCCCCTAGTTACAGTCCTGGGTATAACAGATGATGGCAGAGATCTCTGTACTGACCCCTGATATATTATACATAGTTATTAAAAGCGCCCCCTTGTTACAGTCCTGGTATAATAGATGATGGGGGAGATCTCTGTACTGACCCCTGATATATTATACATCGTTTTTAGAGCACCCCTTGTTATAGTCCAGGGTATAGTAGATGATGGGAGGGATCTCTGTACTGACCCTTGATAAATTATACACAATTATTTGAGCGCCCCCTTGTTACAGTCCTGGGTATAGTAAATGATGGAGAGATCTCTGTACTGACCCCTGATATATCTATACATAGTTATTAGAGTCCCCTTGTTACACTCCTGGGTATAATAGATGATGGGAGAGATCTCTGTACTGACCCCTGATATAGCTATACATCACTATTTGAATGCCATCTTGTTACAGTCCTGGGTATAATAGATGATGGGAGAGATCTCTGTACTGATCCCTGATATATTATACATAGTTATTAGAGCGCCCCCTTGTTACAGTCCTGGGTATAATAGATGATGGGAGAGATCACTGTACTGACCCCTGATATATCTATACATAGTTATTAGAGCACCCCCTTGTTACAGTCCTGGGTATAATAAATGATGGGAGAGATCTCTGTACTGACCCCTGATATATTATACATACGTATTAGAGCGCCTCCTTGTTACAGTCCTGTGTATAATAGATAATGGAGAGATCTCGGTACTGACCCCTAATATATTATATATAGTTATTAGAGCGCCCCCTTGTTACAGTCCTGGGTATAATAAATGATGCGAGAGATCTCTGTACTGACCCCTAATATATTTATACGTAGTTATTAGAGCGCCCCCTTGTTACAGTCCTGGGTATAATAGATGAAGGGAGAGATCTCTGTACTGACCCCTGATATATTGTATATAGTAGTGGTCGTCCTTAACTCATTGACCCCAATTTTGATAACCTCTCTGGGTATTGTAGTCTGCCCATTTTATTTATTACTGTAGTTGCCCTCTTTGTACACGCTCAAGCTCTGATATGTCCTTCTTGGATACTGGTGCCGCAAACTGTCGACAATATTCTGAATGCGGCAGCCAGGCACCCTGTCCAGACGCTACTCGGACACCTCTGCCCTGTGCCGGTCACTGCACTGGCTGCCCGTTAAATACAGAATTCAATTTAAACTCGCTATCTTCATCCACAAAGCCCTCCACAGTGCAGCGCCCCCCTATATTGTATCCCTCATCCACAGCACAGCGCCCCCCTATATCGCCTCCCTCATCTCAATCCATCAACCAGCCCGGGCTCTCCGCTCTGCTAATGAAACCAGACTGAGCGCCCCTTTAATTCGAACTTCTCATTCCCGCCTCCAAGACTTCTCCAGAGCAGCACCGGTCCTCTGGAACGCACTACCAAAGGATACCCGAGCAATCCAGGACTCGCAGAACTTCAGGCGTGATCTAAAAACACACCTCTTCAGGGAGGCATACCGCATTCCCTAAACAAACCCCTCTGTACTCTGCCTGATAACATGCTCCCTGACCTACTGACTGCAATCCCTGCTAGCCACCATCAACCGTTCCTGCAGTCATACCGATTCTGCCGTCACACGGCTAAATGTCTGACCATTGTCTATGTGTATAGCATCCCTCACTCTCCACCTCCCCATACCGCGCACATCTCCACCCCGCCATACCGTGCACATCTCCACCCCGCTATACCGCGCATATCTCCAGCCCCTTTACCTTCTGTATCCCCCACTATTCGTAGTATCTAAGCTGGTTGGAGCAGGACCCGCACCCCTATTGTTTCCATCAGCTGATTACTATGTAACCGTGGTTCTGTAATGTTTGTATTTTGTCTTTCTGTATCCCCCGTCTATGTAAGCGCTGCGGAATATGTTGGCGCTATACAAATAAAGATTATTATTATTATTATTATATTCCATATGTAGTCTAACCAGTGACTTGCATAGAGGAGCTACAATCTTCTTGTTATGTGCCCCTAGACCTCTTTTTATGCACCCTTATATATAGGGGACCCAGACATGACTACACAGGACACCCTTAGTACTTGTCCTAATATATAGACCAGACATGACAACACAGGGCACCCTTAGTACTTGTCCTAATATATAGACCAGACATGACTACACAGGGCACCCTTAGTACTTGTCCTAATATATAGGGACCAGACATGACTACACAGGGCACCCTTAGTACTTGTCCTAATATATAGGGACCAGACATGACTACACAGGGCACCCTTAGTACTTGTCCTAATATATAGGGGACCAGACATGACTACACAGGACACCCTTAGTACTTGTCCTAATATATAGGGACCAGACATGACTACACAGGGCACCCTTAGTACTTGTCCTAATATATAGGGGACCAGACATGACTACACAGGGCACCCTTAGTACTTGTCCTAATATATAGAGACCAGACATGACTACACAGGACACCCTTAGTACTTGTCCTAATATATAGGGGACCAGACATGACTACACAGGACACCCTTAGTACTTGTCCTAATATATAGACCAGACATGACAACACAGGGCACCCTTAGTACTTGTCCTAATATATAGACCAGACATGACTACACAGGGCACCCTTAGTACTTGTCCTAATATATAGGGACCAGACATGACTACACAGGGCACCCTTAGTACTTGTCCTAATATATAGGGACCAGACATGACTACACAGGGCACCCTTAGTACTTGTCCTAATATATAGGGGACCAGACATGACTACACAGGACACCCTTAGTACTTGTCCTAATATATAGGGACCAGACATGACTACACAGGGCACCCTTAGTACTTGTCCTAATATATAGGGGACCAGACATGACTACACAGGGCACCCTTAGTACTTGTCCTAATATATAGAGACCAGACATGACTACACAGGACACCCTTAGTACTTGTCCTAATATATAGGGGACCAGACATGACTACACAGGACACCCTTAGTACTTGTCCTAATATATAGGGGACCAGACATGACTACACAGGGCACCCTTAGTACTTGTCCTAATATATAGGGGACCAGACATGACTACACAGGACACCCTTAGTACTTGTCCTAATATATAGACCAGACATGACTACACAGGACACCCTTAGTACTCGTCCTAATATATAGACCAGACATGACTACACAGGGCACCCTTAGTACTTGTCCTAATATATAGGGGACCAGACATGACTACACAGGGCACCCTTAGTACTCGTCCTAATATATAGACCAGACATGACTACACAGGACACCCTTAGTACTTGTCCTAATATATAGGAGACCAGACAGGGCTACACAGGACACCCTTAGTACTTGTCCTAATATATAGGGACCAGACATGACTACACAGGGCACCCTTAGTACTTGTCCTAATATATAGGTACCTAGACATGACTACACAGGACACCCTTAGTACTTGTCCTAATATATAGACCAGACATGACTACACAGGACACCCTTAGTACTCGTCCTAATATATAGACAAGACATGACTACACAGGGCACCCTTAGTACTTGTCCTAATATATAGGGGACCAGACATGACTACACAGGGCACCCTTAGTACTCGTCCTAATATATAGACCAGACATGACTACACAGGGCACCCTTAGTACTTGTCCTAATATATAGACCAGACATGACTACACAGGACACCCTTAGTACTTGTCCTAATATATAGACCAGACATGACTACACAGGGCACCCTTAGTACTTGTCCTAATATATAGACCAGACATGACTACACAGGGCACCCTTAGTACTTGTCCTAATATATAGACCAGACATGACTACACAGGGCACCCTTAGTACTTGTCCTAATATATAGACCAGACATGACTACACAGGGCACCCTTAGTACTTGTCCTAATATATAGACCAGACATGACTACACAGGACACCCTTAGTACATGTCCTAATATATAGACCAGACATGACTACACAGGGCACACTTAGTACTTGTCCTAATATATAGGGACCAAACATGACTACACAGGGCACCCTTAGTACTTGTCCTAATATATAGACCAGACATGACTACACAGGGCACCTTAGTACTTGTCCTAATATATAGACCAGACATGACTACACAGGGCACCCTTAGTACTTGTCCTAATATATAGGATGCCAGACATGACTACACAGGGCACCCTTAGTACTTGTCCTAATATATAGGGACCAGACATGACTACACAGGGCACCCTTAGTACTTGTCCTAATATATGGGGACCAGACATGACTACACAGGACACCCTTAGTACTTGTCCTAATATATAGGGGACCGGACATGACTACACAGGACACCCTTAGTACTTGTCCTAATATATAGGGACCAGACAAGACTACACAGGACACCCTTAGTACTTGTCCTAATATATAGGAGACCAGACATGACTACACAGGACACCCTTAGTACTTGTCCTAATATATAGGGACCAGACATGACTACACAGGACACCCTTAGTACTTGTCCTAATATATAGACTAGACATGACTACACAGGGCACCCTTAGTACTTGTCCTAATATATAGGGACCAGACATGACTACACAGGGCACCCTTAGTACTTGTCCTAATATATAGGGACCAGACATAACTACACAGTGCACCCTTAGTACTTGTCCTAATATATAGACCAGACATGACTACACAGGACACCCTTAGTACTTGTTCTAATATATAGACCAGACATGACTACACAGGGCACCCTTAGTACTTGTCCTAATATATAGGGACCAGACATGACTACACAGGACACCCTTAGTACTTGTCCTAATATATAGGAGACCAGACATGACTACACAGGGCACCCTTAGTACTTGTCCTAATATATAGGAGACCAGACATGACTACACAGGACACCCTTAGTACTTGTCCTAATATATAGACCAGACATGACTACACAGGGCACCCTTAGTACTTGTCCTAATATATATAGACCAGACATGACTACACAGGGCACCCTTAGTACTTGTCCTAATATATAGGGACCAGACATGACTACACAGGGCACCCTTAGTACTTGTCCTACTATATAGACCAGACATGACTACACAGGGCACCCTTAGTACTTGTCCTAATATATAGACCAGACCTGACTACAAAGGATACCCTTAGTACTTGTCCTAATATATAGGATACCAGACATGACTACATAGGGCACACTTAGTACTTGTCCTAATATATAGACCAGACATGACTACATAGGGCACCCTTAGTACTTGTCCTAATATATAGGGACCAGACATGACTACACAGGAGACCCTTAGTACTTGTCCTAATATATAGACCAGACATGACTACACAGGACACCCTTAGTACTTGTCCTAATATATAGGAGACCCAGACATGACTACACAGGGCACCCTTAGTACTTGTCCTAATATATAGGGACCAGACATGACTACACAGGGCACCCTTAGTACTTGTCCTAATATATAGGTGACCAGACATGACTACACAGGACACCCTTAGTACTTGTCCTAAAATATAGGAGACCGGACAGGGCTACACAGGACACCCTTAGTACTTGTCCTAATATATAGGAGACCAGACATGACTACACCGGACACCCTTAGTACTTGTCCTAATATATAGGGACCAGACATGACTACACAGGGCACCCTTAGTACTTGTCCTAATATATAGGGGACCAGACATGACTACACAGGGCACCCTTAGTACTTGTCCTAATATATAGGGACCAGACGTGACTACACAGGACACCCTTAGTACTTGTCCTAATATATAGGGCACCAGACATGACTACACAGGACACCCTTAGTACTTGTCCTAATATATAGGGGACCAGACATGACTACACATGGCCCCCTTAGTACTTGTCCTAATATGTAGGGGACCCAGACATGACTACACAGGGCACCCTTAGTACTTGCCCTAATATATACGGACCAGATATGACTACACAGGGCACCCTTAGTACTTGTCCTAATATATAGACCAGACATGACTACACAGGGCACCCTTAGTACTTGTCCTAATATATAGACCAGACATGACTACACAGGGCACCCTTAGTACTTGTCCTAATATATAGACCAGACATGACTACACAGGGCACACTTAGTACTTGTCCTAATATATAGGGACCAGACATGACTACACAGGGCACCCTTAGTACTTGTCCTAATATATAGACCAGACATGACTACACAGGGCACCTTAGTACTTGTCCTAATATATAGACCAGACATGACTACACAGGGCACCCTTAGTACTTGTCCTAATATACAGGGACCAGACATGACTACACGGGGCACCCTTAGTACTTGTCCTAATATATAGGATGCCAGACATGACTACACAGGGCACCCTTAGTACTTGTCCTAATATATAGGGACCAGACATGACTACACAGGACACCCTTAGTACTTGTCCTAATATATAGACCAGACATGACTACACAGGACACCCTTAGTACTTGTCCTAATATATAGGGACCAGACATGACTACACAGGACACCCTTAGTACTTGTCCTAATATATAGGAGACCAGACATGACTACACAGGACACCCTTAGTACTTGTCCTAATATATAGGGACCAGACATGACTACACAGGACACCCTTAGTACTTGTCCTAATATATAGGGACCAGACATGACTACACAGGACACCCTTAGGACTTGTCCTAATATATAGGGACCTAGACATGACTACACAGGACACCCTTAGTACTTGTCCTAATATATAGACTAGACATGACTACACAGGGCACCCTTAGTACTTGTCCTAATATATAGGGACCAGACATGACTACACAGGGCACCCTTAGTACTTGTCCTAATATATAGGGACCAGACATGACTACACAGTGCACCCTTAGTACTTGTCCTAATATATAGACCAGACATGACTACACAGGACACCCTTAGTACTTGTCCTAATATAAAGACCAGACATGACTACACAGGGCACCCTTAGTAATTGTCCTAATATATAGGGACCAGACATGACTACACAGGGCACCCTTAGTACTTGTCCTAATATATAGGAGACCAGACATGACTACACAGGACACCCTTAGTACTTGTCCTAATATAAAGACCAGACATGACTACACAGGGCACCCTTAGTACTTGTCCTAATATATATAGACCAGACATGACTACACAGGGCACCCTTAGTACTTGTCCTAATATATAGGGACCAGACATGACTACACAGGGCACCCTTAGTACTTGTCCTAATATATAGACCAGACCTGACTACAAAGAATACCCTTAGTACTTGTCCTAATATATAGGATACCAGACATGACTACATAGGGCACACTTAGTACTTGTCCTAATATATAGACCAGACATGACTACATAGGGCACCCTTAGTACTTGTCCTAATATATAGGAGACCCAGACATGACTACACAGGGCACCCTTAGTACTTGTCCTAATATATAGGGACCAGACATGACTACACAGGGCACCCTTAGTACTTGTCCTAATATATAGGGACCAGACATGACTACACAGGACACCCTTAGTGCTTGTCCTAATATATAGGGGACCCAGACATGACTACACCGGGCACCCTTAGTACTTCTCCTAATATATAGAGACCAGACATGACTACACAGGGCACCCTTAGTACTTGTCCTAATATATAGGGACCAGACATGACTACACAGGGCACCCTTAGTACTTGTCCTAATATGTAGGTGACCAGACATGACTACACAGGACACCCTTAGTACTTGTTCTAAAATATAGGAGACCAGACAGGGCTACACAGGACACCCTTAGTACTTGTCCTAATATATAGGAGACCAGACAGGGCTACACAGGACACCCTTAGTACTTGTCCTAATATATAGGAGACCAGACAGGACTACACCGGACACCCTTAGTACTTGTCCTAATATATAGGGACCAGACATGACTACACAGGGCACCCTTAGTACTTGTCCTAATATATAGGGACCAGACATGACTACACAGGGCACCCTTAGTACTTGTCCTAATATATAGGGACCAGACGTGACTACACAGGACACCCTTAGTACTTGTCCTAATATATAGGGCACCAGACATGACTACACAGGGCACCCTTAGTACTTGTCCTAATATATAGGGCACCAGACATGACTACACAGGACACCCTTAGTACTTGTCCTAATATATAGGGGACCAGACATGACTACACAGGGCCCCCTTAGTACTTGTCCTAATATGTAGGGGACCCAGACATGACTACACAGGGCACCCTTAGTACTTGCCCTAATATATACGGACCAGATATGACTACACAGGGCACCCTTAGTACTTGTCCTAATATATAGCGACCAGTCATCACTACACAGGACACCCTCAGTACTTGTCCTAATATATAGACCAGACATGACTACACAGGGCACCCTTAGTACTTGTCCTTATATATAGGGACCAGACATGACTACAAAGGGCACCCTTAGTACTTGTCCTAATATATAGGGACCAGACGTGACTACACAGGGCACCCTTAGTACTTGTCCTAATATATAGCGACCAGTCATGACTGCACAGGGCAACGTTAATACTTGTCCTAATATATAGGGGACCAGACATGACTACACAGGACACCCTTAGTACTTCTCCTAATATATAGGGACCAGACATGACTACACAGGGCAACGTTAATACTTGTCCTAATATATAGGGACCAGACATGACTACACAGGGCACCCTTAGTACTTGTCCTATTATATAGGGGACCAGACATGAGTACACAGGGCACCCTTAGTACTTGTCCTAATATATAGGGACCAGACATGACTACACAGGACACCCTTAGTACTTGTCCTAATATATAGGGACCAGACATGACTACACAGGACACCCTTAGTACTTGTCCTAATATATAGAGACCAGACATGACTACACAGGACACCCTTAGTACTTGTCCTAATATATAGGGACCAGACATGACTACACAGGGCACCCTTAGTACTTGTCCTAATATATAGGGACCAGACATGACTACACAGGGCACCCTTAGTACTTGTCCTAATATATAGGGACCAGACATGACTACACAGGACACCCTTAGTACTTGTCCTAATATATAGGGACCAGACATGACTACACAGGACACCCTTAGTACTTGTCCTGATATATAGGGACCAGACATGACTACACAGGACACCCTTAGTACTTGTCCTAATATATAGGGACCAGACATGACTACACAGGGCACCCTTAGTACTTGTCCTAATATATAGACCAGACATGACTACACAGGACACCCTTAGTACTTGTCCTAATATATAGACCAGACATGACTACACAGGGCACCCTTAGTACTTGTCCTAATATATAGACCAGACATGACTACACAGGGCACCCTTAGTACTTGTCCTAATATATAAGGACCAGACATGACTACACAGGGCACCCTTAGTACTTGTCCTAATATATAGACCAGACATGACTACACAGGACACCCTTAGTACTTATCCTAATATATAGGAGACCAGACATGACTACACAGGGCACCATTAGTACTTGTCCTAATATATAGCGACCAGACATGACTACACAGGACACCCTTAGTACTTGTCCTAATATATAGGGGACCAGACATGACTACACAGGACACCCTTAGTACTTGTCCTAATATATAGACCAGACATGACTACACAGGTCACCCTTAGTACTTGTCCTAATATATAGGGACCAGACATGACTACACAGGACACCCTTAGTACTTGTCCTAATATATAGGGACCAGACATGACTACACAGGGGGCCCTTAGTACTTGTCGTAATATATAGGGACCAGACATGACTACACAGGACACCCTTAGTACTTGTCCTAATATATACGGACCAGACATGACTACACAGGGCACCCTTAGTACTTGTCCTAATATATAGGGACCAGACATGACTACACAGGGGGCCCTTAGTACTTGTCGTAATATATAGGGACCAGACATGACTACACAGGGCACCCTTAGTACTTGTCCTAATATATAGGGACCAGACATGACTACACAGGGCACCCTTAGTACTTCTCCTGATATATAGGGACCAGACATGACTACACAGGGCACCCTTAGTATTTGTCCTAATATATAGGGACCAGACATGACTACACAGGGCACCCTTAGTACTTGTCCTAATATATAGACCAGACATGACTACACGGGGCACCCTTAGTACTTGTCCTAATATATAGACCAGACATGACTACACAGGACACCCTTAGGACTTGTCCTAATATATAGGGACCTAGACATGACTACACAGGGCACCCTTAGTACTTGTCCTAATATATAGGGACCAGACATGACTACACAGGGCACCCTTAGTACTTGTCCTAATATATAGACCAGACATGACTACACGGGGCACCCTTAGTACTTGTCCTAATATATAGACCAGACATGACTACACAGGACACCCTTAGGACTTGTCCTAATATATAGGGACCTAGACATGACTACACAGGGCACCCTTAGTACTTGTCCTAATATATAGGGACCAGACATGACTACACAGGACACCCTTAGTACTTGTCCTAATATATAGGGACCAGACATGACTACACAGGACACCCTTAGGACTTGTCCTAATATATAGGGACCTAGACATGACTACACAGGACACCCTTAGGACTTGTCCTAATATATAGGGACCTAGACAGGACTACACAGGGCACCCTTAGTACTTGTCCTAATATATAGGGACCAGACATGACTACACAGGACACCCTTAGTACTTGTCCTAATATATACGGACCAGACATGACTACACAGGACACCCTTAGTACTTGTCCTAATATATAGGGACCAGACATGACTACACTGGACACCCTTAGTACTTGTCCTAATATATAGAGACCAGACATGACTACACCGGACACCCTTAGTACTTGTCCTAATATATAGGGACCAGACATGACTACACAGGACACCCTTAGTACTTGTCCTAATATATAGGGACCAGACATGACTACACAGGGCACCCTTAGTACTTGTCCTAATATATAGGGGACCAGACATGACTACACAGGGCACCCTTAGTACTTGTCCTAATATATAGGGACCAGACATGACTACACATGGCACCCTTAGTACTTGTCCTAATATATAGACCAGACATGACTACAAGGGGCACCCTTAGTACTTGTCCTAATATATAGACCAGACATGACTACACAGGACACCCTTAGTACTTGTCCTAATATATAGGGGACCAGACATGACTACACAGGACACCCTTAGTACTTGTCCTAATATATAGACCAGACATGACTACACAGGACACCCTTAGGACTTGTCCTAATATATAGGGACCTAGACATGACTACACAGGACACCCTTAGTACTTGTCCTAATATATAGGGACCAGACATGACTACACAGGGCACCCTTAGTACTTGTCCTAATATATAGGGACCAGACATGACTACACCGGGCACCCTTAGTACTTGTATTAATATATAGACCAGACATGACTACACAGGGCACCCTTAGTACTTGTCCTAATATATAGACCAGACATGACTACACAGGGCACCCTTAGTACTTGTCCTAATATATAGACCAGACATGTCTACACAGGACACCCTTAGTACTTGTCCTAATATATAGCGACCAGACATGACTACACAGGACACCCTTAGTACTTGTCCTAATATATAGGGGACCAGACATGACTACACAGGACACCCTTAGTACTTGTCCTAATATATAGACCAGACATGACTACACAGGTCACCCTTAGTACTTGTCCTAATATATAGGGACCAGACATGACTACACAGGACACCCTTAGTACTTGTCCTAATATATAGGGACCAGACATGACTACACAGGGGGCCCTTAGTACTTGTCGTAATATATAGGGACCAGACATGACTACACAGGGCACCCTTAGTACTTGTCGTAATATATAGGGACCAGACATGACTACACAGGACACCCTTAGTACTTGTCCTAATATATACGGACCAGACATGACTACACAGGGCACCCTTAGTACTTGTCCTAATATATAGGGACCAGACATGACTACACAGGGGGCCCTTAGTACTTGTCGTAATATATAGGGACCAGACATGACTACACAGGGCACCCTTAGTACTTGTCCTAATATATAGGGACCAGACATGACTACACAGGGCACCCTTAGTACTTCTCCTGATATATAGGGACCAGACATGACTACACAGGGCACCCTTAGTATTTGTCCTAATATATAGGGACCAGACATGACTACACAGGGCACCCTTAGTACTTGTCCTAATATATAGACCAGACATGACTACACGGGGCACCCTTAGTACTTGTCCTAATATATAGACCAGACATGACTACACAGGACACCCTTAGGACTTGTCCTAATATATAGGGACCTAGACATGACTACACAGGGCACCCTTAGTACTTGTCCTAATATATAGGGACCAGACATGACTACACAGGGCACCCTTAGTACTTGTCCTAATATATAGACCAGACATGACTACACGGGGCACCCTTAGTACTTGTCCTAATATATAGACCAGACATGACTACACAGGACACCCTTAGGACTTGTCCTAATATATAGGGACCTAGACATGACTACACAGGGCACCCTTAGTACTTGTCCTAATATATAGGGACCAGACATGACTACACAGGACACCCTTAGTACTTGTCCTAATATATAGGGACCAGACATGACTACACAGGACACCCTTAGGACTTGTCCTAATATATAGGGACCTAGACATGACTACACAGGACACCCTTAGGACTTGTCCTAATATATAGGGACCTAGACAGGACTACACAGGGCACCCTTAGTACTTGTCCTAATATATAGGGACCAGACATGACTACACAGGACACCCTTAGTACTTGTCCTAATATATACGGACCAGACATGACTACACAGGACACCCTTAGTACTTGTCCTAATACATAGGGACCAGACATGACTACACTGGACACCCTTAGTACTTGTCCTAATATATAGAGACCAGACATGACTACACCGGACACCCTTAGTACTTGTCCTAATATATAGGGACCAGACATGACTACACAGGACACCCTTAGTACTTGTCCTAATATATAGGGACCAGACATGACTACACAGGGCACCCTTAGTACTTGTCCTAATATATAGGGGACCAGACATGACTACACAGGGCACCCTTAGTACTTGTCCTAATATATAGGGACCAGACATGACTACACATGGCACCCTTAGTACTTGTCCTAATATATAGACCAGACATGACTACAAGGGGCACCCTTAGTACTTGTCCTAATATATAGACCAGACATGACTACACAGGACACCCTTAGTACTTGTCCTAATATATAGGGGACCAGACATGACTACACAGGACACCCTTAGTACTTGTCCTAATATATAGACCAGACATGACTACACAGGACACCCTTAGGACTTGTCCTAATATATAGGGACCTAGACATGACTACACAGGACACCCTTAGTACTTGTCCTAATATATAGGGACCAGACATGACTACACAGGGCACCCTTAGTACTTGTCCTAATATATAGGGACCAGACATGACTACACCGGGCACCCTTAGTACTTGTATTAATATATAGACCAGACATGACTACACAGGGCACCCTTAGTACTTGTCCTAATATATAGACCAGACATGACTACACAGGGCACCCTTAGTACTTGTCCTAATATATAGACCAGACATGACTACACAGGGCACCCTTAGTACTTGTCCTAATATATAGAGACCAGACATGACTACACAGGACACCCTTAGTACTTGTCCTAATATATAGGGACCAGACATGACTACACAGGACACCCTTAGTACTTGTCCTAATATATAGGAGACCAGACATGACTACACAGGACACCCTTAGTACTTGTCCTAATATATAGGGACCAGACATGACTACACAGGACACCCTTAGTACTTGTCCTAATATATAGGGACCAGACATGACTACACAGGACACCCTTAGTACTTGTCCTAATATATAGGGACCAGACATGACTACACAGGACACCCTTAGTACTTGTCCTAATATATAGGGACCAGACATGACTACACAGGACACCCTTAGTACTTGTCCTAATATATAGACCAGACATGACTACACAGGGCACCCTTAGTACTTGTCCTAATATATAGATCAGACATGACTACACAGGGCACCCTTAGTACTTGTCCTAATATATAGGGACCAGACATGACTACACAGGACACCCTTAGTACTTGTCCTAATATATATGGGACCAGACATGACTACACAGGGCACCCTTAGTACTTGTCCTAATATATAGACCAGACATGACTACACAGGGCACCCTTAGTACTTGTCCTAATATATATAGGACCAGACATGACTACACAGGACACCCTTAGTACTTGTCCTAATATATAGAGACCAGACATGACTACACAGGACACCCTTAGTACTTGTCCTAATATATAGGGACCAGACATGACTACACAGGGCACCCTTAGTACTTGTCCTAATATATAGGGACCAGACATGACTACACAGGACACCCTTAGTACTTGTCCTAATATATAGGGACCAGACATGACTACACAGGGCACCCTTAGTACTTGTCCTAATATATAGGGACCAGACATGACTACACAGGACACCCTTAGTACTTGTCCTAATATATAGGGGACCCAGACATGACTACACCGGGCACCCTTAGTACTTGTCCTAATATATAGAGACCAGACATGACTACACAGGGCACCCTTAGTACTTGTCCTAATATATAGGGACCAGACATGACTACACAGGGCACCCTTAGTACTTGTCCTAATATATAGACCAGACATGACTACACAGGGCACCCTTAGTACTTGTCCTAATATATAGGGACCAGACATGACTACACAGGACACCCTTAGTACTTGTCCTAATATATAGGGGACCAGACATGACTACACAGGACACCCTTAGTACTTGTCCTAATATATAGACCAGACATGACTACACAGGGCACCCTTAGTACTTGTCCTAATATATATAGACCAGACATGACTACACAGGGCACCCTTAGTACTTGTCCTAATATATAGGGGATCAGACATGACTACACAGGACACCCTTAGTACTTGTCCTAATATATAGACCAGACATGACTACACAGGACACCCTTAGTACTTGTCCTAATATATAGACCAGACATGACTACACAGGGCACCCTTAGTAGTTGTCCTAATATACAGGGACCAGACGTGACTACACCGGGCACCCTTAGTAGTTGTCCTAATATACAGGGACCAGACATGACTACACAGGGCACCCTTAGTACTTGTCCTAATATATAGACCAGACATGACTATACAGGGCACCCTTAGTACTTGTCCTAATATATAGGGGACCCAGACATGACTACACAGGGCACCCTTAGTACTTGTCCTAATATATAGACCAGACCTGACTACACAGGGCACCCTTAGTACTTGTCCTAATATATAGGGGACCAGACATGACTACATAGGCACCCTTAGTACTTGTCCTAATATATAGACCAGACATGACTACACAGGGCACCCTTAGTACTTGTCCTAATATATAGACCAGACATGACTACACAGGACACCCTTAGTACTTGTCCTAATATATAGACCAGACATGACTACACAGGGCACCCTTAGTACTTGTCCTAATATATAGGGGACCAGACATGACTACACAGGACACCCTTAGTACTTGTCCTAATATATAGGAGACCAGACATGACTACACAGGGCACCATTAGTACTTGTCCTAATATATAGGGACCAGACATGGCTACACAGGGCACCCTTAGTACTTGTCCTAATGTATAGGGGACCAGACATGACTACACAGGACACCCTTAGTACTTGTCCTATTATATAGACCAGACATGACTACACAGGACACCCTTAGTACTTGTCCTAATATATAGGGACCCAGACATGACTACACAGGGCACCCTTAGTACTTGTCCTAATATATAGGGACCAGACATGACTACACAGGACACCCTTAGTACTTGTCCTATTATATAGACCAGACATGACTACACAGGGCACCCTTAGTACTCGTCCTATTATATAGACCAGACATGACTACACAGGGCACCCTTAGTACTTGTCCTAAAATATAGGGCACCCTTAGTACTTGTCCTAATAGATAGGGGACCCAGACATGACTACACAGGGCACCCTTAGTACTTGTCCTAATATATAGGGACCAGACATGACTACACAGGACCCCCCTAGTACTTGTCCTATTATATAGACCAGACATGACTACACAGGACACCCTTAGTACTTGTCCTAAAATATAGGGGACCCTATGTACTTGTCCTAATATATAGGGACCAGGCATGACTACACAGGACACCCTTAGTACTTGTCCTAATATATAGGGACCAGACATGACTACACAGGACACCCTTAGTACTTGTCCTAATATAGGACTGTAACAACGGGGCACTCTAATAACTATGTACGGATATATCAGGGGTCAGTAGAGAGATCTCTCCCATCATCTATTATACCCAGGACTGTAACAAGGGGGCGCTCTAATAACTATGTATAATATATCAGGGGTTAGTACAGAGATCCCTCCCATCATCTATTATACACAGGACTGTAACAAGGGGGCGCTCTAATAACTATGTATAATATATCAGGGGTCAGTACAGAGATCTCTCCCATCATCTATTATACCCAGGACTGTAACAAGGGGGCGCTCTAATAACTATGTATAATATATCAGGGGTCAGTACAGAGATCTCTCCCATCATCTTTTATACCCAGGACTGTAAGAAGGGGTAGCTCTATTAACTATGTACAGATAAATCAGGGGTCAGTACAGAGATGTCTCTATCATCTATTATACCCAGGACTGTAACAAGGAGGCGCTCTAATAACTATGTATAGATATATCAGGGGTCAGTACAGAGATCTCTCCCATCATCTATTATACCCAGGACTGTAACAAGGGGGCGCTGTAATAACTATGTATAGATATATCAGGGATCAGTACAGAGATCTCTCCCTTCATCGTTTATACCCAGGAGTGTAACAAGGGGGCGCTCTAATAACTATGTATAGATATATCAGTGGTCACTACAGAGAGCTCTCCCATCATATATTATACGCAGGACTGTAACAAGGGGGCGCTCTAATAACTATGTATAGATATCAGGGGTCAGTACAGAGATCTCTCCCATCATCTATTATACCCAGGACTGTAACAAGGGGACGCTCTAATAACATGGATAGATATAACCGGGGGTCAGTACAGAGATCTCTCCCATCATCTATTATACCCAGGACTGTATCAACGAGGCACTCTAATAACTATGTATAATATATCAGAGATCAGTACGGAGATCTATTCCACCATCTATTATACCCAGGACTGTAACAAGAGGGCGCTCTAATAACTATGCATAGATATGTGAGGTGTCAATACAGAGATGTCTCCCATCATCTATTATACCCAGGACTGTAACAAGCGGGCACTCTAATAACTATGTATAGATATATCAGGGGTCAGTACAGAGATCTCTCCCATCATCTATTATACTCAGGACTGTAACAAGGGGGCTCTCTAATAACTATGTATAGATATATCAGGGGTCAGTACAGAGATCTCTCCCATCATCTATTATACCCAGGACTGTAGCAAGGGGCCTCTAATAACTATGTACAATATATCAGGGGTCAGTACAGAGATCTCTCCCATCATCTATTATACTCAGGACTGTAACAAGTAGGTGCTCTAATAACTATGTATAGATATATCAGGGGTCAGTACAGAGTTCTCTCCATCATCTATTATACCCAGGACTGTAGCAAGGGGCCTCTAATAACTATGTACAATATATCAGGGGTCAGTACAGAGATCTCTCCCATCATCTATCATACCCAGGACTGTAACAAGGGGGCGCTCAAATAATTGTGTATAATATATCAGGGGTCAGTACAGAGATCTCTCCCATCATCTATTATACCCAGGACTGTAACAAGAGGGCGCTCTAATAACTATGTATAGATATCAGGGGTCAGTATAGAGATCTCTCCCATCATTTATTATATCCAGGACTGTAACAAGGGAGCGCTCTAATAACTATGTATAATATATTCGGGGTCAGTACAGCGATCTCTCCCATCATATATTATACCCAGGACTGTAACAAGGGGGCAGTCTAATAACTATGTATAATATATCATGGGTCAGTACAGAGATCTCTCCCATCATCTATTATACCCAGGACAGTAACAAGGGGGTGCTCTAATAACTATGTATAATATATCAGGGGTCAGTACAGAGATCTCTCCCATCATCTATTATACCCAGGACAGTAACAAGGGGTTCTTTACTGTAAGAGCAGTGAGCCTATGGAACCCTCTGCCTGAGGTTGTGGCGATGGGGACTCACTAATAGAGGGGCTTGGAGGGTAATAATATTACTTATTACATCACTGATTACTTCAGAAGAGTCGGTGATACTGGTAACAAGTAGGTGCTCTAATAACTATGTATAGCTATATAAGGGGTCAGTACAAGGTTCTCTCCATCATCTATTATAGCCAGGACTGTAAAAGGGGCCTCTAATAACTATGTATAATATATCAGGGGTCAGTACAGAGATCTCTCCCATCATCTATTATACCCAGGACTGTAACAAGGGGGCGCTCAAATAATTGTGTATAATATATCAGGGGTTAGTACAGAAATCTCTCCCATCATCTAATATACGCAGGACTGTAACAAGGGGGCGCTCTAATAACTATGTATAGATATCAGGGGTCAGTACAGAGATGTCTCCCATCATCTATTATACCCAGGACTGTATCAACAAGGCACTCTAATAACTATTTATAATATATCCGGGGTCAGTACAGAGATCTCTCACATCATCTATTATACCCAGGACTGTAACAAGGGGCGCTCTAATAACTATGCATAGATATATCAAGGGTCAGTACAGAGATCTCTCCCATCATCTATTATACCCAGGACTGTAACAAGGGGGCGCTCTAATAACTATGTATAGATCTATCAGGGGTCAGTACAGAGATCTCTCCCATCATCTATTATACCCAGGACTGTAACAAGGGGGCGCCCTAATAACTATGTATATATATATATATATATATCAGGGGTCAGTACAGAGATCTCTCCCATCATCTATTACACCCAAGACTGTAACAAGGGGGCACTCTAATAATTGTGTATAATATATCAGGGTCAGTACAGAGATCTCTCCCATCATCTATTATACCCAGGACTGTATCAACAAGGCACTCTAATAACTATGTATAATATATCCGGGGTCAGTACAGAGATCTTTCTCATCATCTATTATACCTAGGACTGTAACAAGGGGGCGCTCTAATAACTATGTATAGATATATCAGAGATCAGTACGGAGATCTCTTCCACCATCTATTATACACGGTAATGTAACAAAGGGGCACTCTAATAACTATGTATAATATATCAGGGGTCAGTACAGAGATCTCTACCATTATCTATTATACCCAGGGCTGTAACAAGGGGGTGCTCTCATAACTATGTATAATATATCAGGGGTCAGTACAGAGATCTCTCCCATCATCTATTATACTCAGGACTGTATTAAGGGGGTGCTCTAATAACTATGTATAGATATCAGGGGTCAGTACAGAGATCTCTCCCATCATCTATTATACCCAGGACTGTAACAAGGGGGCGCTCTAATAACTATGTATAATATATCAGGGGTCAGTACAGAGATCTCTCCCATCATCTAATATACCCAGGACTGTAACAAGGGGGCGCTCTAATATCTATGTATAATATATCAGGGGTCAGTACAGAGATCTCTCCATCATCTATTATACCCAGGACTGTAACAAGGGGGCGCTCTAATAACTATGTATAGATATATCAGGGGTCAGTACAGAGATCTCTCCCATCATCTATTATACCCAGGACTGTAACAAGGGGGCGCTCTAATAACTATGTATAATATATCAGGGGTCAGTACAGAGATCTCTCCCATCATCTAATATACCCAGGACTGTAACAAGGGGGCGCTCTAATAACTATGTATAATATATCAGGGGTCAGTACAGAGATCTCTCCATCATCTATTATACCCAGGACTGTAACAAGGGGGCGCTCTAATAACTATGTATAGATATATCAGGGGTCAGTACAGAGATCTCTCCCATCATCTAATATACCCAGGACTGTAACAAGGGGGCGCTCTAATAACTATGTATAGATATATCAGGGGTCAGTACAGAGATCTCTTCCATCATCTATTATACCCAGGACTGTAACAAGGGGGCGCTCTAATAACTATGTATAATATATCAGGGGTCAGTACAGAGATCTCTCCATCATCTATTATACCCAGGACTGTAACAAGGGGGCGCTCTAATAACTATGTATAGATATATCGATTGTCAGTACAGAGATCTCTCCATCATCTATTATACCCAGGACTGTAACAAGGGGGCGCTCTAATAACTATGTATAATATATCTGGGGTCAGTACAGAGATCTCTCCCCTCATCTAATATACCCAGGACTGCACTGCAATGTGTTATCATTAATAACAGCGATCATAGACCATGGCAGACCTGGACACCATTGTCTGGCAGCCGATTGCTATGGCAACCCATCAGCCTTCCTTGATTACATAGTGGAGGGCCATTGACAACACGGATGTCAGGGAACTTGATCTGTGAAGCCTCTACACGCTGCAATCAACATTGAGTGGTGCATGTAAGGAGTTAACAATGAAGGTTAACCCATTACTGACCACCCATACATGTTCTCTCATCCTCAGCGGCTGGGCTTTAATCTACAGGGCAATAAAAAACATTCTGGCCCTATTGACCAAAGCCCTGAGGCAGTGCTGGCATCAGCTCCCCGCTATTGGCGGTAGCCCAGAGCCTGGCGCTGTCATGGTGGGCCGTGGTGTGCGGCCCCCATTCACGTAATCACCATTATCTAGTGGATAGCGGCGATCGCATAAAAGTATTTAAAAAATGTAAACTATAGTTTCATCTCCCCTCGTGGATCCGGTCCGCGGTGGGAGATGAAACTACTCACCTCTGCCCTACGCGATGTCCCGCAAGGACCTGCCACTGACTTCTGCGCAAAATACCGGGTGCATGCGCAGAAGCCACGAGAGCCCGAAATGTGAAATGTTCCTGTGGATTTCACGGGGGCCGCGGTAGGCGTTCCTCGGTCACATGATCGCCGTTACCCAATGGATAACGCCAATCATGTAGAAGTAAAAAAAAAAACTTTAAAAAGTTGAAGTTTCACCTCCCCTCATGGTGCTGATAGATGAGGGGGGAAGAAATGACTTACCTATGATGCATGAGGGGGGATGAAATGACTTACCTATGATGCATGAGGGGGGATGAAATGACTTACCTATGATACATGAGGGGGGATGAAATGACTTACCTATGATGCATGAGGGGGGATGAAATGACTTACCTATGATACATGAGGGGGGATGAAATGACTTACCTATGATGCATGAGGGGGGATGAAATGACTTACCTATGATGCATGAGGGGGGATGAAATGACT
The DNA here is from genome assembly GCF_035609145.1 of Eleutherodactylus coqui. Lineage (NCBI taxonomy): Eukaryota > Metazoa > Chordata > Amphibia > Anura > Eleutherodactylidae > Eleutherodactylus > Eleutherodactylus coqui. Next base: position 2,613,456 of record NC_089842.1, on the reverse strand, counting down.
TACCTATGATGCATGAGGGGGGATGAAATGACTTACCTATGATACATGAGGGGGGATGAAATGACTTACCTATGATGCATGAGGGGGCATGAAATGACTTACCTATGATGCATGAGGGGGAATGAAATGACTTACCTATGATGCATGAGGGGGGATGAAATGACTTACCTATGATGCATGAGGGGGGATGAAATGACTTACCTATGATGCATGAGGGGGGATGAAATGACTTACCTAAGGCCTGCGGCGATGTCCCCCCACGGGATCTTTATGCACGGATCTCTCCCCGCTTGCGGCGGACACAAGCGCAGAAGCTGGGGGCGGCCCAGGAAATGTAAAATCTCCTTGTCCCTGGCTACTGAGGTACCCTAGAGGCCGGAGCCGAGATGACGGGTGGGGAACGGCGATCACTTGTCTAATGTTTATCTCCCCTTACTGATCCCATCACTCCTTACCGGAGGCCTCCGCATTTGAACCCCAACGCGATCCTCTTCCATGGACTTTCCCCGGCTTCTGTGCATGTGCCCGCCGGCAAAATGGTGGACACATGCGCAGAAACCGGGGAGCCTGGGAAATGTAAAATCTCCTTTCTACCAACGGTCACTGAGAGCCTGCAGCAGCGAGCGGCGGCCTTGTGAGCGCTCCCCGGTCATGTGACTGCGATTCTCTAATGGTATAACAAGGTTGTCGCCTGCCTCCGGCCGGTCCCACATGACAGGATAGGATTTGCCGATTCCGCATGCGTCTGATCCTCGGTAATACGCGGATTAATCAAACGCACAGATTACATAATTCCGCTCACATTAGCGGCTCGGAATTGTGTAATCCATTCGCGGCAAACAGAGCGCAGCGGGTTCTATTTTACCGCGGATATCCGTGACATAGAGCCCATTGAGCTCCACGGTCGGGGATATACTGGCGGCCATCATGTAACTATATTGTGTAGGTCTGCGGGAAATATAAAGAAAAGGTGTACTGCTTATGGCCGCCTGTGTGAGTACGCAGTTATGCGCAGTACATTACGCAGCTGTACGCAGGGCCACGGCCGGCTCACAGCTGGGACCCACGGCCGGCCTCCACAAGCTGATTCCACATCCGGCCGTGTGAGCCCGGCGTTATTCAGACCGCTACCTGTAATACGTAATTTACAAGAAGCCCCGGGAACGCTCGCCTTCCTGCAGTTCAGGAGCAGCTTGTTGAGCGCCTTCTCTGTGAGACCGCCGCACCTCCGCAAGCTTACGGAGACTCACAGAGCGCCACTTTACACCCCATCCCTGCCGCTGAGGTCAGGAAATACCCCCCAAAAAGCATGAGAGGAGGGGGGATACCCGCATTATTGCCCCATGTACCCATCCCAACCAGCCTCCGTAATTACCCCTGTCTGCGGAAATACCACACAGTTCACATTATTACTTTTATCTAAGATTTGGGGAACGCCGAAAAGGAAGGGGGGGGGGGGGGGCAGGGGGGGCGGGGGGATTATATTTAGGGAGTCAATTTTTCTTCCATACAAATCAGCAGTTGTGCCCTGAAATCCAGCGGGTGTCCCTCCATTATAGGCCGAGCCGTGTGTCCTGTAAGCAGATTAGGGCCACAACGGAGATGTTTATGAACACGGGACAAACGGGGGTATTCATTTTGGGGTGAAAGTCCTCATTTTCATGTGCACTATAAAATAAAAACTGTCTTTAAAATGACATATTTGCAAAAATATGACTTTTTTTTCTCCTCTAAATTGCTAAATCCTGAAAAATGCCCCCAGTGACTACATTAGGAGGTGTATATTGTAAAATAGGGTGATTCTTGGGGGTCTCTATCATCCTGACCCCCAGGAGCCGCTGCAATCTTGGCTTGGTGCAGGAAAACAAAGTGTTCCTTAAAACTTTAAGAATCAATGTCGAATTTGTACGTCTCCTAAATATTTTCCAATGTGCGTCCAGAATAAAGTAAACAGATGGAAATATGTATCTCATCAAAAATATGTACAATATTTTGCTAATTTTCGCACTTTTAATAAATTTACACAAATTCTATCGGCCTATTTTTTCCACCTAAATGAAGTACAATATGTGGCGAAAAAACATCCGAATCAGCGGGATCTGCAGAACCTTACAGAGTCATTCATGTTAAAGTCACACATGTCAGATTTCCAAAATTTGGCTCCATCATTAACCCTTTCCAATCCACTGTCCGACGTCTTAAGACATTATGATTTAAGGCTGTACCGCTCCGATGCTGGAAGACGTCCGTTGGGGTTCTCTTACTGTATATTGTCTCTCTGCTGTCGGAGCCTATCCAACGTGTCACTTCATGCAATACTGGCTTTAGCCAGCAGATAGCGCCCTTGTATAACGGCAGAAAAAGAGTAAGCCCCCTAGGAAAACAAGGATACAAATTGGATTGGAAAGGGTTAAGGTGCAAATAGACTTCGTCACGAAGGGGTTAACAGTGGCTGCTGCGGTCTGAAGAACAGCAGTAAGTCACAGTCGGCTACTGCTGCGGATGGTGTGGGCTCTGCTTCTGAGCCTGTGCATCCATTGGACGTACGCTTACATCCTGGGGAGGGAACTGCTTCCCAGCCAGGACATAAGTTTACGTGCCTGGAAGGGAAAGGGTTAAAGGTGTTTTCTAGGACTTTCCTCAGGTCATCTATAGTTGATTGGTTCTGTTTGGGATCCCTAGCGATCAGCGCTTCGGCCTCTTCTCAGGCATGTGATGTCACATTCATCGATCACATGGCCTATGTGCAGGTTAACCCCATTCATGTGAATGGGATTGGACTGCTATACCAGGCACAGCCACTATACAATGTGCGGCGCTGTAACTGTGTGGACTGATGTTGCTGCATCACTCAACCGAGCGCCACTGTCACTTCACTCAGCTGATTGGTGGGGATGCCAAACGGTGGGCCCCCGCTGGTCACCTATTGAGGGCAGGTTGACTTGGCTTCCAGCTAGTTCACAAATGTATAACAAGACGCCACCAAGACCAACACTTGTCTCGGAGACTCACAATGGAGGCGGGATTGACCGACCGCCGGCTTCTTGGAACAGACTTGTCGTAGATCTCACCATGTTTAATAAAAGGAAATGAAAATGCTGAGAAGAGCCGAAGACAATTACTGGCGGAGCGGCCTGAGTGTTCTGCGGATGTAAACACGACTCCACACGCTTTGTGGGGCTTTTACACGCGGGTATACGCTGTTATTAGTCATTTCTCATGCGTGGGATTTCAGTTCTGCTTTGTGAGCCTTCTCATTTACATGAAGCTCTTATTTCCTTTGAGACTATATACTTAAGTCACATGACCAAATCAGTCTGTGTTTACAAAACGACATTGTTGGATGATCCTTAGGGAAGGCCATCAAATGTAGCTTTAATCCTGGCCATCAGCTGACCAAAGGAGACATGGCAAGCCAAGGAGTGCCGTATCCCCTTCACTATTTACCAAGCACAGTGTTGTACATTGTGCAGTGGTGGTGCCTGGTACTGCAGCTCAGTTCCATTCACTTGAATAAGGGCTTCCACACACTTGCGTTTTTTTAACGCTGCGTTTGTTTTTAATGCGATTGTCAATGGGACGTTCTAATGTTTAAAACGTAACTTGCGTTTTTGGTGCGTTGCGTTTTTAACATTATAAAATCCCATTGACCCCCGCGGGGTCACGCCAAGAGACCTCCGTTATTTGCTTTGGGTATGAATTTACCGGAAGATATAACGTGGTGGCGCTGCAAATACCTGAACCATTCGGATGGCGGCGATCGCTGCAGAACACGCCGGCGCTACAGAAGAGGCAGGACATAAAAGACAGATAAAGAGACACAAACACAACAAAGTTACCGGAGGCTGAAAATGAAGAGAGTAGCAACAAGATGGATCCGGCCGCCGGAGCCCCCAAGGGGGCCACAAGGGAGAAGTGAAACCACCAAAGCCGGCGGCGGTCACAAATGTCAAACATGAACTAACCTTAACCATTACAGTGCTGGGAAGTAATCCTACCTCTTCATATAAAGATAGGATGCAAAGAAGTGCCATTAGCTAAAGCTACATATAAGAGGGTTTATGTGTGGCCCCTGACTTCCTTGTGGGGCCCCATCCAAGTATGGGGCAATACCTGAGATGGAGACCAGTGGTGATTTACTCATATTTTACTCTTCTGGAAGCGGCTAAAGACACAATGGATACAAGCTTGGTGGTTGAGTCTATACAAGGCACAGAGCTTGCTGGTTACAGTAGTAGTACAAGGTGCTTACAGTCCCTCTAATAGGGCATGCAGCTTAATGGTTGCGGTCTCTTTGCAGGGCACTCAGCTTTTTGGTTAATTCCTAACAGAACACAGGGCAGCAGGTTATGCCCGAGGACTTCCTCCACTTGGCAGCTCTCCGAGGACTTGGAAGGAGCACAGTTAACCAGGAAGCCTTGCTGAAGCCGTGCGCCCCACAGAAGGCCCCTCTACACGCTCCACTTCATATGCCACTTATTACAGAATTAGTCAAGCAACTTTTTCTTCATTTAGACCTTCACAATTCCGGACGGACTCACAAGACCGTACAGTAATACGTAATAATCACAGTGTTTCACCGGCGCAGGGAGCCGCGCATCCGTGCGTATTGTCGCATTTTTGCCAGCGCACAAACAGCGTATTTTACACATATTGCTAGGAAATACGAGGAGAAAGGTTAAAGCAAAGAAGAAACCAGGAGAGCGAGTGGAAAATCTGCGTATGTGCAGCGCTCTGGACGCACCCAATAAAACAATGGGGCTGTAAGCGCATAATACGGGGGAACAGAAGATGCTGCGTCCTTCTCACGTGCCATGTATGCAACAACTATACTCAAGTGGGAACGCAACAATGGAAATCGATGTCGTTTCCCTGAAGCCGTCCGCGGCGCATCACCGGCGAGTACATTGCATAATACGCAATTCAAATACGTTCATGTGAATACGTCTCCGGCGGCCTGAGGGAATATGGCTGCGGGAGGCGTCATTGGTTCCACATATTGTGCGTCTTCAGTGCACATGCGTGTGATGTGCTTCCTGCCCAGGAGGAGTTACAACACATGCGCCGTCCTCAGTGTAGCGCTGGCACGCCGTAGGTGGATAATGTGATGTGTGCAGGGGACGTCCATCAACGTAGAAGGGGGAGGAAGAGAGCCCGGACCGCTGGTAGATGTGACCCGCCCATCGGACGGTCTGAGGCTAATTAACATACGGGGTGGGAAGCTTTATCTAGATGGCTGGCACAGTACACAGAGGTAATGGCACCCGTTTAACCATCACTCTGGCGCTCATTCGTCGGTATATTGCGTCTAATAGGCAAAAACTAGCTGACGGACGTCCTTTAGGTCTTTGGAGCCGATGTCCCGTCATTTCAGCATCCCTGGCTCCAGTTTTATGCAGCTTCTGCAACTCAGAGATAAAGCTAAAGCCACAATTTACTGACTTTTGGAATTTAAGATTGTCATTCGAGAGCCCAATGCTGAAACACGGAATAGCTAAGATTTATAAGGTAGTTTCTGGGGCACTCATGAATGATGGAAAAGGGATTGTCATGCTTCTGTATGCTTTGATACAAGAAGCAGACAGCTCCATACACGGTGCAGTGGCCGGGGTTGGTATTGCAGGCTGAGTCCCATTAACTTCATTAGAACAAAGCATGCAGTACCAACCCTGGCCACTGCACAATGTATGGCACTGTTTGCTTTCTGCAGTAAAACATATAGAAGTTTGACAATCCCTTTAACTCCTTCACGCAAAAGGGTGTACAGCCCCAGGAGGTGCATGGAGTGGGCCCAGGAGTCCCCTCTGTCTCCAAAAAGCAGTGAAATTGTGGGGTGCCATTTGGGAGTCATGCCAGCTGGAGGCCTTGTGAAGTACTGAAAGTGCTGCCTCTGATTGGTCACAGCGCTCAGTCAATCAGAGGCAGCACTTTCAGGGGGCGGGGATTTTTAAAACCCCCGCCAGAAGAAATGCTTCAGATGTATATATATTTTTTCGTTTTTCCAGCAGCTAGGGCTTATTTTCAGGGAAGGGCTTATATGTCAAGCCCTTCCACGAAAATTCCTTCGGGAGTTGCCTTCATCCCATTGCTTTCAGCAGCAGCACCGGTCCCATTGAAAGCAATGGGAGAACATCACGATCCTCTGCCAGAGCTGTGACAGCTGTAGCAGGAGATTCTTTCGTCCCAGCAGGGAGTCCCATCATCACTGAACACTGTGACAGTGTTCAGTGATGAGGGGACTCCCTGTAACATCACACAGTGTTATGCGCAGCACAGAACTTCCTGGTGCATGCAAGTCTTATCTTTGGCAGGTGCGAGTATTTTTTGCCTGTAAAAAATGGACATGTGAACACTTCATAGGGAACCAATGGCTCTAATAGACACGCTTTTTTTTGCGCACAAAGGCACGTGAAAAAAAACGCCAGCCTGACTTCGCCCTTAAAGTGGTTCTTTCAGTAAAACAAAAAAAAAATCATACTGAGCTGTGCTTTACGGGGCCGGTCACCGGGAACCTGCTGGTCCTTCTCCTCTCCCTCCGACAGCCATCTGATCGCAGGGCAGAAGCTGGCAAAGTTTCAGCTTCTGCCACTGTTCTGACAACTGCCAGATGGCAAGTCCTGCCGCCTGGGTCATTGGGTGATGTGTCGCTCACTGATTGGCCTGGCCGCATCTAACCTCTGACATCCTCGGAGAGTTGACGGCGAGTGTGTATGTGTCCCCCTTCCCGGCGCGCTTGCGCACTCACCATCGACTCTCTGTGGATGGCAGAGGTTAGACATGGCCAGGTCGGCGGGAGAGTGCATGCATGCGCAGGAGCCGCTAGAGCCGCTGAGAGATGACCCCTCACACGGCACCTAAACAAAGGAGGGGCCAAGTACAACGGGATTAGGTGAGTTTGCTTTGTTTCTTGAACTCTCCTCTTTCCACAGGTCAGACTCTACAGGATGCAGGTGAGGAGAATTCTTTTATTTTGCTGACAGAACCCCTTTAAAGAGTACCTGCACTTTCAGATAACTTTTGACATACTGTATCATAGAAACATGTCCAAAGTATTGATCAGTGGGGGTCCTGCTGCTGAGACGAGGGGCTGCAGCATTCACCCTGCCCCCTTGGCTGTCTTTGCTGCTTTTTGGCTGTATGTATCTGGCATTGGTTGGCCTCGTACCCGTGCGGACCCCCAGGATGAGGCACGTAGTAAGGTTTAAGCGTTTATCAGTACATTGTATGGTAGATTACATGGTACGATATGAAGTACAGAGGCGAGTCCTCATACGGCTGAGTCAGCGGAAAAATAAACAACAGGATTTTATTAACATGTGAAAAAAATGAAAAAGTGTCTCAGGAGCTCCCAGAGTACGGGGAAGAACGGGACGAGACCGCGGTCCTAATCCGTAGGTTTTATGGATGAAGATTCCTAAATCAAAGCTTTTATTGTGCCCCTCTCTCTATATAGAATTTCCTCATTAGGGGCGCAGAGGGAGCACTCACTGCCGGGCCCTGGGGCCCCTCCATCACATAACAAGAGCTACTAGTTCACCTGTTCTCAATACTCAGGCACAACTCATAGTAACATAGTATGCTAGGCTGAATAAAAACAATGTCCATCTAGTTCGGCCTTTCTCTACTCCCCCTTATGGTGCAGAGGAAGGCAAAAACAACCCCCAACCAGCCAATTTAGCTCATTTGGAGAAAAAATTCCTTCCCAACTCCATAATGGCAGCCAGAGTAATTCCTAGATCAACATTTGGGATCACCAACCCCGCTGGTCACCTAATGTCTATATCCGGCAATAGAAAGACATCCAGTCCCTCTTAAACTCCTCTATAGATTTTGCCATCACCACGTCCTCAGGCAGAGAGTTCCACAGTCTCACTGCTCTTACAGTAAAGAACCCCCTTCTGTGTTAGTGATGAAACCTGCTTTCCTCTAATCGTAGCGGATGCCCTCTTGTTACCGTCGCAGTCCTGGGTATAAACAGATCCTGGGAGAGATCCTTGTATTGTCCCCTCATGTATTTATACAGAGTTATTTGGTCGCCCCTTAGCCGTCTATTTTCCGGGGTAAATAATCCCAGTTTTGGTGCCTCTCTGGGTATTCCAGTCCCGTCATTCCATGTATTAGTTTAGTTGCCCTTCTTTGTACCCCCTCCAGCACTGTAACATCTTTCCTGAGCACCGGTGACCAGAACTGTGCGCAGTATTCCATGTGAGGCCTGAAAAGTGCCTTATATAGTGGGAGGATAATGTTCTCGCCCCTCGCCCCTATACCTCTTTTACTGCACCCCAAGACCAAGTATAATTTTGTGTCATCTGCAAATACTGATATTTTGCTGTGCAGCCCCTCTATCAGGTCGTTAATAAATATATTGAACAGAATGGGGCCTAATACTGAGCCCTGTGGCCCAATCTGAGTATGAGCCATTTATTACCCCCCTCTGCTTTCTATCTCTGAGCCAGTTCTTTACCCAGATACACGCGTTTTCACCCAATCTAAGCTGCCTCATTTTGTATATTAGCCTATTATGTGGCACGGTGTCAAATGCTTTAGAGAAGTCCAGATATACGAGATCAATAGACTCTCCCAGGTCCAGCCTAGAGCTTACTTCATCGTAGAAACTGATCAGATTGGTCTGACATGATCGACCCCTCATGAATCCATGCTGGTGAGGAGTTATTCCATTCTCCTTGAGGTATTCTAGGATGGCGTCTCTCAGAAACCCCTTGAATATTTTTCCTATTATTGACTGCAGTGAGACTTACCAGCCTGTAGTTACCAGGCTCTCTTCTTGACCCCTTTTTGTATATTGGAACCACATTGGCAATGCACCAATCCAATGGTACAACTCCGGTTTTGATAGTGTCTATAAATATAAGAAATAGCGGCCTAGCTATCACATCACTTAGTTCCCTTAGAACCCTTGGGTGTATTTCATCCGGGTCCGGTGTTTTATTGATTTTAATCTTCTTTAACCGGCTCTGCACTTCCTCCTGTGTTAGGTATGCTATATGTAGCAGGATCTTTTTTCCCCCCTGCATCTAGTGTCACATTTCTTTTTCATTCGTGAATACACTTGTAAAGAAACCATTTAATAGATTTGCCTTCCCCTCATCGTCTTTTATGAGTTCTGCTGCATTATTTGTTAAAGGGCCAGCGCTCTCAGTGCAAATCCTTTTACTGTTTGTATAATTGAAGAATAGTTTTGGGTTGTTTTTGCTCTCTTTGGCGATCAGTCTTTTTGCCTCTTCCTTAGCAAGTATATTTTTTTTAGATAATTGTTTTTTTCCCTGTATGATTTTAGCGCTTCTTCGCTGCCTTCTTGCTTTGGTAGTTTGAACGCTTTCTTTTTTTCGTTTATTGCCCCTCTTACCGTCTTGTCGAACCACATTGGTTTCCTTTTAGTTGAGATTCTTTTATTTTTAAAGTGAATGAACTGCTCACATGAGGCGATTAGGATCCTTTTAAACTCCTCCCATTTGTCCTCTGTACTGATATTTTTGAGGATGTTGTCCCAATTAATGTTACCGATAGTAGCTCTAAGCCGATCAAATTTTGCTTCACTAAAGTTTAGTTTATTTGTCGCTCCCTGATAAGGCTTCTTATTGAATGACAGCTGGAAATTAATTACATTGTGGTCACTGTTCCCCAACTGTCCCTGCACCTGCACCCCTGTGATTCTGTCTGGTCTGTTGGTTAATAGTAAGTCCAGAGGGGCCCTCCCTCTAGTTGGCTCCTGCACAAGTTGGGTAAGGTAGTTATTTTTAATTGTTCTCAAGAACTCATCACCCCTATGAGATTTGCAGATTCCGTCTTCCCATATTATATCCGGATAATTAAAGTCCCCCATGATAATTACTTCATTGCGGTTTGACACCTCTTCTACCTCCCTAATAATAAAATTTCACATCACACAGTATATGGACACCGCATATTGCAAATCCTAAGACCTGCTGTGTTGTCCGAACGCACAGAACTTGTGCAATTTTATCACCCATGAAAATAAGCCTTACGGAAGTGTTTGGAGGGCTTTATGTTCCACTTCTAAGGCGATCCTATGTCTCTAACGATCTCTTTGTCTGTTACTATTGCTGCATTTACACCTCACCAGCTGATGCTCTTGGAGAAACTAGAATTCCTAAGCCAGATGTATTTTTTTCACATTTGTTTGTTGTGAACAGTTGGTTCCCTTTCGTTCTTTCCTCCTCTTGTGCTCCTCAGGGGACGGGCCTGATGGTAGGCGGGATATGTAAGGGGGGTTCGGACTCAATATGGATTATTAATTCGTTATTTTGTTAAGATTTAACTTAAAAGAAGGAAATACACAATTTCTAACTTCTGATATTATTGAAAGTAAAGAAGCTCCTCATATCCGTGGCAGACACATGGCCTCCTGTCAATCTCTCTGTGCTGCCCGAACAGTATCTGCATGCCCGTAGTCTTAAAGGGCCAGTGCGCATCCTGTAATTCTGTCCTCCACTAAACCCGGAGCACCCCTGGTTATATTAAAGTGCCTTTACATTTGCCTGGAAATTTCTCGTTTTTCTTAAGTGACACGAGACTGAGTGAAAATGCAGAATTATGAAACCAATGATTTTCAGTGTCTTCATTCCCATTTGTTTCATCTCAACTGTTAAAAGCCATAACTTTTCTTTTTTTATGTCGACAGCCGTAGGGGGGCTTGTTTTTGTTTTTTTGAGTGGCGAGCTGTAGGTTTATCCATTTTTGCACAATAAAAACCTTTTGGAACCATCTTTTTTTTTGCATCGCAGCATTCAAAGTCCAATCACTTTTTTATTTTTCAATCAATGTAGCTCTGTGACGCTGTTTTTTTGGGATGCAAAAATAAGCATTTTGGCTCGTTTTTTAGTTTTTTTTTCCTATTAGTTTTTGCCATGTGGGAGAAATAGTGCGTTCAATTAATTGTACAGGTTGTTACAGATACGTTGATACTGTATATGGGTTTTAAAAAATATTATTTTTTTATACAAATAGGGGAAAATGCGCAAATAATGTTTTTAGTGTTCCTATTTTTTATTTATTTATTTAACATTTTTATGTCCCTGTAAGGAATTTAAACCAGCAAGGCTATGATTGCTATGATAATGCATTGCAGTACTTCTGTACTGCAGTGCATTATCGTTTCCACTGTGTGATGGTGCAGTCTTAGTTCTGAGCCTGTGCCATTCATGGAACGTAAATTAACATCCCAGCCAGGTCATAACCTTGCGTCCTGTTGGATTAAGAGGTTAAATATTTGCACTGGCGCATGAATATGTGCCCATATCTTTGCGTGACCCCTACATATTGAACCTGGTGAGCAAACATGAGTTACCAAAACCCCCTCTGCGGTGGGTGTCTACAGGAGCAGCAGATGGCAGGAAGCGTCTGCTCGGTGGTGGGAGGTCATCTCCGCTCAGTTACTTCACCCACATTGTAAAACAACATAAATGACAGTCTAATAGTAGAAAGGCATCAGATGTTCTTTATTTTTTGACCAAAGCAGAAATGTCTCTATGAGCAGCGGTCTGCTAATTATATAACCCAGTCTGCAGCAGATGAGAGGGGCTTCCCCGAAACCTTCCAGTGGTTCTCTGTATCATGACCAGAATACACATAATACACCAATACCACCGCCGTATGTTGTGTTCTCTGAAGTTACGGTCTAGATAGTATGAACCTGGGAACAGGCAAAACACCATAGTTTATTAAAAGCAATGTTTCCTTTAACCCATTGTATAACAGCTGCATCAGCATAAGCCCTGTTGTACAACCACTCAGGGGTCTCCTTTCCAACAATCCACTGTCTGTCGTTAGGTATAGAGCTTCTGTAATAACAAGGACACTGAGATATTTCCATAGCAACAGGGGAGGAGTTATCTTCATAGGGGTGCTCCCATGCACTCAGAGGTTTAAGGCTGACATATCTGCAGACACTGAGATAATGATCTCCACAATCTCTCCCTTTCCTCTCTGTGTGTGTACATATTATATTGGGCTTACTCACCATTTGGCCAGAATGCCTGAATACAGAGAGCAGAGGGGCAGGCATTCAGATACTGCCTCCCTGCTGATTGGACCAGAAACAGTGCAGTGCAGTACGGGACGTCAGGGCAAGGAAGTGCAGGACAGTGAACTTGTAATGCTGTAATGACACTTACCTCAGGTGCAGCTGTTTTGTGAATCCTTGGAACTACAATCAAATGGGTAATCATGATGTGGCTAGCAGCACAGAGACTCAGACAAGGCTTGATGATGATGATGTATCAAAGCTGGGTAGTTAATTCGTGATGTAGTGGAGCTCAGCAGGTAACATGCTGATGTAGCAGAGCTGTGGCAGTAGCAAACCAATGTAACAGAGCTGTGTAAGTACTGTAATGTAGTGACCTGGACTGGAACTACAGAATAGAAGTACTTTACCTGCAAGTTAAGAGCAACTGCTGTAACTACCAGATTGGAACTAAAATGTTAAGGTTGTTTAGGCACCATCATAAATCATGTAGGAGCTGAGCTGTTAAGCCCCAGAGTGAGGAAAAAACAAGGAGGTGGTTTCCGGCTCATTTTGTGTTGTGCAGTTAGAAAATATAAGTCTTGGGAGATGGAAGTCAAGGGGGAGTTCGGAGGGAATCTGTGAAAAAGTCAGTCACAGTGGAGAGAGATGGAGAGCGAGAAGCAGGGGGAAGGAATGGCCTCAGTAGGCTTCCTTCTTCTCTGTCCTGCTGTAATTAGAGATGCGTTATGTAAACTTTAAAGCAATCCTGTGTCCAGCAGCTAATAAATCTCCTAGACGTTGGGAAACTGTTTGTTTTCCCAAACCAGAAGTCTATTCAACCAGCTCTGCTTTCTACCGGACAGCAAGACAGACACAAAGCTTCAGACAAGCAGTAGAGAATCTTCATAAGAATTTTGTGAGTACTAGAGAAAACTTGAGCACAGTGTTTCATGGTGGGCAATTTACTGTTAGCCGGAAGAAAGGGGTATTTTCTCATCAGTTCTCTCTCTATAGCTCTCCCTTAGTTTAGATGATGCCTCCCCAAGGCTTGTTTATCTGTGAATAAAATGTTAAACTGTGTGTATACTGTGTATATACAGGTGGTATATGTAATTTGCTGGTGCTTAAGACATTATTACAGACAACCACGTGCCTAAAAGTAAATGGTGTGCCTGTCATTTACCTACATATGTGTGTTAGTCTTATTTCACTACCAAGTGCTTTTATTCCAGACACTGGCGTCACGATCACCTAATTCCATTAGTTGTCCAGATCCTGCTGCATACCTTGCACGGTGTGCAAGATTACAAAGAGCGTGCTGCACTCATTGCGACCGTGACACAGCTCCTCAGCCATATCTTACAAACCGCTGAGAGTGCAAGCCTTTTCCTGCTTGTCACACATTGCAGTAACAGAAGGTGACCTGGTTTAGGAGTTTACAGGACTTGCATTGATACTCAAACAAGGCCTGACTGAAGTCCCAGAGTTGAAATAAAATAGGTAATGATTTGATGAGGAACCACTCTTGCAATAGAGACCAAAGACCAGGAAGAATTAACTATTGAATTGCTACAGTGGACATAGCACTTTATCAAATCGTGCTTGTGGAATCATATAATGTTCTGGCCTAGAGGCCTGCAAAGAAATTCCAGCAACATGGCGTAACCTCCATGGAAATGCAGATGGACAGCGCCAAAGAAAGGGCAGCAAACAGGCATATGATTGGCGCAGTATGTGACAGAACTTCTGGCAGAATGCTAGGCTTGCCTACATGAAAGTGTATCGCAAACAGCAGAGCAACAGAAAAATGGGAAAGACCACCTAAAAATCAGAACTTTCCGACATGAAACAGGGTGCAAACAGCAGCAGTAAGGGTAAGGAAGACAGAGTGTATTCTAGAAAATGTGTTTAAAAAGTCAGGTGCACTTTAAATTTACCTGCATTTCTACAGTATGCAACTATAACATCAATCATCATAATAGTGAGCATTTGAGTCCATAAGAGGGTTTGCTATACACAACCCTATCACACTCAGAGCTGTTTTACTACATTTTGCACTGTAATTTCATAAAGGCACAGAAAAAGTGCTGATAGGGTTGAGGGGATTACTCAGGATTGCCTTTGCTGGGGTCAAAGCACACAGAGTCAGCCAGCTTTAAAATAAAACAGAGCAGGAACAAAAGAAATACCTTGCCTATCCGACACTAATACACAGACAAACCCTCTCTAACCGCTGGTGAGCTTCTCCATGCCAGCTTACAAAACACTTAATTGTGATGTGTATGTGTTATTAGTGTAGGTTCCCACAAGAAAACAGGGACCTTTGACGTGGGCTTGCAAGCTTATGTATTTTGGTCAAAATATTAACCAATACCTCGTATCTATCTGTATTTTTTCAGCAAGCAGTCTGGCTTGAAATTCTGGAGAGGACCAGGATGAATCTGGGAGGAACATACCTACCTTCTACAACCACACCTACCTCCCTGCCACAAGGGCATACAACAGTTTGGTAGAGGGAATCTGTTAGATTGTGCTTCTGGGACCTATAGTACTATGGGCTTCCAGGAGTACATTTCCACAGGTGTGAGATGATTGAGGTGGCTGGGTGTGATGTTCTCCAGCCAGCCAGTCATCAACGGTCTGTTGCATATAAATATCAGCCCTTTGGCTGGAGGGCGTTGCTGTTCCTCATTTCCCTTGTGTTTGCATTCATGCTGGTTGCTCTGTGGGTATGAGCTGCAATATGTTCTGTGTGTCTCAAATAGTTACCAGACATGTGGTGTGAACAGTTCTGTTCAGTTGTGTATGCATTCCATGCTGTTTTGGCATGAACTGTGTCCTGTCCTGCTGTGGATCGTTTACCATCTCTGGGCTAGTTCGGTCCTTAGGTTCTAGTGCGGGGCCGTCCCTGTCTGGACGATCACTCTGTTTGCAGGTAGGTTCCCTGGGGTTAGTTTTCTCATTAGAACAGGGACCTGTGAGACAACAAGCACATGTGAAGTGAGCTCGCGGGCTTAAGTATCTTGGCCAAAATACAAACTAATACCTCATACATCCTATAGATATTCCATGTGGCTATGGGTGCAGGCATGCAGGTGAGTGTTTTGAGCATTTGTCAGTCCTTGGTTTATGTCTGTCTGCATGGATAGAGTCTGTTTCGCAGTTTCTGCAGTTCATGTGAGAAGTGGACATAACAGAAATTTACCGCTTTACAGACACTGGTCCTAGATCAACAAAAGGAAATAACCAATTTACAGAGGCAACTTCTAGATTTACAGCAGTCAGGCTCAGATGTCCGCATGCCCCTGCCAGCAAAGTTCAGTGGGCATCGTTACCATTACCGAGGTTTCCCTAATCAGTTTCAAATGCGACCGACTCCTTTTACCAGTGATAGGTAGAAGGTACTTTTTATAATCAATCATCTGACAGATGAAGCACTTGCATAGGACTCGCCTTATGTGGGACAGGACTACGACCTCCTCAATGATTTTGATACCTTTATTACAGCTATGGACCTAGTTTTTAATGACCCTAATCACTGTGCCACACCTATGACAAGGGCGAGGCTCTGTGGCTGAATATCATCCCTGGGTAACTGACACCACTTGGAACCCGGCCGCCCAGGGGAGTCAGTACCCACAAGGATTGTCAGGGCTGGTGAAGGATGAGCTTGCTGGAGTTGAGACGCCTGACAATTTTGAGGACTTCATTCAATTATACATCCAAATAGATCAGAGACTTATTGAGCAAAGAAAGGAGAAGCTGCGGGTATCTGGAAACTACCCGGCCTATTTCTTCAGTCAATCAACATTGAACACCCAGCAAAAGACTGAAACTGAAGAAATGCAGATTGATGTCATCTGTTAATTTCTTTCTGTAGTAGAGAAGGAGCGGCGCCGAACTGAGAATCTGTGTCTGTATTGTGGGGCTCAGGACATTATGCTATTAATAGAGATGAGCGAGCGTGCTGGTCCGAGCATTAGGGTGCTTGAGATGCTCGTTACTCGAGACGAACACCACGCAGTACTCGAGTCAATTCCATCTCCTTCCCTGCATGTTTAGCACCATTTTCTGGCCAATAGACATGCAGGGAAGGCATTACCACTTCCTCCTGTGATGTGCCAGTCCTATCCCACCCCTCTGCAGTGAGTGGCTGGCGAGATCAAGTGACTGCCGAGTACTTAAAGGGGTTGTCCCGCGCCGAAACGGGGTTTTTTTTTTTTCAACCCCCCCCCCCCCCCCCCCCGTTCAGCGTGAGACAACCCCGATGCAGGGACCTAAAGAAAGCTTACCGGAGCGCTTACCTTAATCCCCGCGCTCCGGTGACTTCTATACTTACCGGTGAAGATGGCCGCCGGGATCCTCTTCCTCCGTGGACCGCAGCTCTTCTGTGCGGTCCATTGCCGATTCCAGCCTCCTGATTGGCTGGAATCGGCACGTGACGGGGCGGAGCTACACGGAGCCCCATAGAGAACAGGAGAAGACCTGGACTGCGCAAGCGCGGCTAATTTGGCCATCGGAGGGCGAAAATTAGTCGGCTCCATGGGAACGAGGACGCTAGCAACGGAGCAGGTAAGTATAAAACTTTTTATAACTTCTGTATGGCTCATAATTAATGCACAATGTACATTACAAAGTGCATTATTATGGCCATACAGAAGTGTATAGACCCACTTGCTGCCGCGGGACAACCCCTTTAAGGCGGTGCTGCCCGCGGCTCGCCTCAGACACACGCTGGCAGAGATCAGGGAGAGTGCTGTTGCTGCTATAGGGAAAGTGGTAGTGTAGGATCCTGTCCTCAAGAATCCCAACGGTCCTTCTTAGGGCCACATCTGACCGTGTGCATTACTGTTTTGGCTGCTGGGAGCAGTTTTGCACAAATTTTTTTTTCATCTCGGGCTGTGCAGGTCATTACAGCTATAGCGTTCTCAGTCTGCAGTCTATAATACAGAGTATAGGGGCAGTATTGGTCAGGCAGGGACAGTGGTAGTGTAGGATCCTGTCTACAAGAACCCCAATGGTCCTTCTTAGGGCTACCTGTGACCGTGTGCATTTTACTGCGTGGCTGCTGGGAGTTGTAGTGCATCACTATTGCAGAGCAGACCTTTTTGCAGCCTTCCGTATAATTTTTTTCTGGCTGCAGTTTGCGTTACAATACCGTTGTCAGCCTCCAACTGTAGGCCAATAATTCCATAATTATTTACACCGCTCTGTGTCTGCCGTCAGCTTCAGGCACAGCGTACGGCCACAGTCGCTGATAGAGGAAAAGTCATATACATGCTATATAGCCTGTATTCTTTTTCAAACAAATTTTAAATAAAAGCTCCTTCGTTGGCTACCTCTGACCATCTGAAATTTACTGGGTGTCTGGTGGGAGTTGCAGTGCATCACTATTGCACAGCTAGGCCTGTTTGCAGCCTTCCGTATTCTTTGTGTCTGCTTGGAGTTAGCGTTACAATACCGCTGTCAGCGTGAAAGTGTACACATGTAATTCCATAATTATTTACACCGCTCAGTGTCTGCTCTATTCGTAATCCACCATGCTGAGGGGTAGAGGTAGAGGACGTGGACGCGGGCGAGGACGCAGAGGTCTAAGTGAGGGTGTGGGCACAGGCCGAGTTCCTGGTCCAGGTGAATCACAGCCAGTTGCTGCGGGATTAGGAGAGAGGCAAGTTTCTGGGGTCCCCAGCTTCATATCACAATTTATGGGTCCACGTGGTAGACCTTTATTACAAACCAAGCAGTGTGAGCAGGTCCTGTCGTGGATGGCAGAAAATGCGTCCAGCAATGTATCGACCACCCAGTCTTCTACGCCGTCCACTGCTGCAACTCTGAATCCTCTGGCTGCTGCTCCTCCTTCCTCCCAGCCTCCTCACTCCATGAAAATGACATATTCTGATGAGCAGGCAGACTCCCAGGAGCTGTTCTCAGGTTCCTGCCATGAGTGGGAAAAAATGGTTCCTCTCCCACCTGAGGAGTTTGTCGTGACCGATGCCCAACCTTTGGAAAGTTCCCGAGGATGAGGCTGGGGACTTCCGGCACCTGTCTCAAGAGCTTTCAGTGGGTGAGGAGGACGATGATGATGAGACACAGTTATCTATCAGTGAGGTAGTAGTAAGGGCGGTAAGTCCGAGGGAGGAGCGCACAGAGGATTCGAAGGAAGAACCACTGGACGATGAGGTGACTGACCCCACCTGGTTTGCTAAGCCAACTGAGGACAGGTCTTCAGAGGGGGAGGCAAGTGCAGCAGCAGGACAGGTTGGAAGAGGCAGTGGGGTGGTCAGGGGTAGAGGCAGGGCCACAGCGAAGAATCCCCCAACTGTTTCCCAAAGCACCCCCTTGCGCCAAGCCACCATGCAGAGGCCTAGGTGTTCAAAGGTGTGGATGTTTTTCACTGAGAGCGTGGACGACCGACGAACAGTGGTGTGCAACCTGTGTCGCCCCAAGATCAGCCGGGGAGCCACCACTACCAGCCTCACCACCACCAGCATGCACAGGCATATGATGGCCAAGCACCCCACAAGGTGGGACGAAGGCCGTTCACCGCCTCCGGGTCGCACTACTGCCTCTCCCCATGTGCCCCAACCTGCCACTCAGATCCAACCCCCCTCTCAGGACACAGGCACGAGCGCCTCCCGACCTGCACCCACACCCTCACCTCCGCTGTCCTCGGCCCCATCCAGCAATGTCTCTCAGCGCAGCGTCCAGCTGTCACTAGCGCAAGCGTTGGAGCGAAAGCGCAAATACGCCGCCACGCACCCGCATGCACAAGCTTTAAACGTGGACATTGCCAAATTAATCAGCCTGGAGATGCTGCCGTACAGGCTTGTGGAAACGGAGGCTTTCAAAAACATGATGGCGGCAGCGGTCCCACGCTACTCGGTCCCCAGTCGCCACTATTTTTCCCATTTTGCCGTCCCAGCCCTACACCAGCACGTCTCCCGCAACATCAATCGTGACCTCACCAACGCGGTTACTGCGAAGGTCCACTTAACCACGGACACGTGGACAAGTACTGGCGGGTAGGGCCACTATATCTCCCTGATGGCACATTCGGTGAAATTGGTGGAGGCTGGGACCGAGTCAGAGCCTGGGACCGCACACGTCCTACCCACACCCAGAATAGTGGGTCCTTCCTCGGTTCTGGTATCTGCAGCGGTCTATGCCATCTCCTCTAAACCCTCCTCCTACGCACCCTCTACCTCTCAATTAAGAAATCTGAGAAGCACGTCGCAAGCAGTCAGAGTGGCGCGGCTCGGCAGCACAGCAGTGGGCAAGCGTCAGCAGGCCGTGCTGAAACTCCTCAGCCTAGGTGACAGGAGGCACACGGCCCCGAACTGTTGCAGAGTCTGACAGAGCAGACCGACCGCTGGCTTTCGCCGCTGAGCCTCCAACCGGGCATGGTCGTGTGTGACAACGGCCGTAACCTGGTGGCGACTTTGCAGCTCGGCAGCCTCACACACGTGCCATTCCTGGCCCACGTCTTTAATTTGGTTCAGCGGTTTCTGAAAAACTACCCACACTTGTCAGACCTCCTCAGCAAGGTGCGCCGGGTCTGCGCACATTTCCGCAAGTCCACCACGGACGCTGCCACCCTGCGGACCCTGCAACATTGGTTTAATCTGCCAGTGCACCGACTGCTGTGCGACGTGCCCACACGGTGGAACTCTACGCTCCACATGTTGGCCAGGCTGTATGAGCGGCATAGAGCAATAGTGGAATACCAACTGCAACATGGGCGGCGTACTGGGAGTCAACCTCCTCAATTCTTTACCGAGGAGTGGGCCTGGATGGCAGATATCTGCCAGGTCCTTGGAAACTTTGAGGAGTCTACCCTGATGGTAAGCGGCGATGTTGCAATCATTAGCGTCACCATTCCTCTGCTATGCCGGCTGAGAAGTTCGCTGCAAAGCATAAAGGCAGACGCTTTGCGGTCGGAACACGAGACGGGGAAGAGAGTATGTCGCTTGATAGTCAGAGCACCCTCATGTCTATATCTCAGCGCATTTTGGAGGAGGAGGAGGGGGAAGAGACTGCTGGCCACACTGCAGAGGGTACCCATGCTGCTTACCTCTCATCTGTTCAGCATGTATGGCCTGTGGACGAGGAGGAGGAGGATCCTGAAAGTGTTCTTCCTAGTGAGGACAGCGATGTGTTGCGTACTGGTACCCTGGCACACATGGCTGACTTCATGTTAGGCTGCCTTTCTCGTGACCCTCGTGTTAGACGCATTCTGGCCACTACGGATTACTGGGTGTACACCCTTCTCGACCCACGGTATAAGGAGAACCTTTCCACTCTCATTCCCGAAGAGGAAAGGGGTTCGAGACTGATGCAATACCACAGGACCCTGGTGGACAAACTGATGGTAAACTTCCCATCTAACAGCGCTAGCGGCAGAAGGCGCAATTCCAAGGGCCAAGTAGCAGGGGAGGCGCGGAGATCAGGCAGCATGTTCAGCGCAGGCAGGAGAACACTCTCCAAGGCCTTTGCCAGCTTTATGGCTCCCCAGCAAGACTGCGTCACCACTCCCCAGTCAAGGCTGAGTCGGAGGAAGCACTGTAAAAAGATGGTGAGGGAGTACGTAGCCAATCGTACCACCGTCCTCCGTGATGCCTCAGCTCCATACAACTATTGGGTGCCAAAGCTGGACACATGGCACGAACTTGCACTGTATGCCCTGGAGGTGCTGGCTTTCCCTGCCGCTAACGTCTTGTCATAGAGGGTGTTTAGTGCAGCTGGGGGAATCATCACCGACAAGCATACCCACCTGTCAACTGCCAGTGCCGACATGCTTACACTCATAAAGATGAACAAAGCCTGGATTTCCCCAGACTTCTCTTCTCCACCGGCGGAGAGCAGCGGAACCTAAAGATTCTTTTCGCTGCAACCGCAGATAAAAGCACTCCTCTCTATCACTGGGAAAACGGGGCATTTTTCTTTGTCAATCTGTCTCTGACATTAGTCCTCCTCCTGCTACTCTTCCTCCAGAAACAACATGTCATCGCGCTGAACGGCCAATTTTTCTGCGGGCCAAAAGGCTCATCTACCAATGTTTTTACAATTTTTCAAAGTTTCAAAAGTATTGATACTTTAATATGAACCAATTTTTTCAACAGGGCTGCCTCCAGGCTCTGTTACAAATTAAGCAACAGTGAGCTGTATCTTTCAAAAAAATACTTATGGGTTTCACCTGACCTCTCGGTTGATAAATTTTTCAGAGGTACACTTGTACTCTTGGTACACTTATTTTTCGGGCCCTCGCCTATACTGTTATCCAACCAAATTTTCCGGCCTTCGTCTACACTCATGGTACCCCAATGTTTCAGAGGTTGGCCTATACTATTACTTCAGAAATTTTACTGGGGTCTGCCTGCCTATACTTCTGCTACAAGAAAGTTACAGGGGTCTGCCTATACTGCTGCCACTTAAATGTTACAGGGGTCTGCCTATACTGCTGCCACTTGAATGTTAAAGGGGTCTGCCTATACTGCTGCCACTTAATTGTTTGAGGGGTCTGCCTATACTTCTGCCATGTAAATGTTACAGGGGTCTTCCTATACTGCTGCCACAAGGATGTTACTGGGGTCTGCCTATACTGCTGCCACGTAAATTTTACAGGGGTTTGCCTATACTGCTGCCACAAGGATGCTACTGGGGTCTGCCTATACTGCTGCCACATACGTGTTACAGGGGTCTGCCTATACTGCTGCCACTTAAATGTTACAGGGGTCTGCCTATACTTCTGCTACAGAAATGTTATTGGGATCTGTCTATACTGTTACTACAGAAATGTTACAGGGGTCGGCCAATACTGCTGCTACATAAATGTTACTGGGGTCTGCCTGTGCTTCTGCTACATAAATGTTACAGGGGTCTGCTTATACTGCAGCGACAGAAATGTTACTGGGGTCTGTCTTTACTTCTACAGAAATGTTACTGGGGTCTGCCTATACTTCTACTACAGACATGTTACAGGGGTCTGCCTATGCATGTGCTGCATAAATGTTACAGGGGTCTGCTTATACTGCTGCTACAGAAATGTTACAGGGATCTGCCTATACTGCTGCTACATAAATGTTACCGGGGTCTGCCTATACTGTTACTACAGAAATGTTACTCGGCTCTGTCTATACTGTTACTACAGAAATGTTACTGGGGTCTGTCTATACTGTTACTACTGAAATGTTACTAATACTGGGCTCTGCCTATACTCCTGCTACTGAAATTTTACAGGGGTCTGCCTATACTGCTGCTACATAAATGTTACTGGGGCCTGCCTATACTGTTACTACAGAAATGTTACTCGGCTCTGTCTATACTGTTAATACAGAAATGTTACTGGGGTCTGTCTATACTGTTACTACTGAAATGTTACTAATACTGGGCTCTGCCTGTACTGCTGCTACTGAAATGTTACAGGGGTCTGTCTATACTGTAACTACTGAAATTTTACTAATACTGGGCTCTGCCTGTACTGCTGCTACTGAAATGTTACTGGGGTCTGTCTATACTGTTACTACTGAAATGTTACTGGGGTCTGTCTATACTGTTACTACTGAAATGTTACTGGGGTCAGCTTATATCTTTGCTACAGGAATATTACAGGGGTCTGTGTATTCTATAGGTGCACTAAGTCTTCCCATCGCGGTGTTCTACCTATCTGGCCCCCCAAAAAAACCAGACTGACTAGGGCATGGAGTGTGGCCCGAGGCCAGCATGTATTTTCTCTTACGTAACCTCAGCTATCCGGGGCACTGCAATGGGATTTCTTTATGTACCGTCTGTGGGTGCCTGGGAGCCACCCATGCTGTGGGTGCACACAGACTTCCCATAGCGGTGTTTTACCTGTCTGTCCCCAAAACACTGACAGACTTGGGTAGGGTGCAGAGTGCAGATGGTTTACCCCTTGCGTTGTTGATGAGGTATCCGACACCCAAACAGAATGAGTAGTGTGTGGACACATGGAGTCCCCATTGCTATGTCACTCGCAGCACCTTGGGCCACACAAGGTGTTTGCTGGGACAGAGGCTGACCCAGGGCCCGCTCACATACTTCCCACACCGAGTATTGCTGCATTGTGGAGATGTGTAGAAGTGCTGGGCTGGCAGCGGAGTCCCCTTTATGCCCACGTTTGCAGCTCCTGACGGAGGTGGCACAGGATTGGAAGGAAGATGGAATGTCAATCTATTATGAATTCTCTATAGCATTGTGGGCTATCGCCCACACTTTCAAAGAGGGTCGCTGCCTGGCCCTGCCAACCCTCTGCAGTGTGTGCCTCCGGTTCCTCCTCATGGCAGACGCACTTATAAATAGACATGAGAGTGGTGTGGCTATGCAGCCAGCGTGTGGCATGAGGGTAGCTGAAGGCTGCGCAGGGACGCTTTTGTGTGCGCTGCGTACGCAGGGTCATGCGGTGGGTTGGGCAGCATGTAACACAGGAGAAGAGGCAGCGGTGTGTCCCGCAGGTAGGGCTTGTGCTTGGTTGGAGGTAGTGTGGTGCTTAGCTAAGGTGTGCCTTGCTAATGAGGGTTTGTCCAAAGTAAAAATTGTTAGAGGGGGGGGGGGGGCACTCTTGCCGCTATTGTGGCTTAATAGTGGGACCTGGGAACCTGAGATGCAGCCCTGCATGCTGCCCCTGCCCTGCCCTATCCGTATCTGTGTCGTTTCCATCACTTTCGTAGGTTTTCCAGATTTTCACAAATGAAAACCTTAGCGGAGCATGGGTCATATACAAAAATGCTCGAGTCGCCCATTGACTTCAATGGGGTTCGTTACTTGAAACAAACTCTCGAGCATCGCGGAAAGTTCGACTTGAGCAACGAGCACCCGAGCATTTTGGTGCTCGCTCATCTCTACTTTGAGGGAGCAATGAATTTGAAGGTGGATAAGAACATCTTACAGGAGGATTGGAGGATCATCCAGGACTTTCCAGCTGAAGAGACATTGAGCGATGGAACAACACAACAACCCAAAGCACACAAGGAAATCAACTAAAGAGTGATTGAAATTGCGAAAGATTTGTGTCTTGGAATGGCTGAGCTAGAGAGTCCGGACTTTAACCCTATGAAAGGGCTTTGGAATGACCTAAAGGGGGCTGTGCACACAAGGCATCTTAGAAATATTGTTGAGCCAAAACACATTTGTTGGGACAAAGGATCCAAAGTTCTTCTTCAACATTGTGCAACTTTGCTGCTACAGGAAACATTTGATGGAGGTGATTATTGCTAAAGGGGAGGCGGGGCATCTACGGGGAATTAAATTCAAGGGTTCATTTACTTCCCCCCCTTGCACTGTGAACAATTGTACTAAATAAAAGACATGACCCGTACAGCTATCTGTGTTATTAGTTACATTGTGTTTCTTTATAATTGTGATATAGATACAATCAGACGCATTGTGATCAGTGATCAGTGCTGAAGTCTGGGGGATTCCAGAGGGTTTACTTCCTTTTTTTTTGCAACTGTATCGCCCAAATGCCATGATTTTGTTTTGTGAACACTCGACAAATGTGGTGAATCCAAAGTGTGGCTAGATGCTACTGTAGCACATGGATAGACTCAGCTTATGCACCTGACTTATAAAGGGGGGGGGGCTGCTATACACTCCAGCTCTCTGCAGCTATCCCCGCAACAGAAAAGGACTCTTACACATTACATACTTGGAGAACTTGTGGCAGGAGCCATTCTTTATTCATATACAACAAAAGTGGTCAGCCTTACGTCAATCACAACACGGTCCTCTCAGGTGAGGTGGCCAAGCATGGTGAGCTGCCCGACCTCGAGGCTAGTCTGGCCCTGACTGCCCAAACTGGCACACTCACTGAGCTGCACACTTTACTCTACCTGGGCACCAACGTCACGAGGCCTGCCCGAAATCCTGTATGGCCTCCTCAACCGGCGTAGCCCTGCAGTTGACAGCAGTACTGCTCGTTCTGTGAGTCTCCCTGGTCATTTTTTACTTGGGGGATAGCGACATTCTGAGAGAAGCGTCGTTCCGTCTGCCGGCTCTGGCATTGACAATTGATTTAGGACTCATAACTCTCCATTGTGGCTGGGTACAGTGCCATGATTCTGCTGCCTGCCATCCCCCGATCCTGTAATAAATAAGAAAAATGGTTAGTAGAAGAATAGTGGAGCAGGTGGGTGATTCTGCTCACTGGGGATGACTGACCTTTTTCCCAGATTGGGTCACCTTTTTTATTCCATAAGCCTGCGGCCCCTTATCTTCCTACTTCAGCTCTAAACGAAGAGGCATAAACCCTTGCAGTGGCCCAGTACATCCATTCCCTCCATTATGTCATACATATCATGTCTTAGGTAGGTGCGCTGTGCAAATTTATCTAGTCATTCTGTTATGTGTATTGCACAGCTGCAGCAAGTGAGAGGTTAAGTGTTTGCAAGAGACTGGGAGATGCCTACAATGTATCAATTTGTCCTGTCATGTGGTGTGAGTGAGAATATAAATAGGAGTGTGTGAGAGCAGGAAGAGAGATTTTTCTGGGTTCCTGAGAGGGAGTGCCAGCCACATGGTGGTACCGTCAACCCTCATGTAGTGAAGAAAGGAGGAAGAGGAGTGGTTCCCGATTACCTGTGTGACAGCAATCGCGGCTGACTGAGTTCCCAACAAAGAGGAAGTGTGAGCAAGGGAGAGGGTGCATACGAATGGGCCTAGTGCAGAGGTACACTGTGATTGTCTTCTTACATGTCCGTCCCGAACTCTGGGATCACCATGTAGAGGTACACCCATTTGCTTTTCTCATCCGGCTGTCCTGAAGTCTGGGATCACCGGGTGGAGGTACATTGTGCCTGTATTCAGAACTTTTGCCCTAGTAAAGTTTTTACCAGGCCCTGACCCTTCCCAGGGACCTGCGGTACATCATTTCTGCCTGCGGCTACATTTATTTACCGCTGAGGGTCATACCGGTGGGTAACGGAACAGTGGCGTCACCCGAAACAACTGCTATCCCTGTTCTTGTGGCACACTTTTAATGCAGGGCAATCCACTGCTTTGTCAGTACAGGTTGTACACCTGTTTGTGTGGCACACATATCTATGGCGGTCATCCTGGTATCAGTTCATATGGTGCAGGCTGGGTCTGTTGGCAGTCACCCCTCCCCAACCCTAGGTTGAGTTGAGTGGCTGCTCAATCAGCGTGCTCCTGAACATTTTTGCTCCTCTATATAGCAAGCTGGCTTACTGCATGCCTTCAGGTCAAATGGCGATTGAACATTTCCTGTAGTACATATCTTGTATCTGGCCTCTTTTTCTGTGAGTTATGTCTTTAAGCATTTTTTCTCACCCTTTGTGATTCTATCCCTGTTCTCCCGTTTATTGGGCATCCCTATCCTAGGGGTGTCCGGAAGAGGCCCAACGCTGCCCTGGCCGAGGCTACGTGTCGCTGTGACAAGCCAGCGTCTTGCTCTCCCAGCTCCTCAACATATGCCCTGTGTCTGGGGTCACCCTACCGGACGCTGCATTAGACCCCTCCAGCCCCTACACCGCTCCTCCTACCCTCCAAGGAGGGGGAAGAGGCTTGGGCTACTCAACCCATCATCCCCACTACCTCTAACATCCCATTATGTCCAAAATCCAGTGTCATATTAATGGCCAGTAAAAAATAATTGTCACCCGGGCAGCAACCTCTCTCTTTAGCTCTTGTCCGTCCGTCGTAATCAGAGCTGTGACCCCTGACCTCTCCTCCCGGTGTTTCTGTCCTGCACATCCTTTATGCATGCGACCGTGCTGTGGGGCCACAGGTTCAGAGTGTGGAAGGCACAAAGGGGGCCCTATTACTATTGAGGCCAAAAATGGAGTCACTATTACTATGGGGCCACAACTGGGCACAATATTTCTATATAGGGTCACCACTAGGAAAATTATTACTACTGGGTGCAGTATTACTATTTGGCCACTACTGGTGGCTCTATTACTATTGGGGCCACTAACTGATGTAGCACCTAACCACACCACCTTTTAAGATGCCAGTAACCAAGGTGACAACCTCCTCCTTGTCCCTCTGACAACATGCGGCCCTCAGCTCTCTCCAGGAGCGGATGAGATGGCTGTGTGAGAAGCTTCAGTAAAGACACGGGCGTCTTCCGGTTGGCTTCCAGTTCCTTTACATGGGCTAGCAGTCGTCGGAACCATTGCTGAAACAAGTGATTATGGAAGACCGCCGGCCCGTGTGCAGATGGCCCCCACAGGGCGCTGAGCGAGAAGCCACTTAGTTGTTGCTAGTCGTTGCGGCTGCAGACCGGAACGCTAAATACGCCTATATGGGCAACTCCTGTTTACTGTGAGTGCAGTCTGCCGTAAGGGATCGCCAGCGCTCCACCTCCATTGTCAGACTCGCTATTGTGTGAAAGCCCGGGAGCGATGGCCACTGGGACGACTGCTGGTCGTGTAGAGGGACCTCATATGGCTGCTATACGCTGCCAGGGGATATTTACAGGTATATTTAGTGTGTGATTCGGGGCGGAGGACTTGTTTCCTGACACACATTTGCATATTGAAGTGAAGCCTAAAAAAGTACAAATTCTGTAAAAACCCCAATTTGAGGTAAACCACAAACATCTAAAAGCAGCTTCACAACTGGGCAGCAGTGATCATGGAGGGGCTTGTAGTGAACTCAGAGCGTGCGTACGGTGAGGGGAAGGGGCGCAAGCCGCAGACCCCAGCCCAGAGAAGTGCCACGCCGAGTGCTGTGTGCAGGGTTTGCTATTCTAAGCAGAATTTTCTATTAACTCTCAAACGCTGCGTTCCACCCGATCCAGCGATATACGAGGGGGATTCCCAGGGGGATTCTGTGTATGACTCTACACTGCCCGGCCCCTTTATTAGAGCCTCTTTTGGCTTTCAGAACTGCAGCGATTCGTCGCTGCGGCAAATCCGCCTGCGGCCGCTAATCCCGGTGTTAGCCGGCCATGTGGACAAGATTTCTCAAAAATCTCTTCCACGCAGGATGGCCAATCTATCGCGGCAAAGCCGGCAGAAGTCGGCGCTGCGGTGCGGTTCCCTGGCCGCAGCATGTCAATTCTTTTTTCTGTTGCGGCCACACTCTCCTCTATTGGAGCATCGGCCACAACAGAAAAGTGTGCGGCCAAGACGCTCCAAGACCCTTGGCTAAGGTTTTGAAGCAGTGCTATCCTGGTGGAAATCTAATGGTTTTTCGCTGTGGCCAATCCGCAAGATTTCCGCTGGGAATACATCCCATGTGACCCCCAGCCTTAGTGAATACTGCACTCAGCAGGGGTTTGGACCCGATGACCCTGGAGGACCTGATAAGCCCGGAGGACCTGATGACCCCTGATGACCTGATGACCCTGGAGGACCCGATGACCCTGGAGGACCTGATGACCCTGGAGGCAACTTCCAACTCCACCATTGTATGATTCTAAGTATGGGAGATGTGGGAGGAGTCGGGTAGCACTACTGACAGTTGGAGTTTGGGAGTGGGACTGACTAGTGGGACAGGGGTGAAGCCATTTAGCCCCGGGCACCTCTAGCCCACAGACCACATAGCAGCTGTCTGATGTTGATTATGAGCCGCTACAGAGACTGATGTGAATGGTTATAATCTCGGTGAAATATTTTGGCGCTATGGAAGAAACGAAAAGGAACTCAAATGATGGAAGGAGAAGTCACCAATGACTACATGGTCATCCGCTATCCCACCGCAGACCAGGGAGTAGATACTATTCTACTCGCTCCCCAGGAAGAGCCGCTGACAATGAGTCTTTAGGGTGCGATGGGGCGTTCAGAGACCATGTGAGCCGGTAGGGAGGAGGGGTGTTGGGTGTACCTCATGAACTGTCAGGAGAAGGTGTTGAGCAGATGAATGTTTCTGAAAGTACTCTAGCGGTCTATGTAAATAGTAACACGTTTCACACCTGAAACTTTCTCTTCGCCGCCTTGTTGGATGAGTCATAGAGGAAGAAGAAGAAGAAGAAGAAGAAGAAGAGCTCCGCAGCAGGTTAGGCGATGAAAACAAGTCAC
Source organism: Eleutherodactylus coqui (assembly GCF_035609145.1). NCBI lineage: Eukaryota > Metazoa > Chordata > Amphibia > Anura > Eleutherodactylidae > Eleutherodactylus > Eleutherodactylus coqui. The sequence continues at coordinate 2,584,473 of NC_089842.1, read as the reverse complement.
TAAAGAATACAGGAAGTTATGCCAAGAAGACGAGAACTTCAGAGCATCGAAACACAAAGCGTCAATCAAATCTGCGGGACTTTTATTAATGGCTGAATGTCACTTTTGCCTCATATAAATTTCCCTTTTTTTTAAGACCCCAAACCGCCATGTTTACTAAGGGAGACTCCTGCGGCTGCCCAGGATGCCAGCTTGTATGGGGACCACCAAGTGGATGTGACCTGGGGAGATCGCCTCCTCTCCCCCCAGGTCCATCTGGTCAGGTGACCTTCCTCCGTGCAGCAGTGTCTTACGAAGCTACATGAATCCTCCTCCTTCTGGCTCTATCTCTTCCCCTTCGGTGTTCCGAGGCACCACTGTCAGTCTATTGGCACCCCCCCAACACCATCACTTTGCTCTGCTACACTATTCATGTTATGAGCTTGGTTCTTGCATTGTACCCATATACTCAGCTTGGTTTTGTTGCTATATGTTTTAGCAAATTGAGCTTGGTTCTGGTGCCGTATTTCTGTACTGAGTTTGGTTCTGGTACTGTAATTATGTCATGAGCCTGGTTCTGGTACAGCATTCATTCACAGAGCTGTTCTGGTGTGGGCCGGCTGCCTATCAGTGCAATACATATCACTTTTTATTATGTCGGGAAGGGCAAAAAAATTCCATCTACCCTAAGACCGCCATTCAGTCCACTCTTTATGCTTCACTGAACAAGTCTCCAATTTGCTCACTTTTGTGAAAGGATCCCATTTTGCTGATCGGGATAATGGCCATGTGATCTCGCTGTGAAATCTAAAGAGGTTCCGCTGATGTCGCATACACAGACCCCCTTGAGGTCGGTTTGTCAGCGACTACTTCAGCCTCACAGCGCAGTACTTTCATTTCCATGCATTGATGTTCTTCAGTCTGTATCAGCAGATGTGCATTACATGCAAATAAAAGGAAGACCCCCTCGGCTGACGTATGGGTACACTGAGATGCAAAGGCTTATGGCAGTCTGTGTCCATGATGGAATGAAAGTTGGCTGGAGTGCCTGACCAAAGTCCTGACCAGGACAATGGAAGCTTCTTGTAAAAGCGATTGCAAGGTAGTTCAATGTCACATAAAGCGTGGAATAAATGGCGGCTTTGGATCTTGGAGAGCTTTAGATAATATGAGGGTGTCACATGGGAACTAGCAGAGAACACATCTCTTATAGCCTTCACCAGACTGACTTATTACCTTCCCCACCGCTCATGTCTTTCGGGTAGACATTTCCTCTTGATGGTTATGTTGCAGGACCCGGACACGGCCTCACCTGTCACAGGTATCTTCACCTGGTCACTAATAAGATCAAATCAGCTGTGAGACTATGGACCTCGCTGCCTGAAGACATGGTGATGGCAAATTAAAGAGTTCAAGAGGTTCTGGGTGCCTTACGTTATTACATGTGATATCACTGATCACTCAGGAGGGTCGGTGATCCGGGGATTACTCTGATTGCCAGATGGGAGTCTGGAAGAAATTTTTTCCTCCTAAGTGAGGAAAATTGGCTTCTACCTCATTGGGATTTTTTTCCTTCCTCTGGATCAACACTGAGGGGTAATAGGCTGAACTGGAAGGACATAGGCTGAAAAAATACATTACATACTATGTTACCATTTTGCAGTGACATAAGTATTCACACCCTTTGGTACGACACTTGTAGCTCTGGGGGCTTCCTATCTCTGAGATGTTTCTGCACCTTGACTTGAGTCACCTGTGGGAAATCCAGCTGATTGGACATAAAGACCCCCGTCTATATAAGGCCTCATCACTCAGAATGCATATCAGAGCCAAAACCAGTCCATGAGGAGGACAGAACTGCCTGCAGAGCTCAGAGACTGGATTGTGTTGAGGCGCAGATCTGGAGAAGCTACAAAAACATTTCTGCTGCCATGAAAGTTCCCAAGAGCCCAAAAGCCCCCATAATACTTACATGGGAGAAGAACCAGGACTCTTCCTAGTACTGCCGACCCACCAAACTAAGGGAGAGAAGGGTCTTGGTAAGAGAGGTGACCAAGAGCCCAGCGGCCTCCATAATACTGACATGGAGGAACAACCTGGACTCTTCCTAGAGCCGCCGACCCCCAAACTAAGGGGGAGAAGGATCTTGGTAAGAGAGGTGACCAAGAGCCCAGCGGCCCCTATAATGCTTACATGGAAGAACAACCAGGACTCTTTCTAGAGCTGCCGACCCCTCAAATTAAGTTATTGAAGAAAGAAGGGAGGTGACCATGAACACAATGGGCACTCTTGCTGATCCTGTGTGCAGATGGGAGAAACTTCAACCATCACTGCAGCCTCCAGCAATCTGGGCTTTATGGCGGAGGGGCCAGAAAGAAGCCTCCTCAGTAAGACACATGGAAGCCCCCTGGAGTTACCAAAAAGACCTTAAAGGCCCCTTAGACTGCGAGAAACAAGATTCTCTGCTCTGATGACACCAAGATGGAATTTTAACCTGTATGTGTTTCTGTGATCTCAAGTAGCATAGGGATTAATGCTCTTTTCCTTGGTGGGCTAGGGTATTGTAGCCCTTAATAGCCATTTTACTGGTGGTCTAAAACTAGATTAGAGATTAATGCTAGTTTCCCTGGTGGTCCTGAAATGAATGGGAACATTGTGTGTAATACCAAGTGTGTCCACTGCAGTGAGAACAGCGCAGTCTGCATCCTGCAGAAATCAGCTAAGTGTACGAATACAATGGTCTGGCCAACAGCTAATCAGTGGATATCCCGGGCTGCGGACCCTCGCCGATCTACTATTCATAGCCTATCCTGAGGACAGGCCATAAGAATTTTACAACTGGAAAACCCCTTGCAGTCCCTGATGTGTTGTGAAGTCGTCCTGGTTAAGATTTTCCTTTGTATTTCGCAAGTCTCTCATGAACACAGTAGATAAGTTGTCTTCTTCTTCTCCGGCTGCTCTCGCCCACAGACTTTGCATACAAGCAAAAGGTGAAAAGAGAAGCTCATCAATATCATTAACCTCATTTCCCTACGATGCTTCTTGCTTGATACGAAGCAGGAGCTGCAGAACATCTTCTCCTCTTCCTCGGCTGCAGTCTTCTCACTTCTGTGCTGAATGTCGCTGTTGACCATGATCACCGGCGAGGACTCCCTGATGTTCGACATTGTAAGTATCATGAATAGGATTAATCGTAATGTACCTGACTGCCTGGGATTGCATCATGTGTGCTCAGTGATAGCGGTGATGTCATAGAAGCCGGTGATGTCATACCCTAAAGATCTGCAGAAAGTGTGAAATCAGTGATGTTTTACCGGAGCTCCACAATGGGGCCGGTATTCCCATTAAGACAATGAAGATGCTTTGTTGTCTGACCTCGGTCCTGGGTGTTTCTCCATCAGCAGCCCCTCCAGCTGTTCCAAAACTACAGTCCCCAGACCACCTTGGCAGTCGCAGACTGAGAGTTGTAGCTGCAGGTTGGAGATCATCGATCTTCTTTTGATCATGTAGTTTTTATTGCAAATTGTTCCTTTTTACAACACAACTAAAGCCCCCCCCCCCCCCCAACATTAGGTGCGCCATTGTGTCCTAGCAGGTTCTCGCAGGTCATTAGACTCCAGCATCCACAGAGCTCTGATCCCTGACGGGTCATGCCAGCCATGGCCGGTCCACAATCCTCTTACCATATGGACCATGGATCCTCACATATCTGCAACGTTCCTCTCCTAAGACATAGCGGCTGCTCCATCAATACAGCCCAGAGTCATTGTAGCAATAGATTCTCCCCCAGGGGATGGGGGGGGGGGGGAGGGCGCTCGTGTAGCCGCTGGGAGGCGATGGGTCTTCTAGCCATTTAGAGAGATTTGTAACACATTGATTTCTGTGTTTGTTCACATGAGCGGTTATTCTCGCGCTGCGATGCGATGACAGATCGCTGCATGTCTTATTTGGGGCGATTCCTCGCATATCATTTCCTATGGAATGCCGTGTGATTTGCGTGTGAGCGGGATGCGATTTTTACCATTAAAACTATTGGAAGTCTTGCAACTTTTTTTCCGTGCATGAAAAACACCTGTGAAATGGCAGGTAGATGGAGGTGATGGCATCGCACTCGCTTCCAGAATCGCACGATATCGGTCTGAGTATCTTGAACAGACATCGTACTCACCCGTGTAAACGCACCCTTAAGAATATCCAACACGCCTGACCAAGCAGGAGGAGCAGCTCCGCCGTATCTTACATCTACTACAAAGGGTCTCCCAAGCCAACATCATGGAGAGACGGTAACAAGTAGAGGATACAAGGAAGCGGGCGTGATGGCGTCAGAGCGGCGGGAGAACATGCCTCTGTATTCCTCCCAAAAGATACGTTTCGACTCCAAGTAGTCTTTGACAGAGGCTGCTGCTTCCTCACTTGTAGCCTCCGAGCTGTTGTGGATCCAGCTCATGCTTGTGGCATACTAACTGTCCAACTGCATCCAGGCTTGAAGATTGTGCTGCTGGCATCCTGTCCCTTTAACATGTAACAGACGATCTGTGGGCTTCGCTGAGTGGCAGTTTGGGGACATCTACTACCACGTCTGCCCGCCGCCTCTCGGCCCGAGGTCTTACGGCCCATTTAGACACGATTATCGCTCAAAACATATCTTTTGGGTGAGTTTTTTGCGATAATCGTGTCATTTACAGCGCAAGATGATCGCTCAAACGTTGAGCGATCACCGTGCGCTGCCAGCGGAGGATGCAGAAGACAAGCGGGGTGTCCCTGCTTGTCTTCTGCATCCAGCTGTTCTCTGCTCCGAGCGCCCGGCTGTTATACAGGGGTGTCCCTGCTTGTCTTCTGCATCCAGCTGTTCTCTGCTCCGAGCGCCCGGCTGTTATACAGGGGTGTCCCTGCTTGTCTTCTGCATCCAGCTGTTCTCTGCTCCGAGCGCCCGGCTGTTATACAGGGGTGTCCCTGCTTGTCTTCTGCATCCAGCTGTTCTCTGCTCCGAGCGCCCGGCTGTTATACAGGGGTGTCCCTGCTTGTCTTCTGCATCCAGCTGTTCTCTGCTCGGAGCGCCCGGCTGTTATACAGGGGTGTCCCCGCTTGTCTCCTGCACCCAGCTGTTCTCTGCTCGGAGCGCCCGGCTGTTATACAGGGGTGTCCCCGCTTGTCTCCTGCACCCAGCTGTTCTCTGCTCGGAGCGCCCGGCTGTTATACAGGGGTGTCCCTGCTTGTCTTCTGCATCCAGCTGTTCCCTGCTCGGAGCGCCCGGCTGTTATACAGGGGTGTCCCTGCTTGTCTTCTGCATCCAGCTGTTCTCTGCTCAGAGCGCCTGGCTGTTATACAGGGGTGTCCCCGCTTGTCTCCTGCACCCAGCTGTTCTCTGCTCGGAGCGCCCGGCTGTTATACAGGGGTGTCCCTGCTTGTCTTCTGCACCCAGCTGTTCTCTGCTCGGAGCGCCCGGCTGTTATACAGGGGTGTCCCTGCTTGTCTTCTGCATCCAGCTGTTCTCTGCTCGGAGCGCCCGGCTGTTATACAGCTGAGCGCTCCGTGCCGGGTATGGAGAACACAGCTGGACCGCTCTGTTCTTCATACCCGCCTGTCATCAGGGAGCGGGATGAAACAATAGTAGCAGCTGTATCCCGCTGTGAATCTCTGATAACTGATCGCTGATCGTTCGGCGACGGCTAAACTAAAACTGCCGGATGTCAGTGCAGCTGCACCCAGCGATCATCGTTGAATAGACGGCTTTTGAGCGAATTTTGAGCAATAATTGTTGTTTCTAAATGGCCTTTACTCCCATTTTTGTTTTTCCTGTTCTTGGGATAACAGGCAGCGGTCCAGCCTCGATATAAGCCCCCCTGAGCTCTCCAATAACTGGGCTGTTAAGTTTAGGGTTCCTCCTTCTCTCCCCATCTCTGCGGACCGCCATGACGTAGTTGCGGATGTGCAGCGTTGAACGCCCCTCAGCACTATAAATGTGTGATGGGCAGCAGATACCGTTCATATCCGGCAGGTGAATCGCTCCGGGCTCGGCGGCCATGCAATGTCCAGTATTGGTGTGGATTGTGTGCAGCCAACGACGGCCGGCGCAGGCCACCCTCCACCAGACTGGAGACCATTGATGTTTTCTGACGCTTCACGTCTGATGATCATTGATTAGATACAATCGGCTTCCTCACATGCAGTTTAGGTGTCTTCTATGGGCTTTTACTGTTGATGATGGTTGAGGGCTGCGGGGTCTCTGTGTCGTCGGTGTGAATGTGCCGGTTAACGTCCGCCAGGAGCTGAGATAGAAGTACACCGGGCCCTATAGAGCCGGACTGCCGGGCCATATAGACTGTAGACTGCCGCACACATTAGAGCTGTGTCGCCCAAAGCTGCCGATAGCGGTGGCACCTGACCACCCTCTGAGGTGTCTGGGAGCGGCTCAACTTCCCCCAACAGATGTTAAACTTCAACACCCAAACCTTGTGTTCCTTGGGAGGTAAGCTGGCGCAGAGCGATCCGACTGCAGACTTTACATGGAACGATCATCGTTCCAAAAACCGTTGGTTTGTGCAAAACTGAATGGTAATCGTTCCGTGTAAAGACGGCCAACAACTGAATGCCGGACGATAATTCATTCACTTATCGCCCGATGTTCATTCTATGCAGACAAAAATCAGCGTTCAGTCATTTGTAAGCCGTTACGTGCAAAAAGTGATGGTTCAGTCCTTCCTGCGCACCGCCACAGTCCGCTGAACGACCAACGGTCGAGTGAACGTGCGAATGGCGAAAGAACGTAAACGATTATCTGCATAAACTGACGGCATTATGGGGCAAACAACTCATCATTCACTCGGTCCAACCATTTCTCCCTATGGAAGGACCATAAGTGCATGAATGCGCGGCCGAGCCAAACGTTCCCCTGTAGGGAGAAGCCGGGGAAGCAATTATTGGACGAACGATAGTTGTTGTATGCCGCAAAATGATTAATGAGGCGGCGTGGGACTGGGGGCGGGGGGGGGGGGGTAAAGTAAGTTTTTTGAATAGCGAGCGGAAGGAGGAAGGGGCGGAGCTAAAGACAGGAAGAGAAGGGAGTGGGGAGCGGGAAAGGCAGAACGAGTGGAGCCAGGGAGAAAGAAGGACGCAAAAGAGAAGACACCCACCCACCCGCCCGGTGGAGGGTAGGAGGAGAGGTTGTTTTTTGGCTTAAGGACATTCATGGAAGTTGTCACAGCGGAAGTAAGGCCGGGAGCTTCCCATGCGGGCTACAGCGTAAAGGAAGGTTTTCAGGCCCATGGATACAGGGGCTTACGAACGTCCTATGGGCCGTTACGGTCTTAAAATAGTTCAGTTAGACATGGGAGGTTTGCGAAAGTTAATAAAGTTAAATTAAATAAATAAAGTTAAAAGTAAATGTTTGATATATTTAATAAAGCTGTGGCCAACCCACGTTTTCACCAAGAAGTTGTAAGTATGTGTTGGTTATAGGTAAGTGAGCTAGACCCAGGTAAGGTGCCCCCAGTCTTGAAGGTGTTTGAGCAGCTTATTCTATGCAGACACAACAGATCCATGAGCTGCAGAGTTAGCCTCAGCAAGGAGAAGGAGATCGTTCTTGGGGGTGGGACGAGTTCTCCTGACGCCCCCCACAGGAGATGGAGGATGCACATCCTCCTGCTGCTCTCCATCCTGGACATTCAGTAGCATCACTATGGTATGGACATTACTTTCTCCACCTCGTGTCTCACTGCCCACCAAACCCCAGAACTGTAACCTCTGATTGTAATGCATTTCCTCCATGGGTAACACTGGCATCTCCTGGGTACAGCATGCCCAGTGAAGACTGGTGGAAACTGCTCAGCCTCTTCCATTCTGGACCATGCAGAGCAGATGGTGTCTGTGTGGCTCACTTGCAGAGCTCCAACTTTTCCTTTCTTCTCTCTTTTAAGCCCAGGCTGGAACTCTTGCAAAACATATTGCAATCACATATATACAAAGCACGATCATGTGACTAACAACAAGATACATTTTCCAGACAGTTAACCCATTCAGTGCTGCAGCTATGCAATACACACCATATAAGACACTGACAACACATAGGCACAAGACAAATGCATGCATACAATATGGAGGGGCCCCGTTACTCTGGGCCACCACAACAGTACAACGAACTGCCGGCCATATATATTTGTTATGGGGTCCGCCGGCCTCAGATAAAATGCAAAAGCAAGATTTAAAGTGAAGATGCCATCAGAAAATGACCAAATGCTTAAATCAAATTTTTGTGTTGGACGTATTTTCTAAGAATACTTCTGTTACGATCGTGTGGGCAGGCAAAGCACGGGACCCACACCATCGTGACCAAAGGGGACACACGGGTATCACCAGGGTCACACGGGACTCACACCAGTTTCATGCAACTGGCCCTGGCTACCAGGAGGTTGGCATGGCCCTACCTACATTGCCCCAATAAGGGCAGCCCAGCGGTCTTCGGATCTGGGCCCTAGCTGATCCTAGGAGCCACACCACAGAACAAGAGACATATACATGCTACATGACAGATAGAACCACAGGATGCAAAGAGCCAGAACACAGAGCATACAGCAGCCACAATGCAACCGCTAGTAACAGATGATAAGCTGAATATAAATACCAGGTATTGGTTTACATGTTGTACAATATGTGGAAGCTAGCGGGCCACTTCACGGCTCCTGGTTATACTGCTAGTCCCTACACTAACCAGGAGTCCATCAGAAGCGGACACCATTCACACCGCACGCTGCAACAGGACAGAACACAGATCACAGGACACACAGCAAGCTAACACAAAACTGACAGAATTTAAACATACAAACGTACAAACGTACATGAACCAAGTCACACTGCAAACCTCACCAGACAAGGATTCATGACTGCTCACCTGAGGGGCCATACAGACTGACCAGGGGCTGGGTTTATATGTGAGCACAGATCCAGGGGATTGGCTAGCAGAAAGTACCACACCCAGCCAGTGCTGTGCTGCTGGAATCACAATAGTACAACACGTCTCAGCAGCACACGTAACAATTTCATGTTTTTTTATTTCACATCTAACTATGTGTGTTAAAAATCCTGAAATCCTGCAGTTCTTACACCGACTGCTGAGCCCCATAATAGTCTGACACTTCCAGTTCTGTAGAGAAAACTTCTCAGACGTCATCCCGTCATCATCACAGGCAGGATTACACTGAGAGGAGACATCTATATATAGATAACACAGGATCCACCATTCACAATAGTCACAGCTCACCTCCTCCCCTCCCTGTACAGACAGGATTACACTGAGAGCAGACACCTATATATAGGTAACACAGGACCCACCATTCACAATAGTCACAGCTCACCTCCTCCCCTCCCTGCACAGACAGGATTACACTGAGAGGTGACACCTATATATAGATAACACAGGACCCACCATTCACAATAGTCACAGCTCACCTCCTCACCTCCCTGTACAGACAGGATTACACTGAGAGGAGACATCTATATATAGATAACACAGGATCCACCATTCACAATAGTCACAGCTCACCTCCTCCCCTCCCTGTACAGACAGGATTACACTGAGAGCAGACACCTATATATAGATAACACAGGAGCCACCATTCACAATAGTCACAGCTCACCTCCTCCCCTCCCTGCACAGGCAGGATTACACTGAGAGGAGACACCTATATATAGATAGCACAGGAGCCACCATTCACAATAGTCACAGCTCACCTCCTCCCCGCCCTGTACAGACAGAATTACACTGCGAGGAGACACCTATATATAGATAACACAGGATCCACCATTCACAATAGTCACAGCTCACCTCCTCCCCTCCCTGTACAGACAGGATTACACTGAGAGCAGACACCTATATATAGATAACACAGGAGCCACCATTCACAATAGTCACAGCTCACCTCCTCCCCTCCCTGTACAGACAGGATTACACTGAGAGCAGACACCTATATATAGATAGCACAGGAGCCACCATTCACAATAGTCACAGCTCACCTCCTCCCCTCCCTGCACAGGCAGGATTACACTGAGAGGAGACACCTATATATAGATAGCACAGGAGCCACCATTCACAATAGTCACAGCTCCCCTCCTCCCCTCCCTGTACAGACAGGATTACACTGCGAGGAGACACCTATATATAGATAACACAGGATCCACCATTCACAATAGTCACAGCTCACCTCCTCCCCTCCCTGTACAGGCAGGATTACACTGAGAGGAGACACCTATATATAGATAGCACAGGAGCCACCATTCACAATAGTCACAGCTCCCCTCCTCCCCTCCCTGTACAGACAGGATTACACTGCGAGGAGACACCTATACATAGATAACACAGGACCCACCATTCACAATACTCACAGCTCCCCTCCTCCCCTCCCTGTACAGACAGGATTACACTGAGAGGAGACACCTATATAGAGATAACACAGGATCCACCATTCACAATAGTCACAGCTCACCTCCTCACCCCCCAGTACACACAGGATTACACTGAGAGGTGACACCAATATATAGATAACAGAGAAGCCACCATTTACAATAGTCACAGCTCACCTCCTACCCTCCCTGTACAGACAGGGTTACACTGAGATGAGACACCTATATATAGATAACACAGGAGCCACCATTCACAATAGTCACAGCTCACCTCCTCCCCTCCCTGTACAGATAGGATTACACTGAGAGGTGATACCTATATATAGATAACACAGGAGCCACCATTCACAATATTCACAGCTCACCTCCTCCCCTCCCTGTACAGACAGGATTACACTGAGAGGAGACACCTATATATAGACAACACGAGATTCACCATTCACAATAGTCACAGCTCACCTCCTCCCCTCCCTGTACAGGCAGGATTACACTGAGAGGAGACACCTATATATAGATAACACAGGAGGCACCATTCACAATAGTCACAGCTCACCTCCTCCCCTCCCTGCAGAGACAGGATTACACTGAGAGGAGACACGTATATATAGATGTCGCAGCTCACCTCCTCCCCTCCCTGTACAGACAGGATTGCACTGAGAGGTGAAACCTACATATAGATAACACAGGACCACCATTCACAATAGTCACAGCTCACCTCCTCCCCTCCCTGTACAGAGAGGATAACACTGAGTGGAGACACCTATATATAGATAACACAGGAGCCACCTTTCACAATACTCACAGCTCACCTCCTCCCCTGCCTGTACAGACAGGATTACACTGAGAGGAGACACCCATATATAGATAACAGAGGAGCCACCATTCACAATAGTCACAGCTCACCTCCTCCCCTCCCTGTAAAGGTCACAGGGCATGTCCAGAAAACTCCCCATGTAAGTCTAGAGGTAATGTCACTGCTCACCACTCTTACAGAGCCACAACCCACTTGTGTGTACAAGGTAATGAATGGGATACAGCGGCGATCAGTGAGGGCGACTGCGATCCACCGGACACAATTGTTTCTTTACAGTATCTCAGGTAGATGACAATGCGCCGTGCAGCCCGCTACATGTACATCCTGCAGCACGTGAAAGGGGTCTCAGTACTTCTTTCCACTGCTCTAGTAGTTGAATGTGCAGTGAACATCCGGCATTGACTGCAGCCGCGCCTGTAGATCCGTAGACGCAGAGCGGATGCAGCGCTGCCTCCGTCTGACCGTGTAACGGTGAAGACCTTCCAGGACAAATCCATGAAGTGTCTGCGAGGAGTCGGCGCCGGAGTTCTGACCGGACCGACCGGCTTTCTTGGCGTCAATGGAACGGTCACGGTTTTGCAGCTTTCATGGTGGCGCAGCAGCGGGCAGAGCGAGACGAAACCAAGGATCTTAATCTAGAATTCGCTTCGCTCCACAGGAGGGCAGTTACATTTAACCCCTTAGTGACGCGGCCTGTTTGAACCTAAAGACACAACCATTTTGGGGGATTTTTATCCCCATTTTTCAAAAGCCATAACTTTTTTGATGTTCTGTTGACGCGGCCGTATGAGGGTGATTTTTGCGCGGCGAGCTGTAGATTTTATTGGGACCATTTTGGGCTGCATATAATGTATTGTAAAACTTTTATTAATTTTTTTGGGTATTGGTTTAGATTTTTTACAGTATTAATCATGGAGCATAAATGACGCGACGCATCGTTTCTGCGGGCTCTACGATCGCCAGAGTTCTGGATTTTTTTCCGCTTTTGCATTATAAAGACACTTTTTTGGAAAATATTTTTTTGCATCACCGCATTCAGAGTTACATAACTTTTTATCTTTCCTCGGATGGAGCTCTGTGAGGGCTTGTTTTCTGCAGCTGCAGTTTCTAGCCACCACTAGAGGGCGCTCACTACATGCAGATCTCTACACCAGCTGAATGCTTCTGCCCCTTCACCTTGGCATTGGGCGCCTCTGACTTCACACTGACATGTCACAGGTTCGCAGAATGTTTAGGGACACTATAAAAAGTGCAGATGAGCCGGACGTCTACGAGGAGGGATGAAACACAAGTGAAGCGATTATGCTGTGATCGGCGCCTGCTGATGCCGAAACGCAAGCTCTCAATTTCAGTACGTGTAAGTGGGCGACGGGCGGTGCAGTGTGGGCGTACGGAGAGCGAAGCACCCGGCAGATGTCATAAGCAAATGAAGGTATAGAAGCTTGCAGAAGGGGCACGAGACAAGAGCGATGACACAGACTGCGAGGCTTTACGAAACGCTCTCCGCGCCGATGATTTGTGAGGCTGAAACTAATCGGAAAGTTTGTAATCTTTCCAGCTGCAAACTGTCATTTACCGAACTGCAGCAGCTGCGCCCGATATGCCGCCCGCTGCGCCCTACAGGGACCGCCACCGTGCGAGGAGGCTGATGGAGATCATGGGGGTCAGCAAAGCCTTCCATCTGGATGGTCAGCAGACCGTATTTACAACGGCGAGAGCGATATCAGTCCGAGAAAATCAGACCGCTGCCGCAATCCTAAGTCTGGGATCTCTCTGCGAGTGCGATGCGGGAGAACGTCCCGCTATTTCGTGATGTGAGCGATTCTCGCGCGCCCGAAGATTGTATGTTGTTTCAATAGGAAAAAACGAAAACTCGCATCGCATGAAACTCGTCTGAACACGAGACCGCGATGCGATTGTTAATGCGTAGACGTAACGGCGGGTTTTCTGTGTCGCCACTTCGCCACAGGAGTAAAAGCGTCCATGTAAATGAACTCACTGGAAGCGAGGGGTTAATACATCCCGGTCTGTGCGTCACGTAACACAACTAGTGTAAATAAGCCCCAGCGCCGACTCGCTGAGCGCTCGTTCAGACGGCGGATGTTCCTTCGTGTTCTGTCCGTGTATTCCATATACGCTCGAGGACCCCCTATAGCCCATAACGCTATTCCCACGGACCGCTAACTAGAATGGCGTCCGCTGAGTCCCATCGTGCTGCCCGATATTTTACAGCAGGCTGAGCTATTCTGAATCATATCTGCGGCGGCGGCGCTTCAGGCATCCAACGCAGATATTCCCAGAGCCGCACGGCGGCCGCAGACGCTGAAGGGCTCATCCACACGGGCGTATTACACAAGCGCACAACACATGGCGAATGGAGGCGATGAAGGTCTATGGGCTGTCACTCCGCCATGCACAGCGGTGCGGGCGCTGCATAGCGATATGCCGGAGCAGTAGATGGCAGCTGTATATCTCCACGTATCATACGCTGCACACATCCATGACGTCAGTATCACAGGCGTGCGCAGTGCCAATCGCAGCCCGTTCGCGTCGTTCGATGCATACGCCTGTGGGAACGAGCCCTAAGTCCTTATTGACTGGTGAAAACATTCCAACTGGCCGCGTGCGATCACCAGGCAAATGAAAGGAAACTCATTGTCAAAACTAATCCCCTCCTAGAAGGGGTATATATATATATACAGAGAGAAGAGAGAGGCTCTAGGACCCTGTTGTACCTCCTGTAGCTCTGATACAAGATGTGATACGGGTAGGCATGGAGGCTCTAGTACCCTGTTGTACCACCTCTAGCTTGGATACAAGATGTAATATGGGCGGGCATGGAGGCTCTAGTACCCTGTTGTACCGCCTCTAGCTTGGATACAAGATGTGATACAGGCAGGCATGGAGGATCTAGTACCCTGTTGTACCGCCTCTAGCTTGGATACAAGATGTGATACAGGCAGGCATAGAGGCTCTAGTACCCTGTTGTACCGCCTCTAGCTTGGATACAGGATGTGATACGGGCAGGCATGGAGGCTCTAGTACCCTGTTGTACCGCCTCTAGCTTGGATACAGGATGTGATACCAGGGGCATGGAGGATCTAGTACCCTGTTGTACCGCCTCTAGCTTGGATACAGGATGTGATACAGGAAGGCATGGAGGCTCTAGTACCCTGTTGTACCGCCTCTAGCTTGGATACAGGATGTGATACCAGGGGCATGGAGGATCTAGTACCCTGTTGTACCGCCTCTAGCTTGGATACAAGATGTGATACAGGAAGGCATGGAGGCTCTAGTACACTGTTGTACCGCCTCTAGTTTGGATACCAGATGTGATACGGCCAGCCATGGAGGTATACAGGCTCTGTATGGTATCCAGTTGCATATCGGGCCACATTTGCTATATCTGAGCCTCTATAGCGTACAAACTCGTAGGCATCCCAGATGGTCCCATACATGTTCTACTGGTGATAAGTCTGGTGAACGGGCAGCCATGGCAGTGTGACAATGTTGGGGGGCTCCTGTCACCCCCTTCTGTGTGCGGCCGAGCATTATCCTGCTGGAAGCCGCCATGAGAGGAACACATGTGGCTGCAGGATGTCCTGAACATATCGCTGAGCTGTCATTGTCCCTCGTACCACTACTAGGGGGGCCCGACTGTCGTATGCGATGGCCTCTCAGACCATTATACCAGCAGGGGGCAGGATTAAGGCGCTCACCCCGAGGTCTCCAGACACGAACATGGCCATCGTCAGCGCCAAAACTAAACCCCGTTCCCCTCCATAGCATCCAGTTAGATTGTTCACAACATCACTGCAAACGGAGGTGACGGTGGGTGTCAGAGGCCGTACATGTAATGGGGGCAGCGAGACCAAATGTCCTTCAGCCAAGTGCCTGGAAATGGTTCCAACAGACACAGGGGTGTAACGATGGCGCCCCCTGTCTCTGGGTGGTGGACAACGAAACAGTTGGAGCTGCTGGTGCTTGTCGGACAATCAGATGCTCCTCTCTACTGGTGGTCTGTAGGGGGCGTCCTGAGCCCAGTCACCTTGTGTGCCCCCATCCACTGGTCACAACACCTCATAACAGTCTGGTCAGACGCTCCTCTCTACTGGTGGTCTGTAGGGGGCATCCTGAGCCTGGTCACCTTGTGTGCCCCCATCCACTGGTCACAACACCTCATAACAGTCTGGTCAGACGCTCCTCTCTACTGGTGGTCTGTAGGGGGCATCCTGAGCCTGGTCACCTTGTGTGCCCCCATCCACTGGTCACAACACCTCATAACAGTCTGGTCAGACACTCCTCTCTACTGGTGGTCTGTAGGGGGGGTCCTGAGCCTGGTCACCTTGTGTGCCCCCATCCACTGGTCCCAACACCTCCTAACAGTCTGATCAGACGCTCCTCTCTACTGGTGGTCTGTAGCGAGCGTCCTGAGCCCGGTCACCTTGTGTGCTCCTATCCACTGGTCCCAACGCCCCCTCTAACAGTCTGGTCAGACGCTCCTCTCTACTGGTGGTCTGTAAGGGGCGTCCTGAGCTCGGTCCCCTTGTGTGCCCCCATCCACTGGTCCCAACACCTCCTAACAGTCTGGTCAGATGCTCCTCTCTATTGGTGGTCTGTAGGGGGGTCCTGAGCCCGGTCACCTTGTATGCCCCCATCCACTGGTCCCAACACCTCCTAACAGTCTGGTCAGACGCTCCTCTCTACTGGTGGTCTGTAGGGGGCGTCCTGAGCCTGGTCACCTTGTGTGCCCCCATCCACTGGTCCCAACACTTCCCAACAGTCTGGTCAGATGCTCCTATCTACTGGTGGTCTGTAGGGGGCGTCCTGAGCCTGGTCACCTTGTGTGCCCCCATCCACTGGTCCCAACACCTCCCAACAGTCTGGTCAGATGCTCCTATCTACTGGTGGTCTGTAGGGGGCGTCCTGAGCCCGGTCCCCTTGTGTGCCCCCATCCACTGGTCCCAACACCTCCTAACAGTCTGGTCAGACGCTCCTCTCTACTGGTGGTCTGTAGGGGGCGTCCTGAGCCTGGTCACCTTGTGTGCCCCCATCCACTGGTCCCAACACTTCCTAACAGTCTGGTCAGACGCTCCTCTCTACTGGTGGTCTGTAGGGGGTCCTGAGCCCGGTCACCTTGTGTGCCCTCATCCACTGGTCCCAACACCTCCTAACAGTCTGGTCAGACGCTTCTCTCTACTGGTGGTCTGTAGGGGCGTACTGGGGAACTACTTCCAGGCCCTCTGTTGACAAGACCGTCCATCTAATCACCACAACTCTCATCATTTACATATCTGCCTTAGGGCTTTTACTTACTAGTGTTTTTCTTAACGCTCCGATATCACTGCATTTTTTTCAATGAGACTTTCTAATGTTAGAATTGTATCGCACAAAAATCACAAGTTTGTGCTAGTGTACTTTCTGAGCAATGAGATTTTGAAAAAAAACGCAGCGATATCGCAGCATTAAAAAACGTTAGTGGGTAAAAGCCCTGAGGTGGAACTGCAGGACGGGAACTGCAGGACGGGAACTGCAGGACGGGAACTGCAGGACGGGAACTGCAGGACGGGAACTGCAGCCAAACGACAAGTTCTTCTAGGGGCGGAATGTTTGACAAAGAGTGCAACTAAAGAGATTGTGCCAAGAACAGAGGATAAGCATCCGATCAGTGGGGGTCTAATCACTGGTACCCCAACAATCATGGGAACAGGGGCCCTCTGTCCTCCCAGAAGAATGGAGCAGCAGTCCAGCATATGTGCCTCCTGCTGGAGAGAGCAGAGCGCTGTACTCTGGGCCGGCTGCATACAAGCGCTCGGTTTCTCTGCTGTTCCATTCATCTCTATTGGACAGCCAATGTGCAGATTCGACTGCTACTTCGAGGGATAAGGGACCCCTGTTCTCATGATCAGTGGGATTTGTAACAGTAAATCACCCACCAATCAGCCACTTGCCCCCTCTCTTGTGGATTGGGAAGTGTATCATCATCATCATCATCATCATCATCATCATCATCATCATTTCATCATTTAATCATCTGCATTTTCCTCCATCAGTTGTTGCTCAGCTGGTCGTGTGTTTATGTGATGATTATCTGGCCAACAGATGCTATTATTTTCCTCCCAGCAGAGTAAACAGTGAGCTCATTATGCCGAGCCACGCACTGAGTACACTGATAAGAAGGCTTTTGAACAGCAAACGGATGGTTTTTATGCGGGCTAAAAACCAGCTCTAAAATGACAATAGCTTACATCTATAGGGATGTGTTCACACCAGCAGATGTCAGTGCAGATTCTGCCACAGATCTGATCTCACATCTATAGGGATGTGTTCACACCAGCGGATGTCAGTGCAGATTCTGCCACAGATCTGATCTCACATCTATAGGGATGTGTTCACACCAGCGGATGTCAGTGCAGATTCTGCCACAGATCTGATCTCACATCTATAGGGATGTGTTCACACCAGCGGATGTCAGTGCAGATTCTGCCACAGATCGGATCTCACATCTATAGGGATGTGTTCACACCAGCGGATGTCAGTGCAGATTCTGCCACAGATCTGCTCTCACATCTATAGGGATGTGTTCACACCAGCGGATGTCAGTGCAGATTCTGCCACAGATCTGATCTCACATCTATAGGGATGTGTTCACACCAGCGGATGTCAGTGCAGATTC
Source organism: Eleutherodactylus coqui (assembly GCF_035609145.1). NCBI lineage: Eukaryota > Metazoa > Chordata > Amphibia > Anura > Eleutherodactylidae > Eleutherodactylus > Eleutherodactylus coqui. The sequence continues at coordinate 2,566,609 of NC_089842.1, read as the reverse complement.
TGCCACAGATCTGATCTCACATCTATAGGGATGTGTTCACACCAGCGGATGTCAGTGCAGATTCTGCCACAGATCTGATCTCACATCTATAGGGATGTGTTCACACCAGCGGATGTCAGTGCAGATTCTGCCACAGATCTGATCTCACATCTATAGGGATGTGTTCACACCAGCGGATGTCAGTGCAGATTCTGCCACAGATCTGATCTCACATCTATAGGGATGTGTTCACACCAGCGGATGTCAGTGCAGATTCTGCCACAGATCTGATCTCACATCTATAGGGATGTGTTCACACCAGCGGATGTCAGTGCAGATTCTGCCACAGATCTGATCTCACATCTATAGGGATGTGTTCACACCAGCGGATGTCAGTGCAGATTCTGCCACAGATCTGATCTCACATCTATAGGGATGTGTTCACACCAGCGGATGTCAGTGCAGATTCTGCCACAGATCTGATCTCACATCTATAGGGATGTGTTCACACCAGCGGATGTCAGTGCAGATTCTGCCACAGATCTGATCTCACATCTATAGGGATGTGTTCACACCAGCGGATGTCAGTGCAGATTCTGCCACAGATCTGATCTCACATCTATAGGGATGTGTTCACACCAGCGGATGTCAGTGCAGATTCTGCCACAGATCTGATCTCACATCTATAGGGATGTGTTCACACCAGCGGATGTCAGTGCAGATTCTGCCACAGATCTGATCTCACATCTATAGGGATGTGTTCACACCAGCGGATGTCAGTGCAGATTCTGCCACAGATCTGATCTCACATCTATAGGGATGTGTTCACACCAGCGGATGTCAGTGCAGATTCTGCCACAGATCGGATCTCACATCTATAGGGATGTGTTCACACCAGCGGATGTCAGTGCAGATTCTGCCGCAGATCTGATCTCCCATCTATAGGGATGTGTTCACACCAGCGGATGTCAGTGCAGATTCTGCCGCAGATCTGATCTCACATCTATAGGGATGTGTTCACACCAGCGGATGTCAGTGCAGATTCTGCCACAGATCTGATCTCACATCTATAGGGATGTGTTCACACCAGCGGATGTCAGTGCAGATTCTGCCACAGATCTGATCTCACATCTATAGGGATGTGTTCACACCAGCGGATGTCAGTGCAGATTCTGCCACAGATCTGATCTCACATCTGTAGGGATGTGTTCACACCAGCGGATGTCAGTGCAGATTCTGCCACAGATCTGATCTCACATCTATAGGGATGTGTTCACACCAGCGGATGTCAGTGCAGATTCTGCCACAGATCTGATCTCCCGTCTATAGGGATGTGTTCACACCAGCGGATGTCAGTGCAGATTCTGCCACAGATCTGATCTCACATCTATAGGGATGTGTTCACACCAGCGGATGTCAGTGCAGATTCTGCCACAGATCTGATCTCACATCTATAGGGATGTGTTCACACCAGCGGATGTCTGCAGATTCTGCCACAGATCTGATCTCACATCTATAGGGATGTGTTCACACCAGCGGATGTCTGCAGATTCTGCCACAGATCTGATCTCACATCTATAGGGATGTGTTCACACCAGCGGATGTCAGTGCAGATTCTGCCACAGATCTGATCTCACATCTATAGGGATGTGTTCACACCAGCGGATGTCAGTGCAGATTCTGCCACAGATCTGATCTCACATCTATAGGGATGTGTTCACACCAGCGGATGTCAGTGCAGATTCTGCCACAGATCTGATCTCACATCTATAGGGATGTGTTCACACCAGCGGATGTCAGTGCAGATTCTGCCACAGATCTGATCTCACATCTATAGGGATGTGTTCACACCAGCGGATGTCTGCAGATTCTGCCACAGATCTGATCTCACATCTATAGGGATGTGTTCACACCAGCGGATGTCTGCAGATTCTGCCACAGATCTGATCTCACATCTATAGGGATGTGTTCACACCAGCGGATGTCTGCAGATTCTGCCACAGATCTGATCTCACATCTATAGGGATGTGTTCACACCAGCGGATGTCAGTGCAGATTCTGCCACTGATCTGATCTCACATCTATAGGGATGTGTTCACACCAGCGGATGTCAGTGCAGATTCTGCCACAGATCTGCTCTCACATCTATAGGGATGTGTTCACACCAGCGGATGTCAGTGCAGATTCTGCCACAGATCTGATCTCACATCTATAGGGATGTGTTCACACCAGCGGATGTCAGTGCAGATTCTGCCACAGATCTGATCTCACATCTATAGGGATGTGTTCACACCAGCGGATGTCAGTGCAGATTCTGCCACAGATCTGATCTCACATCTATAGGGATGTGTTCACACCAGCGGATGTCAGTGCAGATTCTGCCACAGATCTGATCTCACATCTATAGGGATGTGTTCACACCAGCGGATGTCAGTGCAGATTCTGCCACAGATCTGATCTCACATCTATAGGGATGTGTTCACACCAGCGGATGTCAGTGCAGATTCTGCCACAGATCTGATCTCACATCTATAGGGATGTGTTCACACCAGCGGATGTCAGTGCAGATTCTGCCACAGATCTGATCTCACATCTATAGGGATGTGTTCACACCAGCGGATGTCAGTGCAGATTCTGCCACAGATCTGATCTCACATCTATAGGGATGTGTTCACACCAGCGGATGTCAGTGCAGATTCTGCCACAGATCTGATCTCACATCTATAGGGATGTGTTCACACCAGCGGATGTCTGCAGATTCTGCCACAGATCTGATCTCACATCTATAGGGATGTGTTCACACCAGCGGATGTCTGCAGATTCTGCCACAGATCTGATCTCGCATCTATAGGGATGTGTTCACACCAGCGGATGTCAGTGCAGATTCTGCCACAGATCTGATCTCACATCTATAGGGATGTGTTCACACCAGCGGATGTCAGTGCAGATTCTGCCACAGATCTGATCTCGCATCTATAGGGATGTGTTCACACCAGCGGATGTCAGTGCAGATTCTGCCACAGATCTGATCTCACATCTATAGGGATGTGTTCACACCAGCGGATGTCAGTGCAGATTCTGCCACAGATCTGATCTCACATCTATAGGGATGTGTTCACACCAGCGGATGTCAGTGCAGATTCTGCCACAGATCTGATCTCACATCTATAGGGATATGTTCACACCAGCAGATGTCAGTGCAGATTCTGCCACAGATCTGATCTCACATCTATAGGGATGTGTTCACACCAGCGGATGTCAGTGCAGATTCTGCCACAGATCTGATCTCACATCTATAGGGATGTGTTCACACCAGCGGATGTCAGTGCAGATTCTGCCACAGATCTGAGCTCACATCTATAGGGATGTGTTCACACCAGCGGATGTCTGCAGATTCTGCCACAGATCTGATCTCACATCTATAGGGATGTGTTCACACCAGCGGATGTCTGCAGATTCTGCCACAGATCTGATCTCGCATCTATAGGGATGTGTTCACACCAGCGGATGTCAGTGCAGATTCTGCCACAGATCTGAGCTCACATCTATAGGGATGTGTTCACACCAGCGGATGTCTGCAGATTCTGCCACAGATCTGATCTCACATCTATAGGGATGTGTTCACACCAGCGGATGTCTGCAGATTCTGCCACAGATCTGCTCTCACATCTATAGGGATGTGTTCACACCAGCGGATGTCAGTGCAGATTCTGCCACAGATCTGATCTCACATCTATAGGGATGTGTTCACACCAGCGGATGTCAGTGCAGATTCTGCCACAGATCTGATCTCACATCTATAGGGATGTGTTCACACCAGCGGATGTCAGTGCAGATTCTGCCACAGATCTGATCTCACATCTATAGGGATGTGTTCACACCAGCGGATGTCAGTGCAGATTCTGCCACAGATCTGCTCTCACATCTATAGGGATGTGTTCACACCAGCGGATGTCAGTGCAGATTCTGCCACAGATCTGATCTCACATCTATAGGGATGTGTTCACACCAGCGGATGTCAGTGCAGATTCTGCCACAGATCTGATCTCACATCTATAGGGATGTGTTCACACCAGCGGATGTCAGTGCAGATTCTGCCACAGATCTGATCTCACATCTATAGGGATGTGTTCACACCAGCGGATGTCTGCAGATTCTGCCACAGATCTGATCTCACATCTATAGGGATGTGTTCACACCAGCGGATGTCTGCAGATTCTGCCACAGATCTGATCTCGCATCTATAGGGATGTGTTCACACCAGCGGATGTCAGTGCAGATTCTGCCACAGATCTGATCTCACATCTATAGGGATGTGTTCACACCAGCGGATGTCAGTGCAGATTCTGCCACAGATCTGATCTCACATCTATAGGGATGTGTTCACACCAGTGGATGTCAGTGCAGATTCTGCCACAGATCTGATCTCACATCTATAGGGATATGTTCACACCAGCAGATGTCAGTGCAGATTCTGCCACAGATCTGATCTCACATCTATAGGGATGTGTTCACACCAGCGGATGTCAGTGCAGATTCTGCCACAGATCTGATCTCACATCTATAGGGATGTGTTCACACCAGCGGATGTCTGCAGATTCTGCCACAGATCTGATCTCGCATCTATAGGGATGTGTTCACACCAGCGGATGTCAGTGCAGATTCTGCCACAGATCTGATCTCACATCTATAGGGATGTGTTCACACCAGCGGATGTCAGTGCAGATTCTGCCACAGATCTGATCTCACATCTATAGGGATGTGTTCACACCAGCGGATGTCAGTGCAGATTCTGCCACAGATCTGATCTCACATCTATAGGGATGTGTTCACACCAGCGGATGTCAGTGCAGATTCTGCCACAGATCTGATCTCACATCTATAGGGATGTGTTCACACCAGCGGATGTCTGCAGATTCTGCCACAGATCTGATCTCACATCTATAGGGATGTGTTCACACCAGTGGATGTCAGTGCAGATTCTGCCACAGATCTGATCTCACATCTATAGGGATATGTTCACACCAGCGGATGTCAGTGCAGATTCTGCCACAGATCTGATCTCACATCTATAGGGATGTGTTCACACCAGCGGATGTCAGTGCAGATTCTGCCACAGATCTGATCTCACATCTATAGGGATGTGTTCACACCAGCGGATGTCTGCAGATTCTGCCACAGATCTGATCTCGCATCTATAGGGATGTGTTCACACCAGCGGATGTCTGCAGATTCTGCCACAGATCTGATCTCGCATCTATAGGGATGTGTTCACACCAGCGGATGTCTGCAGATTCTGCCACAGATCTGATCTCACATCTATAGGGATGTGTTCACACCAGCGGATGTCAGTGCAGATTCTGCCACAGATCTGATCTCACATCTATAGGGATGTGTTCACACCAGCGGATGTCAGTGCAGATTCCGCCACAGATCTGATCTCACATCTATAGGGATGTGTTCACACCAGCGGATGTCAGTGCAGATTCTGCCACAGATCTGATCTCACATCTATAGGGATGTGTTCACACCAGCGGATGTCTGCAGATTCTGCCACAGATCTGATCTCACATCTATAGGGATGCGTTCACACCAGCGGATGTCAGTGCAGATTCCGCCACAGATCTGATCTCACATCTATAGGGATGTGTTCACACCAGCGGATGTCAGTGCAGATTCCGCCACAGATCTGATCTCACATCTATAGGGATGCGTTCACACCAGCGGATGTCAGTGCAGATTCTGCCACAGATCTGATCTCACATCTATAGGGATGTGTTCACACCAGCGGATGTCTGCAGATTCTGCCACAGATCTGATCTCACATCTATAGGGATGTGTTCACACCAGCGGATGTCTGCAGATTCTGCCACAGATCTGATCTCGCATCTATAGGGATGTGTTCACACCAGCGGATGTCAGTGCAGATTCTGCCACAGATCTGATCTCACATCTATAGGGATGTGTTCACACCAGCGGATGTCAGTGCAGATTCTGCCACAGATCTGATCTCACATCTATAGGGATGTGTTCACACCAGCGGATGTCAGTGCAGATTCTGCCACAGATCTGATCTCACATCTATAGGGATGTGTTCACACCAGCGGATGTCAGTGCAGATTCTGCCACAGATCTGATCTCACATCTATAGGGATGTGTTCACACCAGCGGATGTCAGTGCAGATTCTGCCACAGATCTGATCTCACATCTATAGGGATGTGTTCACACCAGCGGATGTCAGTGCAGATTCTGCCACAGATCTGATCTCACATCTATAGGGATGTGTTCACACCAGCGGATGTCAGTGCAGATTCTGCCACAGATCTGATCTCACATCTATAGGGATGTGTTCACACCAGCGGATGTCAGTGCAGATTCTGCCACAGATCTGATCTCACATCTATAGGGATGTGTTCACACCAGCGGATGTCTGCAGATTCTGCCACAGATCTGATCTCGCATCTATAGGGATGTGTTCACACCAGCGGATGTCTGCAGATTCTGCCATAGATCTGATCTCGCATCTATAGGGATGTGTTCACACCAGCGGATGTCTGCAGATTCTGCCACAGATCTGATCTCGCATCTATAGGGATGTGTTCACACCAGCGGATGTCTGCAGATTCTGCCACAGATCTGATCTCACATCTATAGGGATGTGTTCACACCAGCGGATGTCAGTGCAGATTCTGCCACAGATCTGATCTCACATCTATAGGGATGTGTTCACACCAGCGGATGTCAGTGCAGATTCTGCCACAGATCTGATCTCACATCTATAGGGATGTGTTCACACCAGCGGATGTCAGTGCAGATTCTGCCACAGATCTGATCTCACATCTATAGGGATGTGTTCACACCAGCGGATGTCAGTGCAGATTCTGCCACAGATCTGATCTCACATCTATAGGGATGTGTTCACACCAGCGGATGTCAGTGCAGATTCTGCCACAGATCTGATCTCACATCTATAGGGATGTGTTCACACCAGCGGATGTCAGTGCAGATTCTGCCACAGATCTGATCTCACATCTATAGGGATGTGTTCACACCAGCGGATGTCAGTGCAGATTCTGCCACAGATCTGATCTCACATCTATAGGGATGTGTTCACACCAGCGGATGTCAGTGCAGATTCTGCCACAGATCTGATCTCACATCTATAGGGATGTGTTCACACCAGCGGATGTCAGTGCAGATTCTGCCACAGATCTGATCTCACATCTATAGGGATGTGTTCACACCAGCGGATGTCAGTGCAGATTCTGCCACAGATCTGATCTCACATCTATAGGGATGTGTTCACACCAGCGGATGTCAGTGCAGATTCTGCCACAGATCTGATCTCACATATAGGTGGGATATGTATTGCGGATAAATGTCAAAATACGCATCAAAACCCGCAGCGGCGGGGAAAGTGGAACTTGATGTGTATTTTCAGCTGTGGAAACCAATCGCGCTACATGTAAACGGACCCTTCCATTAATGCATTCCATAAACTAGTTATTACATCCATTGATCATCAGAACTGGGTAATACAGAACATCATACAGGAGATACAACAAGACCTCAGTAAGTCCCCTAAATTGCTCAGAAATGTGAGATATTTTTCAAATGTGCTTCCAAATAAAGTGCCGATCACACAGAAGTTGAAAACAAAAATTTTAAAAATGTTTCTCAATTTTGTCAGTTTTAATAAATATACATAAATCACGTTGTCTAATTCTACCCCCTAAATAAAGTACGACATGTGAGGAAGGAACGCTGTCAGGATGACACCTTTACAGGGCTGTCCTCTGTTATAGTCACACATGGCAGACTTCCAGGATTTGGCCCGGTCATTAAAGCACAAACCTGATCCTGAAAGGGTTAAAACATCTTACTGCTTTGTGTCTACAGCTCTCATATAGATCTATGTGACTCCATGGTTACAGACTACAAACAAACTCTGTGTAGTCTGATGCAGTAGTCATCCTTCCTTCCATCTGTCCACGATGTAGTGTGTGATTTCCTACTGTTGTCCTGCTCTCTTGCACTGATCTTGTACTGATCTTGCGCTGATCTTGCGCTGTTCTTGCTCTGCTCTTGCACTGATCTTGCGCTGTTCTTGCTCTGTTCTTGCACTGATCTTGCACTGATTTCGTACTAATCTTGCACTGATCTTGCGCTGATCTTGCACTGATCCTGTGCTGATCCTGCACTGATCTTGCACTGATCTTGCACTGATCTTGTACTGATCCTGCGCTAATCTTGTACTGATCTTGCACTGATTTTGTACTGATCTTGCTCTGATCTTGCACTGATCTTGTACTGATCTTGTACTGATCTTGCACTGATCCTGCGCTGATCTTGTACTGATCTTGTACTGATCTTGCACTGATCCTGCGCTGATCTTGTACTGATCTTGCACTGATTTTGTACTGATCTTGCTCTGATCTTGTACTGATCTTGCACTGATTTTGTACTGATCTTGCTCTGATCTGGTACTGATCTTGCACTGATTTTGTACTGATCTTGCTCTGATCTTGCACTGATCTTGTACTGATCTTGCGCTAATCTTGTACTGATCTTGTACTGATCTTGCACTGCTCTTGCTCTGATCTTGCTCTGATCTTGTACTGTTCTTGCACTTATCTTGTACTGATCTTGCTCTGATCTTGCACTGATCTTGCACTGATCTTGCACTGATCTTGTACTGATCTTGTACTGATTTTGTACTGATCTTGCTCTGATCTTGCACTGATCTTGTACTGATCTTGTACTGATCTTGCACTGATCCTGCGCTGATCTTGTACTGATCTTGTACTGATCTTGCACTGATTTTGTACTGATCTTGCACTGATCTTGTACTGATCTTGTACTGATCTTGCACTGATCCTGCGCTGATCTTGTACTGATCTTGTACTGATCTTGCACTGATCCTGCGCTGATCTTGTACTGATCTTGCACTGATTTTGTACTGATCTTGCTCTGATCTTGTACTGATCTTGCACTGATTTTGTACTGATCTTGCTCTGATCTTGCACTGATCTTGTACTGATCTTGCGCTAATCTTGTACTGATCTTGTACTGATCTTGCTCTGATCTTGCTCTGATCTTGCTCTGATCTTGTACTGTTCTTGCACTTATCTTGTACTGATCTTGCTCTGATCTTGCTCTGATCTTGCACTGATCTTGCACTGATCTTGTACTGATTTTGTACTGATTTTGTACTGAACTTGTAGTAATATTTCTCTTTTTCTGTGTTTGGGAGGGATTCGAGAATTATTCTGATAATATGACAATTCTGAGCCCAAGCTACGCGGACTACACCTGCGAGGATCCGTGGGCTGATAATGTAGAAGAACAAGAGATGCATAAGAAAGTCTCCCGTGTTGTCATCCCGATCCTCTACAGCCTGGTGTTCGCAGTTGGAGTGGTGGGAAACAGCCTCGTCCTCTTCATACTACTGAGGAATCATCGCTCTCGGTCCAGTACGGACAATTTCCTCTTGCACTTGGCACTTGCGGATCTGCTGATGCTCATTACTTTCCCTTTTGCTATCACAGAGGCGGTGGTTGGGTGGAAATTTGGAGATGCTCTTTGTAAGGTTGTGGCAGCAATCAGCCGCTTAAATTTCTACTGCAGCAGCCTCCTCCTGGGGTGCATCAGTATCGATCGCTATCTATCGATCATCTATGCTATTCACACCTTCCGGAAGCGAAGCATCGATACGGTGCATTACTCCTGCTTCATCGTGTGGATTATTAGCTTTTTGCTTTCAGTGCCAAACATGTTTGTCTTGAAGACCTACCAGATGGGAAACCACACGGCCTGCACCTACAGCCAAACCCATTTCCGCAGCAATCCATGGTGGCAGACCGGAAGATTTGTGAATCACATCGTGGGGTTTTTACTCCCCTTGATCATCATGACCGTATGCTACTCCCACATAATAACCACCTTATGTCGCTCCCCAAGACGAGAGAAGAAGAAAGCCGTCAGAGTTGCTATAGTGATCACCGGCGTCTTCTTCCTGTGCTGGACTCCATTCAACGTGGTAGTGTTTCTAGATACTTTGGATCAATACCAATTGATAGGCAGTTGTGCCGTTAAGAACAATCTGCCCATAGCGATACCAGTCACAGAATTGTTCGGGTATGTGCACTGCTGCTTGAACCCCTTGCTTTACGCATTTGTAGGGGCGAAGTTCAGGAAAGATGCTTTGAAGGTTTTAAAACATATGGGCTGCTTCAAATCAAGCGTGTTTGCCCGAGTCTCGACGGTCAGTAGGAGGAGCAGCACCACGGAGTCGGAAAGTCGGACTGTCATCTCCACCATCTAGACGGTTTCACCTTCCTCCTACTGTGATCACTTAAGGAGATCCCGTCAGCCGTCTGTTGGCCTTTAACCCCCCCACCATGATGCTGCCCCACTTGCTAAATGCTTTAGCGACATGTTTGTGCCCAAATCTCTGGAGTCACTCAGCACAAAAACCTACTTTGATGGCAGAGCGGAGTATGTAAATCACCCATAGGGAGTCCTCTGGAGGATGCCAGTAGCTTCCCACGTCAGTGCTGTATCCAGGCGCCCACCCCTCCCAGGATGACTGTCACCTCCCCTGATGGGGAGAGGTAGGTGGACAAGGCATGACTGGTGCCAAGACCATGGCACTGAGCTTGACTAAGGCTACAGTAGTAGCCGAAACTTCGCTACTTTTTATGATATTTGAGGAATAAAGATACATCTCTGGATGTCATAGTATTATTTTTTGCACCAGACTTTGCTGTCCTGCATTGCTGCTTTTCCCTAGTGCCAAGACCATGAGACGGGTGCCATCATCCAGAGCCTGGCATGGATGCAGCAGTAGCTCAGTAAGCACCGCCCAGATGACTCCAGACAGACAACTTACATAGTGAACATTTTACCATCAATGAGGCTTATATGCTAAAACTGACTCCAGATGGGCAAAAGCATGTAACTAGAGCAGTTAACAAGCAGGACAGCACCATGCTGGGGTGTACAGCCCAAATAAACTGGTGACAGGATCCCTTTAACATAGTGAGTCATGAGAAGGGCTGTTTCTCTTTGTGGAGAGCCTACGTTGGCGCCAGGAGACCTCTAAGCCATGCAGTGGTCCTCTGGGAAAGGAGATATGCAAATTGGAGAAGGAAAAATGCCTCTACAGCGCCACATGCTGGAAGGTAGCGTCCTTATACCCACATTGACATAAAGAAGCTGCCTACCAACAGGTGGCGCTACAGAGGCATTCCTCCATCTCTCATAATACAGTAAAGAAATGCAAAGTATTCTGTGAGCTCCATAGGAGTCCAGACGACTGCTGTACAGAACGACCGCCAGGAACACTTACTGTCATCTGCAGGCAGCATCTACAGTTCATTTCTCTTTTATTTCCGTCATTTTGTTACATTTTACAGATTTGGTTACATTTCAGTTTAAATGATTATAATAGAATTGTTCAATCTAAGAGCTCCTGTGCTTCTTTGTGTTCCTACTGTGTGCAAGCTAGGAGTTTTACAGAGCCGTAATAAGAGACCTATAGAAATCTGTGTGTCCATCCTGCACCTATAGAAATCTGTGGACCCACCCTTCACCCATAGAAAACTGTGGGTCCATCCTGCACCTCAAGAAATCTGTAGGCCCACCCTGCACCTATAGAAAACTGTGGGTCCATCCTGCCCCTATAGAAATTGGTGGGTCCATCATGTACCTATAGAAATCTATGGGCCCACCCTACACCTATAGAAAACTGTGGGTCCACCCTACACCTATAGAAAACTGTGGGTCCATCCTGCACCTATAGAAATCTATGGGCCCATCCTGCACCTATAGAAATCTGTGGGTCCATCCTGCACCTATAGAAATCTATGTGCCCATCCTGCACCTATAGAAAACTGTGGGTCCATCCTGCACCTATAGAAATCTGTGGGCCCATCCTGCGCCTATAGGAAACTGTGGATCCATCCTGCCAGACCATTCTGATATATATAATTCACCATGGCGTCATTAATAGGTTGCTGGTCTGCATGGTGAACTACATATATCAGAATGGTCTGGCACCTTGTATCCACTATGTGTGGGAGTGTACACCAAGCACCCACCCCCCTCATTATCAGGAGGCAGTGTGAGCGGCCGTCTCATCGGTGTCCCTCACAGGTGTTATTGGCTCCTCCATTTGGTAGTCAGCTACCTGCATGGTGAGAGGAGGATGCATCTATAGAAAACTGTAGGCTTATCCTGCACCTATAGAAGTCTTTGTAGACAGGACGGAAAAAACAAACAAACTATATTGTGTGTGTTGCGCGCCCTTCAGGTATGACCTAATTACAATAAATTGTTCGTTGCCAAGATTCTCTATTAATTAATTAAAACCAGCATGTAAACGCGTTTCGAGGTTTGGCGAACCTCTTCCTAAGTACTTGCTGATCAGCAATCAGACGTCTATCCCCAGCAAGTACTGAGGAAGAGCTTCGCCAAACCTCGAAACGCGTTTACATGCTGCTTGTAATGTTACTTGGGGAGAGCAGCACCTTCTATATTAGAGCCCCTTCACTGTGTCTCTGGATTTTATCCTCAGCTTACCACCCTTCAAAAGGAGGACATAGTCCCGATTCCACCCCTCCGTATACAACTGGGGTAGCTCCACTGCTCCACGGACCCCTCCGCGCCTCTGTGCGCGTCTGATATCATAAGGAAGACTGCTGCATTGCTTCTAGCAGAGAATTGTATCATGTGTTACCGCATGCGGGCAGCCGACACGCAGAGTGCGCGGGGCTCCCAATACTGGAATGGCTGTATAATAAGACTGTCGCTGTGTATATTGCCTTAATAAAATGCCATGCAGATACATTGTATTTATTGTTTGTGGTTTCTTCTGTAATATTCCAGCAGTTCTCCAGGACATTAATACGTATCCTCAGGCTAGATTGTTAATAGTTGATGGGCGGGGGTCCGCCGCTTGGGCCTGCTGTCAGTGCGGCAGTCCCTAGTGCAGCGGCCCGGGTTGTATTACAGGCACAGCTCCCATTGCATTCAGTGCATTACAGTGTTATCTGCTTCCAGCACCGTCTACCCTGCAGCGGGCCTGGGCATCAGCTGATGGGCAGAGATCCCAAGCGGCGGACCCTGCGGATCAACTACTGGTGGCCTATCCTGAGGATAAGTTATCAATAGTTCCAGACAAGCACTTTAAACACTTCAAAGGGTTGTCCAAAGAAAGTGGCTGCCGACCTCACAACCGTCTGCTTTTCCATTGGCTGCAGAGGCGATGTGGTTGTTTATCCTCATGACCGTTGCAGCCAGTGTCAGGCCCCAAATGGCAGATCATCAGCGCCATCCTGTATACAGGCCGGGCCAATTAACTACAAGCTCGTGTATACAGGACATCACTGGAGCTTCAGGGTATTGTGGGCAGGAGGGGGTGGGGGGTAAAAAGAAATGAATTTGGAAAACGCCCTTGACAATGGGAGACGTCTTAATTACCTCCCCTCGTTAGGGACCTGTTCTCAGCATATTCAGTCACATATGGCCAGCATTAGACTGTCACATGACAAAGCGAGATGATCGGCTCATAAAAGGGGATTGGGGAAATTAATGTTCGCCCCAATGTACCTTAAAAAGATTAAAATAAACAAATCTCTGGGTCCTGATGGCATCCCCTGGGGTATTCTAAAGGCCTATTTACACGGAGCGATGATCTCTCACAAATTACTAAAAAGCAATCGTCTGAGCGATCATCATTGCGTCTAAATGCACGGCCATCGTGCACTGCTAGCTGATCGTTAAATTCAGGCCAACCTAAAAATCGTCATTCAGCCTTATCAGCAGTCCCCCACGGGTAGTGCTGATAGCATTGTATGCTGTTGAAGAACAAAGGAAATGAAAGCAGATAAGAGCCCTTGGGCTATTAACTGCTTTCAGCTAAGGCTACATTTGTACGCTAATAAACTATAAAGTAGCTGAGTAGCTACTTAATAGTTATGTAAAATGATCGCTCAAAGCTGTCACTGTTGTGTGAGCGATCTTTGAGTGATCATCGCTCCGTGTAAATGGGCCTTCATTAATTCAGTAATGTGATAGACAGACCCATGTTTCTTACATTTAAGGACTCCATAGTGACGGGGTCTTTTCCACTGGATTGGCGTGTAGCCAATGTGGTACCTATATTTAAATAGGGTCAAAAAGTGAACCTAGAAACTACAGGCCGGTAAGTCTGACTTCTATTGTGGGTAAAATGTTTTAAGGGTTTCTAAGAGATGTCATCCTGGAGGACCTCAAGGAAAATAGATGTATAACTCTGTATCAGCACTGGTTTAAGAGAGATCGCTCCTGTCACACCACCCTGATCAGCTTCTACAAGGAGATAAGTTCTAGAGTGGACTGGGGAGTCACTGGATCATCTGTATCTGGACTTTTCCAAAGCATTTGAAACTGTGTTGCATAAAAGGTTGGTATATAACATGAGAATACTTGGTCTGGGCGAATGGAATATTGTGAACAGTTTTGGATACTCTGATCTCTCCCATCATCTATTATACCCAGGACTGTAACAAGGGGGCACTCTAATAACTATGTATAGATATATCAGGGGTCAGTACAGAGATCTCTTCCATCATCTATTATACCCAGGACTGTAACAAGGGGGCACTCTAATAACTATGTATAGATATATCAGGGGTCAGTACAGAGATCTCTTCCATCATCTATTATACCCAGGACTGTAACAAGGGGGCGCTCTAATAACTATGTATAGATATATCAGAGGTCAGTACAGAGATCTCTCCCATCATCTATTATACCCAGGACTGTAACAAGTGGGCACTCTAATAACTATGTATAGATATATCAGGGGTCAGTACAGAGATCTCTGCCATCATCTATTATACCCAGGACTGTAACAAGAGGGTGCTCTAATAACTATGCATAGATATATCAGGGGTCAGTACAGAGATCTCTGCCATCATCTATTATACCCAGGACTGTAACAAGAGGGTGCTCTAATAACTATGTATAGATATATCAGGGGTCAGTACAGAGATCTCTCCCATCATCTATTATACCAGGACTGTAACAATGGGGCACTCTAATAACTATGTATAGATATATCAGGGGTCAGTACAGAGATCTCTCCCATCATCTATTATACCAGGACTGTAACAAGGGGGCACTCTAATAACTATGTATAGATATATCAGGGTTCAGTACAGAGATCTCCCCCATCATCTATTATACCCAGGACTGTAATAAGGGGGTGCTCTAATAACTATGTAAAGATATATCAGGGTTCAGTACAGAGATCTCCCCCATCATCTATTATACCCAGGACTGTTTTGAGGGGGCGCTCTAATAACTATGTACAATATATCAGGGGTCAGTACCGAGATCTCTGCCATCATCTGTTATACCCAGGACTGTAACAAGGGGGCGCTCTAATAACTATGAATAATATGTCATGGGTCAGTACAGAGATCTCTGTATCATGTATTATACCCAGGACTGTAACATCTGGTGCTCTAATAACTATGTAAAGATATATCAGGGTTCAGTACAGAGATCTCCCCCATCATCTATTATACCCAGGACTGTTTCGAGGGGGCGCTCTAATAACTAGGTACAATATATCAGGGGTCAGTACAGAGATCTCTCCCAACATCTATTATACCCAGGACTGTAACAAGGGGGCGCTCTAATAACTATGTATAGATATATCAGGGATCAGTACAGAGCTCTCTCCCATCATCTATTATACCCAGGACTGTAACAAGGGGGCACTCTAATAACTATGTATAGAGATATCAGGGGTCAGTACAGAGATCTCTTCCATCATCTATTATACCCAGGACTGTAACAAGGGGCACTCTAATAACTATGTATAATATATCAGGGGTCAGTACAGAGATCTCTCCCATCATCTATTATACCCAGGACTGTAACAAGCCGGCACTCTAATAACTATATATAGATATATCAGGGGTCAGTACAGAGATCTCTTCCATCATCTATTATACCCAGGACTGTAACAAGGGGGCGCTCTAATAACTATGTAATATATCCGGGGTCAGTACAGAGATCTCTCCCATCATCTATTATACCCAGGACTGTAACAAGGCAGCACTCTAATAACTATGTATAGATATATCAGGGGTCAGTACAGAGATCTCTTCCATCATCTATTATACCCCGGACTGTAACAAGGGGGCGCTCTCTATGTCTAGAGGAAAAAAGGTTTCAACACAACACAGAAGGGGGTTCTTTACTGTAAGAGCAGTGAGACTGTGGAACCCCCTGCCTGAGGACGTGGTGATGGCGAATTCTATAAAAGAGTACAAGAGGGGCCTGGATGCCTTTTTGAATGTTATAATTTTACATATTATATTCATTGATTACGTGAGATGGGTCAGTGATCCGGGAATTATTCTGTCAGATTGGCCCTGAAATCTGAAAAATTAGCTTCTATCTCATTGGGGCTTTTCATCTGCTTCTGGATCAACATTGGGGGTGGGATAATAGGCTGAACTGGATTGTCTTTTTTTCTGCCTAACAGACTTTGTTACTTTCTATCTGACTCTACTGACTCTTCCTGCTAACACAAAGAAGGACGGAGAGAGTGGAGAGAGCTCACATCGGAATGCTTGGTGTCTGATGGACTGCAGTAGCAGCAGGACTGTCAGCTATGCACAGCAGTTGCACAGACTCTACATCAGCAAAATGGTAGGACATTTATAATAAGATTCTTTAGAAAGAGCTAAAGTTTGTATTAGGCCTTATATCCACGGCGAAAATCAGGCCCGTGTGGACTTCAGCTGTGGATGCACTATAATTGTGGGAGATCAAGTGAGATAGAGCTGCCGCACGCAGATCTGTGAAATCCGCAAATTACTAAAATACCATCCGCAGCTATTTAACTAACCGCGAATGGTCAATGCATTCCTATGGGATACCGATTTGCATTTTTTCTTCCACACGGATTTGCTAAATATAATTTCCCCGTGAACATGGGCCCTTAAAGGGATATTCCGGGACTTCTGTAACTTTGGGGGACATTTAGTATCTATTCTATGTCAGAATACTGTCACAGAAAAGTCACAAAGATTTGCACAATCCTGTCTTGCGCAAAGATTTCTGCGACTTTCCTCCTGCACCAGCCCTCTCCTAAAAAGTGGGCGGGGCTTGGCCAACCAAACCAACAGATTTAGGTATAACTTATGCTTCAAACTGTTGTAAATGATGCCAGAAAAGTACGTCCGGTTGAGACTACACATACATTTCTGTTAGGCTGGACAGAGGTGCCAGGGCCACACAGCATGCATGAAGAGGTGTGCGTGCCTTTAAGTATTATGTGCAGCATGCTCTGGGGGAAATGTATCAAGTCCAGCTCAGGAAATGCCGGGCTTAGCAGATTTCCCCCTTTGTTTCTGTTGATGACCAACAGGTCATCAAGATGATTGATGGTGACCTGCTGCTCAGATCCCTGCCATCATTATGGAGAACACAGGAAGCAGCAGTGCAGTCGCCCGGGTTGGTATTGCAGGAGCAGCTCACTCTGAACTCAATGCAATACCATCCTGGGCCACTGCACTCCAGTCAGCGCTTTCTGCTTCCTGTGCTGTCCACAGTGACAACTGTACCAAAAATCATCTGATTGGCGGGGATTGGATCGGTGGGTCCCTGTCAGTCATCAATAGAAAAAATGTAAAACATTCCGGAAAACCACTTACGAAAAGAAAATAAACAAGCAAAGCGCTTTAGTGCGAAGATGTCCGAAGCCTTTAACACTTGGAGCGCAGAGTGTCTCCTCCCCGCCGAACGGCTTATACACAGAACCAGTCAGAGTATGAAATGTATTCATATGCAAACACATTCACTGTTCACGGTGACCCGAGTGGGCGCAGATCCGTCCCTTTAATGTCCTAATGACTGCAGTATCTGTATAACGGCGTTCAGAGATGGCGGCCTCACTTAGCGCTGCATCACCTGCAGTACCGAAGACGACCCATTGTATAGAGCGGCATTGTCAGCGCAGCCTGTGGAAACCTGTCCTAGAACAGCAGGACTTATATGCAGACCACAGGGGCAGGGGTGCAACCTGGAGGGGGAAGAGGGCAGCGCTGCCGCTGGGTGCCGCGCTCAATGCTGAACTGTTCATACCTGTACACAACCCCTGCCTGTCACCCGACCCGCTTCCCCCTTCTTGGCTGAATATGATTTTTTCCATCCTAAGATGCGTTCTCACCGGCTGCCCTGACAGCAGCCCTTCTATGCCACTTGCAGAATATTGCATAGACTTCTTATGGTCTGTACTGTAAAGGACCAGAGACACAGGAAGGGGGAGCAAGAGTAGTAACCACAAGACTTCAGTGTGGTTGCAGGAACTCGCCGTTGATGGACTGATGCCTGTCAGCTCCTTTACTGGCAGCGATACATTTAAAGTGTGTATATAAACAATTTTGACAAAAGAATTGCCCTCCCCCCCAGCAGTCCGCTGGGGTCAGGTGATGTGTGAGCACTAGGTATAAAATAGAGGATCACATAGAAGACCCCAGTACAGAAACCATCAGATACCACCAGGTATAGAGCTGACAATGGGGTCTGGCGGGGGGATGTCACCAGGTGTAGAACTGACAACGGGGTCTGGTGGTGGGATTTTACTAGGTGTTCAGCTGACAATGGGGTCTGGTGGGGGGGATGTCACCAGGTGTAGAGCTGACATCGGGCTCTGGTGGTGGGGGGATGTCACCAGGTGTAGAGCTGACAATGGGGTCTGGTGGGGGGATGTCACCAGGTGTAGAGCTGACAATGGGGTCTGGTGGTGGGATGTCACCAGGTGTAGAGCTGACAACGGGGTCTGGTGGAGGGATGTCACCAGGTGCAGAGCTGACAATGGGGTCTGGTGGAGGGATGTCACCAGGTGTAGAGCTGACAACGGGCTCTGGTGGGGGGATGTCACCAGGTGTAGAGCTGACAACGGGGTCTGGTGGGGGGATGTCACCAGGTGTAGAGCTCTAAACGGGGTCTGGTGGTGGCACGTCACAAGGTGTAAAGCTGACACTGGGGCCTGGTGGGGGATGTCACCACGTGTGGAGCTGACAACTGGGCCTGTCAGGGGGATATCACCAGGTGTAGAGCTGACAACGGGGTCTGGTGGAGGGATGTCACCTGGTGTAGAACTGACAATGGGATCTGGTGGGGAGATGTCACCAGGTGTAGAGCTGACAACGGGGTCTGGTGGTGGGATGTCACCAGGGGTAGAGCTGACAACAGGGTCAGGCAGTGGGATGTCACCAGGTGTAGAACTGACAACGGGGTCTGGTGGTGGGATGTCACCAGGTGTAGAGCTGACAACGGGGTCTGGTGGTGGGATGTCACCAGGGGTAGAGCTGACAACGGGGTCTGGTGGTGGGATGTCACCAGGTGTAGAGCTGACAACTGGGTCTGGCGGGGGGATGTCTCCAGGTATAGAGCTGAAAATGAGGTCTGGTGGGAGGATGTCACCAGGTGTAGAGCTGTTAACAGAGTCTGGTGGTGGGATGTAACCAGGTGAACAGCTGACAACGGGGTCTGGCGGGGGTATGTCATCAACCAATCAGTATGGACATCGCACCTTCTGGACCTTCGAGATTCCACTGTTGGCCATGTTATTGGGAGATGGAAGCCATCCGGTGTGTGCGGTGCCGCCACTGTCAGGGAAACCTCATAAACTGACAGAACGTGGACAACGAAGCCTTGTACAAGCTGTGAAGGGATCATACACATCGTCTGCCCTCGCTCAGGAGGTCTCACAGGTCCTTGGAACATCCATTAGTACCAGAACCATCGTTAGGGAATGGCATGTGAAGGATTACCATGGACGAGGAGCTGCACACAACATCACAGCAGTGACTGCACAGCGGTGCCTGCAATGCAGCTTGGAGCGACGGATTGTGAGTGGTAGCAAATGTTGTGGACAGATGAGTCACAGGACACCATCTTTCGATCGGATAGCGGCACTTGGGTGTGGCAGACACCTGGAGAGCAGTTTCTACGTGACTGCATTGTCCTAACAGTGAAGTTTGGAGGTGGTACTGTTATTGTGTGAAGGGGGGTTCTGCTGGGAAGGACCAGGGGTATTGGTTATAGTGAAATCCACCCTCAACGCCAATGGATACAAAGATATTTCAGACAATGTGGCATAACCTCAACTGTGCTTTGGTACAGCTCTATGTGTCTAATAGCATGACCGAGCACCATGTCATACGGCACACAGTGATGAGACTTGGTTTGAGGAGCAGGAGGTCTGCAAACTTCATTGGCCGGCCCATAGTCTGGATCTTAATCCCTTCAAGCATCTTTGGGATGAATTATAAGGCTGAATCTGTGCGCCCAACACGCCCATCATCCCCACATCACTAGCTGAGGCTTTCCTTGCAGAATAGAGGCAAATCCCACCACATATCTATGGGAAGTTGGTGGAAAGCAGCTTAGGAGGGTTACTGCAGTCATTGAGGCCGAAGGTGAACAGTTTGGACAGCACACACTGGAGTTTGTAAATTCTCATAAACTTTATTTGGACAGTCCAGATGTTCACATTAGGCACACAATTGGCGCGATGCTTCGGGCTCGGCTGGCGCCTGAGGTCCCCTCTGCACACCATACCACAGGACTTTTTTGACTGTCTGACCCACTTTTGGATGTTAGCCATATCCAGGCCGAATTTTTTAAAATCAATAACCTTTAATATTTCAACTTTCTGCAGATGCTTGATAAAGGGTGTTGAGCCCGAAACGTTGTGCAAATCATCTGCCTAAGGTGAACATCTGCCTAAGGTGTCTGAATAAACTTTATGAGCATTTAAAAACTACAGTGTGTGCGTCCAAACGGTTTACTTCTGATACCGATAGAGTCTGGGACGAAGGGACTCTGGGCCACTGCTCCATGTCTGACCTGCATGAGGGAGGGCTACCAAACGTGATTGAGGGCAAAGGTGGCCCAACATCGTACTGAAAAATGTGAATAAAATCCAATTTCATCATCTTCTATGTGTATCTCAGCAATGCAATCATAATTCGGGATTCATTCTTGGTTCAGAATGTACATAGAGCAGCTTCGCTCTGCCATTGCTATAACTGTAATTTAAGGGTCTGTTCCCATGGCAGAATCCAATGCAAACTTGTGGATTCCGCTTCTAAAAAACAGCAACAGAAATCCGCAGCTGAGCGGTAGCTTTTTTGCCATGGTTATACAAATGTATAGCTGTGAATCTGCATACAGCCGAGCGCTCGGAGCAGAAGATGCAGAAGACAAGCGGGGTGGCCCTGCTTGTCTTCTGTATCCAGCTGTTTTCTGCATAGAGAACACAGCTGGACCGCTCTGTTCTTCATACCCGCCTGTCATCAGGGAGCGGGCTGAAACAACAGTATCAGCTGTATCCCGCTGTGAATCCCTGATAAGTCTCATCGCTGTCTTTCAGCACGCTGAAAGACAACGATGAGCGATGGTTTAACGAAAACTGCACGCTGTCAGTGCAGTTAGACACAGCGATTATCACGCAAAAGATGGCTTTTGAGCAATAATCATTGTGTCTAAATGGGCCTTAAAAGGTGCATTTACACACACAGATGATTGCTCAAAATTCGTCAGAAACTGACAGTTTTGAGCGACCATTTTGCATTAGTTACTAATGAGCTAATCAGAACAGCGGGAGGTCTGTGGTCTAAATACATCACTATTGTTCTCCAGTGGGACAGCTGCTGAAAGAATATTATCAGCGCTGCCCGTGGAGAACTCAGCATGCGGTCCGTCTTATCAGTCCCAATGTATTTTATGCTGTGCTGAACTCAGTGATGGACGAAAAGTGTACGGTAAGTGCATGCATGATGGGCACACACTTACACACAACACTCAAAACATGGCTTTTGAGTGAATTTTGAGCAATAATCATTGTGCGTAAAAGGGCCTTAAGCTTCTCTTAATACATCCCAGAATTGTGTTTGCCTTTTTTGGCTGCTGCATCACATTGTTGACTCATGTTCAGTCTATGATCTATCAGTATACCCAAGTCTTTTTCACATGTGCTGCTGCTTAGTCCAATTCCTCCCATTCTGTATGCGCTTTCTTCATTTTTCTTGTCCAGATGTAGAACTTTGAATTTCTCCTTGTTAAATACCATTCTGTTAGTCGCCGACCACTGTGCAAGCTTTTCTAGATCTTTATGAATCCTCTCTCTTCCCTAGTGTTAATAGCTGGAGGCATAGCTAAGTCTCCCCTCAGCCTTCTTAGCTTGTAAAAAAGAAGGCTGAGAGGCAGAGGCGTAACTTGAAGCTCCTGGGCCCCATACAAAACCTGGAACAGGGCCCCTAACTATAATGCTTTATTCATAGTACTGAGCCTTATGGGCCCCTTAAGACTGCTGGGCCAGGGTGCAACCGCATCCCCTGCATCCTCTATAGTTACGCTCCTGCTGAGAGGAATCTACAACTATGTGAAGGGCTGTCACAGTGCAGAGGGATCAGCCCTATTCTCATTTGCACAAGGAAAGACTAGAAGCAATGGGATGAAACTGAGAGGGAGGAGACACAGATTAGATATTAGACAGTGAAGGGGATCAATGAGTGGAACAGGTTGTAAGGGGGGGGGGGGGTGAGTTCTCCTTCAATGGAAGTCTTCAGAGGCTAGACAGACATCTGTCTGGGATGATTTAGTGAATCCTGCACTGAGCAGGGGGTTGGACTAGATGACCCTGGAGGTCCCTTCCAACTCTACCAGTCTAGGAGTCCTAGCTTTATATCATCTGTAAATTTGATCAGTTTCCCCTCATCTAGATAATCTTATTAAAATGGTAAACACTGGGCCCAGGACAGAGCCTTGTGGTCCCCACTTGATACATTCTTCCACTGGGATGTGCAGCCATTTATGACCACTCTTTGAGTAGGATCACTCAGCCAGTTGTGAATCCACCTAACAGTTGCCTTGTCAATCCCAGATTTGGTCATTTTGTCAATAAGGATGGTATGAGATACTTTGTCAAATGTTTTACTTAAGTCAAGATATCCTTTATCTACTGCATTTCCCTGATCAACCCAGTCAATAATTCTGTAATAGAAGGAAATTATATTAGTCTGGCATGACTTGTTTGTTACAAATGAATGCTGGCTCTGGTTAATTACTCAATTCTCATCCAAGGACCTGCATACATGCTGTATAATAATCTGTTAGAGATCCTTCCCGGTATAGAAGTCAGGCTCACAGGCCTGTAGTTTCCTGGATCCATCTTCTCTTTTTTGTAGAGACATTTATAATAATAATCTTTATTTGTATGGCGCCAACTTATTCCGCAGCGCTTTCAGGCATGGATAAAGGCAAACCAATACAACAATTTAAACAATTACAATGTGAGATACATTGGGTTAGACACAAACGGGTTGGGGGTGGTACAAGAGGTGCAGGGGTTGGGGAACACAGGCAATAGGAAATTTTATGTACAGATCATTTATCAGAAGGCAAACAGGGTGGAGCACCATAGGGAGGGGCGAGGGACTAGGTCAGGAGATTTGGTATGCTTCCCTGAAGAGGTGCGTTTTTAAGGCACGTCTGAAGTTTCGTGCATCGGGAATTGTCCGGATGCCTTGGGGTAGAGCGTTCCAGAGGATGGGTGCTGCTCTGCTGAAGTCCTGTAGGCGAGCATGAGAGGTTCGTATTACAGGGGTGTTTAGTCTGAGGGTGTTAGCCAATCGGAGTGAGCGCGCTGGGTGGTGTACTGACAGTAGGGAGGCGATGTATGCTGGCGCAGCGCCATGCAGAGCTTTGTGAGTGAGGTAGAGGAGTTTAAATTTAGTTCTGCAGTGGATGGGCAGCCAATGCAGCGACTGGCATAATGCAGAGGCGTCTGAATAACGACTGGGTAGAAAAATGAGTCTAGCTGCTGCATTTAATATGGATTGGAGTGGAGCGAGTCTAGTGCGGGGGAGGCCAATGAGTAGCGAGTTGCAGTAGTCAAGCCGGGAGTGGATGAGGGCAACCACGAGCGTCTTTAGCGTGTCCGTGGTTAGGAACGGACGTATTTTAGCAATATTTCTGAGGTGCATGTGGCATGTTTGGGCCAGAGATTTGATATGGGGGGCAAAGGAGAGGTCAGAGTCCAGTGTGACCCCAAGGCATCGGGCATGCCATCTGGGGGTTATGATGGTGCCAGACACTGGAATGGAGATGTTGAGGGGAGGTCAGTTAGAAGGTGGAAAGACAAGGAGGTCAGTTTTAGAGAGGTTTAGTTTGAGAAAAAGGGAGGACATAGTGTTAGAGACAGCAGACAGACAGTCGGTGATATTTTGGAGGAATGGTCCAGAGATCTCACGAGAAGAGGTGTATAGTTGGGTGTCATCAGCGTAGAGATGGTATTGGAGGCCAAATTTGTGGATGGTTTGTCCAATTGGGGCAGTATAGATAGAGAAAAGAAGGGGACCAAGGACCGAGCCCTGGGGTACCCCAACAGCAAGAGGAAGTGGAGCAGAGATAGAACCAGCAAAGGAAACACTGAAAGAGTGGTCAGAGAGGTAGGAAGAGAACAAGGAGAGAGCAGTATCCTTTAAACCAGAGGTCCCCAACTCCAGTCCTCAGGGACCACCAACAGGTCATGTTTTCAGGATTTCCTCAGTATTGCACAGGTGATGTAATTATTGTCAGTGCCTCAGACATTGCCACAGGTGTTCTTACTATAGGATATCCTGAAAACATGACCTGTTGGTGGTCCCTGAGGATTGGAGTTGGGGACCTCTGCTTTAAACCAATAGAGCGGAGCATAGTGAGAAGGAGATTATGGTCGACAGTGTCAAATGCAGCAGACAGGTCAAGGAGGATTAGTAGGGAGTAATCACCTCTCGACTTTGCAGTCATCAGGTCGTTTGTTACTTTTGTATGGGCAGTTTCGGTCGAGTGTAGAGAGCGGAAACCAGACTGGAGGGGGTCGAGGAGCGAGTTGTCAGAGAGAAAGCGAGTAAGCCGGGAGTAGACCAGGCGTTCCAGTAATTTGGAGATAAAGGGGAGGTTTGAGACGGGTCGGTAGTTGGCAGCATTAGTCGGGTCCAGGGTTGGTTTTTTAAGCAGAGGGGATATAATGGAGTGTTTGAATGAGGAGGGGAAAGTGCCAGAGGTTAGGGAGAGGTTGCAGATTGTGGTGAGGTGAGTAATGAGAGCTGGGGAAAGGGAGTGGAGGAGGTAAGAGGGGAGAGGGTCGCTAGCGCAGGTGGTGGGGCGGGCAGCGGAAAGGAGCCTGGAGACTTCTTCCTCTGTAGTTGGTTCTAGCGTAGATAGTGAGTAGGTGCTGGGTGCAGTGCTGATGAAACTGGGATCGGGGCGAACCATGCAGCTTTCAGAGATTTCTTCTCGAATGTGGTCGATTTTTTCTTTGAAATAGGCAGCTAGTTCTCCAGCAGTCAGGTCTGTCACCGGGGCCTGTTCTTTGGGGCTGAGGAGGGAGTGAAAGGTCTCAGAGAGTTGTTTGGGGTTGTGGGATAGTGAGGAGACAAGGGAGGTGAAATAAACTTGTTTGGCATGGTGAAGGGCTGTTATACGCCATTTTCCAATCTTCTGAGACTTGTGTTCTATAGTAATTGTCACAGATTCCATCGAGTGGTTCAGCAATTACCTCTGCTACTTCCTTTAGTGTCCTAGGATGTAATTCATCTGGACCTGGATTCAGACCTGGAGACTTGGATTCATGTAAGGACACAGGGAAGATCAGCTGATGTTACAAAATTGGAATTTAAAAATTCGGCCTTCTCAACATCATTTTTGACCAATTCACCATTTTCATCTTGTAAGCATCCAATAGCATCTTTGACTTTTCTTTTGATCCCTAAAATCCCTTTTTATTGCTTTTGGCCTCTGCTGCAAGCCCCAATTCATTATCAGCTTTACCTTTCCTGACACTTGCCCTTCAGTTTCTGCAGACCCCATTATATTCTTCTTTAGATATTCCCCCTTTTTCCATTTGATAAACATATTTTTCTTCCTCTTTAACATGTGTGCAAGTTCTGTGTTCATCCATCCGGGTCTCTTTAAATGCTTCCCATTCTTCCTTCTTTTAGGGATTGTTAACGATTGTGCTTTGAGAATCTCATTCCACAATATTTCCCGACCTTCTTGGACATTTCTGTCTTTAAGAACATCCAGCCATTGGATTCTTCCTCTTTCTGAGTTCAGTAAAATCTGCCTTCCTGAAATCCAACCTTGAGGTCTGAGTCTTCTCAGGTCTTCCTCCCCTTGTTATCCAACATCGAAGGATATCATGATCACTGCCTCCTAAGGTCCCAGCCACCCTTACTTCCTCCACCATTCCCTCCCTGTTGGTAAGAATTAGGTCCAAGATAGCAGATCCCCTTGTTTTCTCTCCTACCTTCTGGCAGATAAAGTTCTCATCAAGAGTGGATAAGAATCTGTTGGATCCATTACTTTTACCTGAGAGATTCCCAACAAATGTCTGGATGGGTAAAATCTCCCATGATCACTATGTTGGGCTTCTTTGAGAGCTTGGCCATCTGATGTAGAAAGAGTTCCTCCATATCTTCTGCTTGTCCAGGTGGCCTATAGTAAATGCCTACAATGGTGTCCTTTCTGTTGTTCTCTCCTATTCTTACTCAAACAGTTTCAGCTCTGAAGCTTGAATCTCGGTGGAGATGAATGTTTTCCTAACATACAACACAACACCTCCTCCCCTTTTATTAGGTCTGTGTCTTATAAATACATTGTATCTTCCAAGCCTTGTATCCAATCATGTGTATCATCCCACCTAGTTTCCGTGATGCCTATGACATCATATTTCTCTTCCTGTGTTCGGAGCTCCAATTCTCCTTGCTTGTTTCCCATGCTCTGTACATTTGTGTAGAAACATGTTAGTTTGTGATCGGGGTCTCTTGCTCCTCTACTTTCCTTCTGAATTTTTTGTCTTTGTTCTTTCTTCCCACTTCTAATAGCGAGGGTCTCAGATGTATTAATTAGCTGGATATTTTTACCTTTCACTTCCCTTCCCATATTGTTCTAGTTTAAAGCTCTCCTGATATATCTGGCAGGCACCTTTCTAGACCTATGTGTGGAGAATTCCTGATGCAGATTCAGCATAGTAAAAGGTACAGAATCTGCAAGTGACAAATAAGTGTCGATGTCACTAATTTTCTGCACCCAGATTTGAAATCCACATGCAGAAACTATGGTGCAGATTCCCATAGAAAGCAATGGAATACGGATTTTTATGTAATTGGTATGGATTCCACATTAAATTCGTGGTACAAATCTGCCTCGTGAACATAGCCCAAGGCTAGGGCCACGTCTGCTCTGAGGGCTGATGCAGATCCACCATAATCCCCGACAAGACACCGCAGGATGCTGCACCATCTCATTCAGGAAAATTCTAGGCAACATTCTAAAAGCCAGGCAGACCGCGTTATAGTGAACGGGGTCCAAACGCTGCTGTTTGGGTCCAGCAGATGCCGGATCTGCCCCTCTTGGTTATTCTGTGCTTTGGCTTTGAGGATAGAGCCAAACAATTGAAAATGTTAGCACCAGCGTGAAGCCAACTTAAGATGGCAACAGCAGTCATTTCATAAATCAGCAGCTTCTAGAAACAGCGCCACATTCCTCCATGGGCTGCGCTTGGTATTGCAGCTCAGCCTCTTTTCCCAATGGTTGGACAGGTCTCTGCTCATTCTTACCTCTTATAATAAATACAGTGCATAGAAAAATGAAGTCTGCGGGACACGATTTTTACATTTCATATCTTATATTTACATCTTTTTTTTTTCAAAAAGGTTTTCACATTTCACCGCTTAAAAAAAACAACAAAAAAAAAACAGAGAAAAGCGACACACAAAAAGGTATAGATAGGAAGAGACAGCACTGTACAGAGGCGGCACACCGCACCAGCACAGAGGCGGCACACCGCACCAGCTCCACCGCTACTTCTCACCATAAACATTTCTTCCAGCAATGACTCCATTTGGCTCTTAGGTGCATGAGAGATGGCAATGGTTGGAGATGAGAGACGCTACATGACCTAAAATATGTCGAGACCTGAACATCACAGCTAGAAGAGATTAACCCATGGCATTACAGCATTGTGGGCATCGTGGAGCCGTCGACCAGCGCTAGAACAATAAACTTTAAGAAACTCCTGGGGTTTCATATCCATTGAGCCAAAAGAATGAGGTCAGACACTAAAGCAGGGTAATGGGGCCCAGGTCACAGATAGGGGCCACGTCAGGCCAGTCAGGTTCTTCCACGCAAAACTGGGTAAACCATGTCTAGGACCTTCCTTCATGGATCGGGCATTGTCATGATGAAATAGCAAAGGGAAACGGTCACGTTAAATGGGATGCCTGATCTGCAGGCACCGTGTCATAGAGCCGGAGGAGCCGAGCAGATTCAGATCGAGTTTTATGGGAAAGATTCAGTCTAACTTGCATTTTATTCATTTAAATCATCCCTGCTCATTCGGTGCTTTGGGGTCCAGTGGGCGTGTATAATCTCTAATAGGAGTCCAGTGGGCGTGTATAATCTCTGATAGTCCAGTGGGTGTGTATAATCTGATGGGAGTCCAGTGGGCATATATAATCTCTGATAGTAGTCCAGTGGGGGTTCCCAAGTGTGAAAAAAGCAAGGATTTAACCCCTTAGTGATACGGCCTATTTTGGTCCTAGGGATGTGACAATTTTTGTGGATTTTCATCTCTATTTTCCAAAAGTCCTATGAGGGTTGCCATTTGCGTGATGAGCTGTGGTTTTCATCGATACATATACGTACCAAAAAAATTGTATCGTAAAACTTTTATAATTTTGGGGGGATGGCAGGAAGAAAAGCAATTCTGTTTTTTTTTTACAGCGTAAAAATTTCTTCTGCGGGTCGGAACAATTACGATCAAACCAAAATTATATATATTTTTCCACAATAAAGATGATTTTTTGGGAAATCTTTTCTTGGCATGGCTGCATTCAGAGTTCCGTATGCTACTCATAGTGATCACAGGCCATGGCAGCCCATCAGCCCTCCGCGATTACACGGTGAAGGTCGATGCTGTCACCATTTCCATGATGCAATCAACATTGATCTCAGCATGTAAGGGGTTACCAGCCGGGATCAGTGTTTTCTGGTTTCCAGCCACAGCCGGCTCCTGCTGCGGACGGCATGGGATCAGCTTCTACATTCGCACCATGCATAGGACGGAAATACATGTCCATTCACTGAACCCTTTCCCAGCTAGGGCATACATTTACGCCCCGAGGTGGGAAGAGGTTAATTTTATAAAATACAAGCAATACTGAATCTTTTCCCACACACTATATATCAGTCCGCTGTATATCCCCCCCCCCCCCTTCCCGCCGATGTGACAAGTTCCTTTTCGTTCTTGGACGTTCAGTTACAGGAACCCAACCCATTCAGGACGGCCGATTTCTGCTCCGACCCGACAAAACTTTGATCTACTGATAGTCCTTGTACTTCGCTCTGCCTGGATGCATTCTGTACGAAGGGTTCAGCTGAAACGGCCCAAGCAACTATTTACAGGTGGAGTTCACAAACTTTTGGTCATGAAGTAAAAAGTTAAAAATAAGAAAATGTTGTTTTGCATTCCGTGGTGATGAATTATGGGTAGAGATGAGCGAGCGTACTCGGAAAAGCACTACTCGCTCGAGTAATTGGCTTTATCCGAGTATCGCTGTGCTCGTCCCTGAAGATTCGGGTGCCGGCACGGAGCGGGGAGCTGCAGGGGAGAGCGGGGAGGAACACAGGTAAGATCTTTCTCTCCCTCTCTCCCGCCCGCTCTCCCCTGCGACTCACCTGTCAGCCGCAGCGGCACCCGAATCTTCAGGGACGAGCACAGCGATACTCGGATAAAGCACATTACTCGAGCGAGTAGTGCTTATCCGAGTACGCTCGCTCATCTCTAATTATGGGATGTAACGTATAGGTCGCCGCCCTCGCTTCAGTTTCTTAGCCATCTGCAATGCAGAACTAGTCACATGAAAAACTGTCCCTTTTAGTAAATGGTTGTTTAAAGGGTTGTCCAAGTATGCCACAAAATGGCCACCATCCAACCGCAGCCTGAGAAAACCTGTCCTAGGATTGCGGAAAGCATCTGTAGACCGAAGGGGGCGGGGCCTGTTTCTTCTTGTCAAGCGTAACAGTCCATTGCTAGGCTGAATGGTAGGTGCGGCGGGGGGGGGGGGGTTGTGATCCTAATTATGGTGGTTGCTTTTATTGGGTTCTTGTTTGGTAACATTTTGTTTAAGCGCTGTATCTTTAAAAGGAGGGGTTTGGCTTGGGGCTCGCAGAAGCCTGAGGCTGGAACTAAGAATGGGAGAGAGTCCCCGCCTTTAGTGAACTGTCCCTATGGGATTAGTAGCCAATCACTACAGTATTAGCCCAGCGGACCGCTGGAGAATCACTGATGAGCGTAGACGTACGCACGGTACCGGTCTACGCGCAGTCAGCATGCTGAGACCTCTTCTGAAGTAAGAGAGAACTGCTTGCCGTGTGTCACCCCGGTGATCTTCAAGAGTAAAGCCAAGTTATACGGCAAACGTGTGGTCCTCAGGTGACTTGACCCAAGAGTTGTAGGAGCTGCACATCCACTGCGTGCAGGTAGGGCATTCTATGGGCCTACTGCATCCACCCCTCCAGTCCAGAGCGCTTCCTTGTCAACCGTTCTAGAGCCGTCCTGTAGTAGAGCGATGCCCAATCTGACCAGGGAGGACCTCCAACTGGAAATCTCCAGGGATCGATCCTCCTGGCCGCTTCTGAACCTTGCCGTTAGACCCTGCCCCCCCCACCCAGTGGCCCCACCCCTTCTCCTTCAGTCTACAGATGCATTCGCCCCTCTTGGGATGGGTCCCCGCAGGCTGCGGGGACAGCGGCCATTGTGTGGCACTTCTGGACAAGAGATTCTCACATGATGATACAACTGAGGGGGAATGAAGAATGGAAATGATAAAACACATAAAACAAGGTTGTCAATATAACGCCGACCTCCGGCGCGCAGATACGGAAAATACAGGGTAATGTTCCAGCAATATCATGGAGAGGAACATTCTGAACGCTAAAGCACTGCCCTGCTCCTCATCCAAGAACGCTCTAGAAGCTCCCAGGATATGAACCCGCAGGGTCTATGGGGAGGAGGAGCAGAAACTCCAGGTAGAAGAGCACCTGATGACCAAACGGACTGCAGAACGGCTTCACAGAAAGGGATCTTAAAGAAATTAGAGGATTCTAAGTAATTAATTAAAGGGGCCGTCAAGGACCAGAAAAACATGGCCGCTTTCATCCAGAAACTGCACCACACTTGGTTGTATTTGGTATTGCAGCTGCGTAGAGTTACAATACCACACACAACCTCGGGACAGGTGTGGCGCTGTTCTTCCGCTCCAGCACAGACCCATGACTATCCTCCTGACTGGATATTTATTCCCTCAGTGACGAGCCTATTTTTTGTCTCAGCCCCATATTGATGTTTTTTTTATTCTTCCAAACTTATAAAAAATCATAATCCTTTTAAATATTCCTCAACGTCCGAGGGCTTGTTTTTTGCAGAATGAGTGGTCTGTCAGTAAAATGAGGGAAAAAAATTCTGTTGGGGGGGGGGGGGGGGTCTTGATTTTACAGCAGACACACTGTGGCAAAAATGACCCAATAACGTTATTCTGCAGCTCAGAACTTAAAAATAAGATCTGCTTGGATATAAAAATCTTTTCAGCCGGGGCAACCGAAGAGCACCGCACAACGTCACTGCTGCGGGTCCGTGCAGGATCCCGAATACTGATTGGGGCATTTAAATACTGCAGTCCCAATAGACAGCCGCACTTGAAGGGTTATTAGCTGTGGGCAGCGTTCACGCTGATTGTGGGCAGGCGCCAGCCAGGAACCCCTATGTGTGGAATGGGATGGGCCCGGCTCCCTGCACCCCATGATATAAGTCTATGATCGGGGCGTGAAGGGGTTAAGGACCAAGTGGTTTTCTTCATTGCTCATGACACAGCCGGATGGGGGCTTCTTTTGTGGGAACAGTTGTATATTTTAATGGCCGCCCTCTCGGGTCCACATAACCGGTTGTGGAGCTTTTACTACTTTTTTGAGGGGTGATTGAAAAAATAAAATCTTGACATCCAGAAATTCTGCTATTTTTGGGGGGTTTTCACCATTCACTAAAAATCACCCGATCAGTTTGGGATGTGGATGAGCCGGATCACTGCGGCCGAGTTTAGACATTTGTTTTATCTGTTTTTACTATTTTTGCACATTAAAAAACACGTTTAAAGAAAACCCACAGACGGCATCGCCGCATTCAGTGACCCAGAACACGTGTCTCTGCCCGGCGGCAGCGCTCTGTGGGGGGGGGGGGGGGCCGGAATAGTTGTAGTTTCTATCGGTACAGTTTGGGGTACGGGTGAGATTCAGATCGTTTGGTATTATAGTTGCAGCTCCGGTGATGTTCACACTGCGAGATAAGTTACATTTTCATTGTCTTTTTGATATTTTATCCATTTGTAAAGGGTTTTAGATGGAAAAATGTATTTTAAAAAATTCAAGTTTTTAAAAATGTACTTTATTAAACCGTTTTTGACACTTGTTTTCTAGTCCTTTAAGGGCATTTGAAGATGCAATTGTTCTACAGCTAGGATAGTACACTGCAGTACTCATGTAGTGCGCCTCAATATCCCTCAGACAGTGCCCGAGTTACATGGCAGTCACTGAGGCCTTTGCCAGGCTTCCATGTGGCATGGGAACACATTGGTACCTTGTGATTGAATGGAGGGTGGCGCTGGGGGACAAAAGGCGCCCCCTCCCAACCCCGTCATTGGCTTACATTCTGCAGTTGCTATTTATTTTAGCATGCAAGGAGTTAAACTGCTAGGATTTGAGGCATCTCCCCCTGGCAGTTAAAACAGTAGTCAGCCAAGCCACCCCCTTAAAAATACATATGTGCAGGTTTAAAGTCCATTAGTGAGGTCAGTAAGAAGGTGAATTGGCCGTCACTAAGGAGTTATGGACTGTAGCTTGCTTAGGTGAATATAGAAGGTAATGATAATTAAACTATTCTTCCCAGCAGGCAGAAATGGTACAGCCTCAAGCTGATGGGATAGATTTGAGAGTGAAAGTAAAAAAATGTCTTAAGATGGTGCCTGGTAAGCATCAGACAAGAGGCTGCACTGCAAGGAAGTGGCTGCAATACACAGAAGAGATCTCCAGAGTGTGACAGCCAATCAGGTGAGGGAAAGGGATGGAAAATGGGTTTTCGGCAGACTGGCTCTTTAAACAGCTTGTGCCAATATGGGAATATTGCCAGGAGCTAGAATTCAACTTTTTCTGGTACTTCCATTAAAATGAATAGCGCAGGAGCGCACATGCACAACCGCTTCTCCATTCATGTTGGGAAGATGCAGGTCCATCCACTGGGGTCCCAATGGTCTCCACATGAATATAGTGCTCCTACTCAGCAATTTTTGGAGCGGTCATTGAAATGAATGAAGTGGCGGGAACCATTGGGACCCCCATTCATGGGGTTCATGGGCGTCCCAGCAGTTCGACCCCCACTGATAAAGTTGTCCCCTAAAGTTTCTTGTCACAACCTCTTAAAATAGTTTGTCTCAGTTTGGACATTGATGGCATATATTGCAAGGATATTGGTTGGCTTGTCCAATAGGTAGGGATCTGTATGCCCTACCAATTACTAGAATGGCAGCACTGTCTCTAGTCCACGCGTTCTGGATGCCACACGACCAGCCACTGACTCTAAAGGACAATTGTGTGGCATCTGGAAAGGCCAGAGTGAACTGCCACCACTTTCCTACCGCCTCTGCCGCTCCGTTCTAGCACAGAGGTCAACTCCCATCAAACGGGCATTGATGGCTTATGCTAGACCTGGACCACCAATGATTGAGCCAAGATAACCACTAAGCATAGAACTAATGAATCGGCTAACAAATAACGCAATCGGTTTATTACAGAAAGATACTTTTATGCCCGATCAACCTTTAAAAACTGGTTCACCGATTCCCGCTCCCCGTGGTCGACACAAGATCACATTCTGCTTTTCAAAAAAGACATTTTCTCTTAACCTGCCAGGACTTCTATGCTGGCCTACACCGAAGCCGAACTGAACTCTAGTTTAGGAGGATCTTCTGTTCGGCAAGATGAGAGGTTGTGCTGAGAAGCTGGAGTTCTCCTCCACTCGTAACCACTATGTTATTAAGCAAACACCGCAGCTCAAAAGACGCAATCAAAGGTGGACAATCTGACTGACATTTGTTTTGCTTCAGAGATTCTGATAAAGGAATATGGAAGCCGCCGTAGACTGTTCAACCTTGAGAGCCATCTTTAAATGGAATCACGAAAGGAAGACCTGGGTTGGTGCTAGTGCGTCTCCGCCACTAAAATGGTAAGTGTCCTGGTCCTGGGATGTAGGTATCTAAGGATACACTACGCTGTCTCAGTTGGTGTCCAACCATCATGCTTTGTTGTGCATGCAAATGCCCACCAAGAGCCCCCTGTGGTGACAACATACCGGAACTCTGGGGGTACATTTCTCCTGACACACTCCGCTGCTTCATTAGCATGAAGTTCTGTTGCACTGTCTGAGATGGAGGCGCCATTCCTGTCCTACCCATAGGGTGCATAGGTGGCATTCCCAGGGTTCTCTGTGGGCCTGGAAGACTTGGGCCTGAACGACCCGAATGTTGCTCAACCATCATATTCTGCAGGCCAAGGAGGTGCATATTAGTGGGATGTGGTTTGGGGGGTTGTGAACTCCCTTTAGGAAAGTACTGCAGAGTACTACTTGGCTTTTCTGATGGCATGATACGAGACAAGTCGAATTCTGGAATACCACTGGGTGATGGTCGGATCACGTCTCCTAAGTCTGGGTCCGTGAGCATGGCAGGAAGACCGGGGCCATAGGGTTCTGATATCCTGGGTGGCAGACAGGGTTGGTTAGGCGTTTCATCTGGATAGTTTTGCTGCATGGAATTATTCCCACCTACTTGTGATAAAGGTGGATTGTGTGGAGGCCCAGGC
Source organism: Eleutherodactylus coqui (assembly GCF_035609145.1). Classification (NCBI taxonomy): domain Eukaryota; kingdom Metazoa; phylum Chordata; class Amphibia; order Anura; family Eleutherodactylidae; genus Eleutherodactylus; species Eleutherodactylus coqui. Next base: position 2,531,604 of record NC_089842.1, on the reverse strand, counting down.
TGCAGGCGGGGTGGGAAGACCAATGGGTTGGAGGACATCATTTGTGATCCAGGACAGCAAGAATCCTGGGTCACAGAAGGAATCATCAAAGGTGTTTGAATAGGGCCAATCGATTGGTGCATGGGAGGACCTGGCGAGTTAACCATTGAAGGAGGGGGTTCATGGGAGAGTGGTGGCTGTCCTTGAAGACCAATGTTTCCAACTGGGCTATGTGAAGAACTTAAATTCAAATGCAGAGAAATCGCAGGATTCATCCCAGGGCCTGTAAAATATAATAATCACCAGTAAATATAGGCCTAGAATATACCGTCGACCTCCCATCATCTACGTCAGTCAGCAACAGGGACAAACAAATGACTATAGCTTTAAAAACCATATTAAGGGTGTGACGGCATAAGCGTGCCTTCATGTTGTAAGTAATCCCAGAGCACATGTGTCTGTGACTGTTACACTTACAGTAGGTGGCCATGAGATAATGATCACCGGAAATAGTGGATTTTGACCATTTCAGGCAACCATTACTTATAAAAGTAACACAAGCAATCACATGCATTGGATGATGGCATATCGCAGCCTGCCAAAGACCTGATCTGTCCTGTTGGGGAGCTCTAGCTGACCACAAGCAAATGATAATACTTGTATCGCACCAACATCATGTAGGACTGTGCTTTGGAAATAAGGTCTTAACATACAGTATTAAACTCATGGTCATGGATTTCTATTAGAGCAGACAGAGGAGGAGGAAAGGAGAGATGCACAGAAGCATGGCTGCAGGAGCGAATGGTGAGTTACATCTACACTGCTCGGTAGTGCTGTGCACTGAACTCAAAATGTAGGACAGGTCTGTGTGTTACAGACTTTGGAGTCCCAGAGGAAGTAAGGATCTGTGTCGGCACACAACACACGCTTTATACAACCGGAAAACTCTCACCTTGCTGACTACCAGGGGGAAGGAGTATCCGGTCCGGTAGGAGTTCATCGTCAGATGTAGCAATTGTTTTAATTGCATTGTGATACAACGGAGTGGAACTAGGCATGGCGTACTTGGACATCTGTGACATCATCAAGGATAATGGATTCTGGGTCGGTACCCCATCTGAAAGGAAAAAATAATTAGGAGGGTCATGTAAAATGGATTGGCAGCACCAAGTTACATTAGCAGTATAACAGTCAGAGATAATGTGTTATAGAGCATGAACATAGGGGTCGCGAGTGTCATCTCTAGTATCGTTCCTACTTCTTCCGCCAACCGGAAGGTGTCAGCACCTATCAGAGGGTTCCCAATACCGCCCAGAACAGAATGTTCTATCAATGTGAGCAGATTTCTTTCATGAAAATTCAGCTTCCTCGTTTCAGGTTCACAGCTCTGGTCTCATTGTGATAACGCGTCCCCGAAAAGATTCTCCTCTTTTGTATCGAGCCAGATGGACACAGATATTTCCATTTGGTGCGAAGCTTGAACCTCGAAAAGGCTGCGTGAAACCCATCTGCTTCTCACATTCACAGGTCAGAATCACAAACACAGATTTGCATCAAGTGTTTATCTCTGCAGCCCAACCTTCCCATGTCCAGCGTTGGGCTTCTTCCAGCAGCAGGTAGACTTGAGCAATGTGAGATTTATCCGTGGCCGTCACAGGCCTGCCTGCTCCAGCCTCGTGTTCGACACTTTCACGTCCTTCCTTAAACGCCACTACCCATCTCGCCGCTTTCCGGTTCAGCAGTGCCCGTTTGCCACATGCTTCTCAAGGTCCTGGTGACATTTTCTTGGATTCCTGCCATGAGCAGCCTGGATTTTCCTGAAAGAAATCTTCTGACATTGAGAAAACATTATGTTATAGGGCAGTACCTGGTGAGAGGGCGTGGTGTGACGGGTGCCTGGTGAGAGGGCGTGGTGTGACGGGTGCCTGGTGAGAGGGCGTGGTGCGACGGGTGCCTGGTGAGAGGGCGTGGTGCGACGGGTGCCTGGTGAGAGGGCGTGGTGCGACGGGTGCCTGGTGAGAGGGCGTGGTGCGACGGGTGCCTGGTGAGAGGGCGTGGTGCGACGGGTGCCTGGTGAGAGGGCGTGGTGCGACGGGTGCCTGGTGAGAGGGCGTGGTGCGACGGGTGCCTGGTGAGAGGGCGTGGTGCGACGGGTGCCTGGTGAGGGCGTGGTGCGACGGGTGCCTGGTGAGAGGGCGTGGTGCGACGGGTGCCTGGTGAGAGGGCGTGGTGCGACGGGTGCCTGGTGAGAAAGCGTGGTGCGACGGGTGCCTGGTGAGAGGGCGTGGTGCGACGGGTGCCTGGTGAGAGGGCGTGGTGCGACGGGTGCCTGGTGAGAGGGCGTGGTGTGACGGGTGCCTGGTGAGAGGGCGTGGTGTGACGGGTGCCTGGTGAGAGGGCGTGGTGTGACGGGTGCCGACACCTTTGTGTATTATATACCCCCTCATGTCTGACTTTGTTATACTGCAAATGGAACGGATTTTTGTCAATAATTTTTACACGATCCTCGTAGATTACGGACCACATGATGAAGCCTTCTGTAGGGGTGTACTGCCATCACCATCGTTAAGCTTACGGTATAAAAGGGAATGGGAAGACTCTTCTAAAGATCACCCAATTATAAAGTGATTGTTACTGATCATCACTTATTTCAAACACTAATCATTGTGACTCATTAGTCTAACAGTAAAGTCGCCATATCACAAACCCCCATGGACAACGTACAGTGACACGCCGGAAAGAAAAAGCAAGAAAGCCACCAAAAGACAGACAAGTGTAGTAAAGAGAATGTATAATTCATACCCTGCCGAATTACTTCCAGGGATGCAGCAGAACTCATGCCTATTCCCTGCTTTCCTGGTTGAGTACCTGGACTAGGAAGTGCAGTTTTAGGAGACGGCGCCCACCCTGGAGAGGACAAACTCATAGGAGGCGATTTTAGTCTGCTAGGGGAGATGCTGGGTGAGCGTCCACCTAAGGATGAGCCCAGTACCAGAGGAGATTTAATGAAAACAGTGGGGTTGGAGGGGAGGAGCACAGCCAAACGCCCTCCTTGAGTTTGGGGGGATTTTAGATTGGCCGAAGGAGAAAAGACAAGGAGTGAACTGACTTGTCCGAGTGTAGGAGATGTAAGGCGGCTAATAATAGGTGATTCCATTTGATTTACGTTGACTGTAAGTTCTGATGATCTGTGACTTAGGCTCCTGTTTGTAGTCATGTGCACTGGACCAATGCCAGTTGGATTGGAACCAGTTGTTGAAGGTACTGGGAAGTGACTGAGCCGTGTGGTGCTCCCCAGAGAACTGTGATCGGGTCCAAACATTTCCATACTCAATTCCTGTTGCATGCTGTTATATGGGCCCTGCCCTTGGGGAAAGCCTGTCTGACCTTGAGGAAACTGACCTTGAACTACCATTTTCTGGCCACCGCCTGTCATTCCACTGCCATTTTGCATTCGTGTGGTCCGAGCCAGCTCTTCCGATCCTACTCCTGCTTGGGAAGCTATTAGCTCGTTCCTCATTTTCTGGGACAATAACATCTGTTGGTGGGGTGTCATCTGAAGATTAAGGTTCATATTCATGTTGACACTCATGTTCATATTGAGGTTTCCACCTCCTCCTGCCGCTGACTCCAGTTCCCTGCCTGGTCCTGGACGCCCCATGGTGGGACTAACCATATTTCGGGACCCTCCAAAATCCATGCCCAGGGTAGGTGCACTACTCAATCCATCTCCTTGAAACATAGAAGGGTCACCAGGACGCTGCTGCATGATCACTCTTTCGATATCTAGTGCTTGACCACCAGGTACTGACAACTGTCTCTGCATAACAGGCGAGCGTTTCTCTAGTAGCTGTTGTCTCAAAAACTCATCCCGGGAAGGAGGATTCAAAAATCTTTCCACCTCTCCTTGACCTCCCCCAGGGTAGGTCATTCCACTTTGCGGAAAGCTACCTTGCCCTCCGCCACCCATTGGTGTCATATCTTCAGGCCATCTACCTGATCTCTGCATGACTCCCATGTTGTCCATTGGTATATTTTGCATGAGTCCATATCTACCAGGAAATCTTGGACCTTGGAATGTCATCCCAGCACCTCTTAGTTGCATGGCTTCCTGGCTCTCTAAGGATCCAGGAAACCGATTACCAACCCACTGTTCACCAGGCTTGTTGTGGTATGGTGGCGGAGGTCCCCTGAGCATCATATCAGGTGCTGGCCGCCCGTGTATGGTCATGTGCTCTTCCTTCCTCCTCTTTTCTGCATAATATTCCTCCTGGAGTTTTCGCCATGCCACCTGCTCTGGTGTAAGACTGTCCTGTCCCAACCGTTGCATCATAAGACTCATTTGATGACCCATGTCTGGCCCTGATGGAGGGCCTCCCATTTCTTGCTCCATTCCTGCACCTCCCAAACTTTGCGTCTGTGTGATCATAGATTGCAAGGGCTCTTCATACTTTCTTACTGGAGTTGGTGGGTTTGAAGGGACATGAGGCGGAGGATGAGAAGGTACAGATCCTTCTACTGGACTGGTGTCATGCCTTGAAAATGACTCGCTGTCAACACCACTTCGAAGTAACAACCTTTCTATGTCTCGCAAAGTCTGAAGAGATCGTTCTCGGTGCTCAAGTTGCTCTCTTGAAAGACTCTGTGCGTTCAGAGTCACAGCGGTCTCTTGTGTACTTTCCAGAAGTTCAGGGTCTTCGACAGGTAAGGGGGCAGTAGCTGCAGGTGGTGGATTCGGGTGGCTACTGGCAGGTGGCGGTATTGAGTGGCTGCTGGCAGGACGACTGTTATTTCCCACCGTATTTGGGGTCAACTCTTGTTTTGCCTCTTCCACGGCTGCTTCTGTTTGTAGCACGTTGGGAGGAGCTGGAATAGGAGTGCCTGTTGGGTGATTGGCTGGTGCGGGTGAAGTAGAAGGTGGTAGTGGGGGCACAGAATCCTCTCCTGCTGTATTGGGAGTGCTGGGCGGTTTCTGGAGAGTATCCTGAAAAACAAAAACATAAAAACACGTTAAAACAGTGAAGGGCCCATTCACATCTGCGTCAGGGGTTCTGTTCGGAGCCTCCAGCACAGATCCGGCAGAAACTCCTGGACGAAGCTGCATAGTATGCTGGTCAGAATGCCAGAAGTCGGAGACTCTGTTGTAGCCAATGGGGTCTGGTTGGCGCCTGGTCAGCCCTAGAATGTGCCAGATGTCGCAATTTTGACATTTTCATTGTTTGGCTCAGAGGACGTAGTCAGACAATGGAAATACCCTCAGAGTCCTGCTCTGCTCTTTTATCAACTGATGACCTGTCTTTTGGTTCGGTCACCAGTAGTGGATGGATGGGCGTCCGCCTCTTGGAATCCCCATCCATTAGCTAATTGTTCGGCTCGCTGTCCAGTGCAGCGGGCGATCGGTTGTCATCAGCGGACAGGAGAGAAGTGGGAAATGGAATAGCAGCGCGGCGCTCCTACTGAGGTCACTGGGACTTACGCCAGCCACTTCCCGCGCTGACCGCTGAGGACAACCTCTGGCCGGCTGCAGTGACAACGGGCCCCATGGACTGGGATCCCAAGCAGCGGACCCCCATCTATCAGACCGAACCAGAGGATGGCTCATCTCGGCTTCAGTCACTTCCGTTCATTTAGACATTTTTAGTGGATCATTTTCTCCTTTTTTTAATTTTGAAAATAGGATTTCTGGCCGCGGCGAACCGAAGCGATCAGATCCAACATGTTGGTGATCAGTTAGGGGAGCTCGGCTCATTCTGCATCGGTAAGGAGGAGGGTGTAACAGATTTTCCGTGTTCTAGTTTTACATCTGCACAGGCGCCGCGTGACTTACTGCGCCAAACCGACAGAAACGCAATAGTTGTATTTGTAATCAATGTGGGACAAAGAACCTGCAAAGCCGAAAACCGGAGCACTGGTGTGAACTCTGCCTTATAGAGCGCACACGTATCAGACAGCTGGGCCTTATACGGCGCACAGGTATTAGACAGCTCGGCCTTATACGGCGCACACGTATCAGACAGCTCGGCCTTATACGGCGCACAGGTATCAGACAGCTGGGCCTTATACGGCGCACACGTGTCAGACAGCTGGGC